>NW_009799100.1:0-352331 GCF_000213175.1 Neurospora tetrasperma FGSC 2508 | reverse complement strand
CTTCGCTCTCTTCACGGCGACGAACGACGGCGATTATGAGGCTTGGAACCTGGCGAGGAAACAAAGCAGTATTAGTCTGGTGTCAATTGAAGTGTCATGTGGATGAATGTGCTACGTACCCCAGAACCACCATCCGGTGGTTCTTCTCTCGACCGGCGAGTAGCGCGGCCAAAGAAAGACAGAGACTCAGAGGGCCACAATAGCGCGGCCAGAGAAAGACCGAAACTCAGAGGGCCACTTCTCGACGGCGACGATGAGGATTGGAACCTGGCAAGGAAAGCAACCAGTGTTAGTCTGGTGTCGATTGGAGTGTCATGTGGACCTGCATGTGGGATGAATGAATGAATGTAGGTACATACCCCAGAACCACCATCCGGTGGTTCTTCTCTCGACTGGCGCAGTAGCGCGGCCAGAGAAAACTGGCGAGTAGCGCGGCCAGAGAAAGACCGAGACTCAGAGGGCCAAGTCGTGGTTTGTACATTCCGAGGATGTCTCGATCCCCTGCATTAGAGGTAGTGTCAGAAGGCAGTCTGGGACATGCTCCAAATGCATGAAGAAGAAGAAGGAAGACAGAAAATACTTACCCCTTCGAGGAGGGGGAGGAGAGTTCGCCCGGGACATAGGCCCGGCTGCTTCAAAACGGACTCTTGGCCAGCCGGGACGAAAAGCTGAACTGATCGCCGCCGTTGCGTTTCGTTGTGCGGCTGTTTGCTTGCCGTGTACGGCGGAGAGGAAGAGGGCGAGAAGTAGGGGGAGACATGATGGGGCGCCGGAACCGGGAGGAACAGCGGCCAGAGGATGGATGGATGGATGTTGCGCTTGGAGAACTTTGTGATGGCCCAAATACCAAGAGGTAGAGTTGGGTTACGGGGACCAAAACGAGGAGAAGAGGATGACGTGAGTCCAAAGGTGAGTGACTGCTGAAACAAGTCAAGAGTGATGGTGGAAATGAACAAGAAGCATGATGATGTGCTTTGGGGTTGACGCTGCGGTGGTGATCATTTCGGAAAAAATTGATAGAAAGAGTGTGTGTGATGGAGAGAGAGAAGTGAGGGGAAAGAAAACCGATGGAGAGGCGGGGGAGCAGAGAATAAATACCTGGTCGAGCAGCTGGGACAAGGGGAGGCGGGCCAGGCTGGATGATTCCATTCGATGCCCTGGACAAGGTGAGGAAGAGGGCAGAAGGGAAGGTACGCCTTGCCTCCAGACGCAGGAAATTGTCCATTTGTCATACAAACTGTGTGTCCTCTCCTAGAGCCGAGCTGGGGAGGAAGGAGGAGGCCAACGTACATCTCTTGTGTGTGGGTGCTCGAGGCGGCTGTCCATCGTCCGTCAGGCACCAGACCATGAACATCGAGGATCCCTTACCGCTTTCGGCGCTCCTGGAACGTAGCTTCTTGCTCTGCTCTGGACAAACGAACCTCCTGATGACCTCGACGTCATCCTGTCACTTGGTTAGAGGAGGTCTGGAAGCTTCCCCTCTCGCTCCTCTGATCATTTGCTGTGGATGACCAAACTTGGATCGAGATCTCTCCAAAGGATTGGTTGAGTTGAAGACACGCACCTGCCTCCTCGAGTATGATTCCTCTCCCTTCCAGCCCCTACTCCCAGCCCCAGGAGAGATTACTTCCGCGCGAGGCAATTTGCTCCCTCCGATGACGGCCAGGCCCACACCATGCTTGCAATCTTTGACGCCGGTTGCAGAGAGATGACCGTCCGCCTCAGAAGTCGCCGTCCTCGACAACTCTAGCATCATCCGAATCCCCTCCAGTCCTCACATCCGTCCCATCCACTCCAGCTTTGGGCTTCCTCCGTTGTATCTCTACCTCCATGTCTAGCTCCAGTCGGCTGACGAGTGACACTACCTCTACAAATTTCAGTCGTCCCCTTTCAATTCCAGTCCTGGTACCATTGGTGACCGTCGCGAAAACCGGTCAGTAATGACTCTCTTGGCTGTCTGGCTGCCGGACAGGTACGTTGATTTTCTTTACGATGTACCGACTTCCCCTGCTCGTGGCAGTCCTGGATTTCTGCAGTAGGCTAACACCGCAAAGGACGAACAGGCAACCGAAACCAATTAATTCGAGTTTCCTACTCCCGCTGAGGACGGCTCCCATAATCCTGACTGCCCTCAACGATCTTCGCGGCATCTGTAGAGGTACTCGCCTCTATCAGTGTGGTAGTGCTCCTATCGACAAGTACAGCACCGGAAGCCTCGAGAAGAAGAGACACCAAGCTTCATATACCAGAACCTAGAGGTACATCTAGACATAATCTGTTTCCCACCCGCACCTTCGGAGTGTCGACCAAGTCTCCCTGGATGAATCATGCTTCTGTCTGAGCTTCCGTGTACGATATCGACATTCCCTCTGGTCGATGATGGTCTGACTAACGGTTTCATGCTTCTGAGGTACTCGACCAGTCAATACCCGCCTTCCCGTGGGAAGTCAAGTTGGCTTTGAGACTACCACTGAAAACGACCAAGTACCGAATCTGACTACCTACAAATCACGACGTTGGATGGACGACAACACAGAAACTTGAACCTCGTTTTCTTTACGTACAAATACAATAAATTGAATACAATGCCTGCTATATCGGGCAACCTCCGCAATGTCCTCGCCATATTCTCCTGCATACCTAAAGGTTGACGGAACGCCCCTGCTACCTGTAGGCAAATTTAAACTCCGGCTGCCAGTTGATCTTGTGCTAAAGAAGCTGATGACAACTCTAGAAAGTTTGTCTTGTCCCAGACACCAATGGTGCTGTGATATATTGAATGCGAGATCTTGGGCGTGATTAGAGCCTCGGTTGAAGGACACTCCTCCAAAATGATTTGCCCCCTTCGATTAGAATGACAGAGCATCCTCCTCATCGTCTGAGATGTGCCTCCGTTTGGCATTGCGAGCCGTCGGGTTAGAGGTTGGATCAACCGCAGCTCCATCGGCTGCAGCCAGGACGTCATCCTGGGCATCATCTCCATAGACGGTTTCATCCTCCTCCTCGTCCACTTCAAGCTCTGGCTCGGGGAGCTCTGACTCGGGGTTCTCTGCTTGCATCGGCTCGCCGGCGTCTTGCGCTGAACTATGTTGGTGCTGCCCTGCCGCCGCCATGTTTCTCCTCACCTCGCTGGCGAAAGTCAGCTCCACGGCTTTCCTGTCCGCACCGTTCTTGTTGACGCGTTTGGTCTATCATTCATTCCATGTTAGCCACCCAATCCTGTGCTGACAAACGAAACGAATCAAGGAAATTGGCTTACACTAAGTTCGGCCGAAGGTCTACCGGCAAAACGAGTGAGCTTGGAGCTCTCTGTGGTACTCGTTACGGCCGCTTTTGAGGATGCAAATAGGGTTTCGAAGTCGCGGAGACGAGCCCTAAATGTATCATACGGCTTGAATACGAAGTCCATGTTGAAGACACCGGCGTTTGGCATCCCGAGTGCGACAAACCGGAGGGCGCGCTGTAGAGCACACTCAGTGGTCAGTGACAAACTCGATCGTCGGAGTCAAGATAATGGGACAACTCACCAAGGCCTTCCATCCCGTCGACTCCATATTCAAGAGAGACATGTGTCTCTTCTCGACGAGAACATGATTGTCTTGTTCCCCATTCCTTCGTGAGTGCTTGGCTTTGTCGACGATATCTCGCTCGTTAAAGGCATCGATGACGAGATTGAGGACTTCCACCTTTTCTTGCTCCGGAAGTCTCGGCGCATCTGCGAATGACGCCTGTGAGAAGCCATTCTTGGTACGGATTTGGTGACATTTCTGTCTCTTCTCCCACTCTTCGC
This sequence comes from Neurospora tetrasperma FGSC 2508, assembly GCF_000213175.1. Taxonomy (NCBI): domain Eukaryota; kingdom Fungi; phylum Ascomycota; class Sordariomycetes; order Sordariales; family Sordariaceae; genus Neurospora; species Neurospora tetrasperma. Next base: position 348,541 of record NW_009799100.1, on the reverse strand, counting down.
CGGCGAGGAACTCAGGCTCGTTCTTGAACACCATTGTCTCCAGAAAATGGTCAACAACACCGTGCTTGCTGGTGTCCCAACTAACTCCCTGCTGCTCATGGAGGGCCAACTTTCCGTGGAGGCCGGCGATGATGGGTCGTGTCTGACCCAGATTGGCGTACGTGACCTCCAAAGCGCCAAATCTGTCCATGAAGACTGCCCATCGGAAAGCGTCCAAGGCAAACTGGATATTGTCTTGGACCAGTTGCCTGATGTCCTCTTTACCTACAGCCAATGTCGTGGCCTCGTAGACGGGCCAGATGGGCTGTACGTAGGCGGGAGGAGGCCCAACAGCGCGGTAGGAGGCTTCAATTGAGGGTCGGGAGCGAAAGTTTCCGCGAACATCTGGAATGGAAGCCCATCGGTGGTCTCGGATGAAGTAGTATATATCATCTATGGTGGTGGAATCTTGTTGGCATAAAACTGGCTTACTATCAGAAGGTCTTGAGCATCTTCCTCGCTTGTACGTACCCAGGATGGACCAATACGCCTCATGGCGATTTGTACCGACGACATCGGCCATGACTCTATCCATCTGGACAATGCTTTCCGCCGGCAGCTGAACAAACTGTTGAGCCATGAAATTCTGAGCAGGCTGTTCGTCAATCTGGTTCTGAGCAGGCTGTGAGTTGATCGGGTTTTGAGCAGACTGCTGATCGACTGGGTTCTCCGCAGCCTGTTGAGCCATTGGGCTTTGAATGGACTGATCGCCCATTGGAATCATCCCGAACCCGTCGTTGGGTGGGAGCTCGAGAATGTCGTCGTCCATTAGAAGTGGGTCGAGCCAGTCGTCCAGTTGTAGCGGTGACTGCGATACAAACTGTTGATTCGTCTTTTTGCCTTCATTCTTGGGGGTACCCTGAGCTGACCTTTGTATGACTTTGTTAGCCCCCAATCTTTTTCATCAGTTTTCAAGACTCCAAAGCAGTGAGTCCATCTCGATCTTTGATACAAGTACTGAAGGACAGAAAACCATAACGGGAGAAAACAATGGGATCCAAGAGTGATGAAGAAGTGGCTTCCACTTTCAAGGTAGAATTCAAGACAGTGGGTGTAGAGGATGAACTGCAAAGGGACCAACTTACTGCTGCTTCTGGGACTCCATGTTTCCTATCGAGCTATGGTGCTGAACGAAAAATGGAAGTGATCGTTCAAGATGTCCGCCAGTGAGGTGGGTATGTTTTCACGGTTCCTGAAACCAATTATTGTCTTGATGGCCTTGGGAGTAGAAGAACATTGGCACTTTTTGGTTTGCGCAGTGCTGGGATGATGTCCAAGCAACAACACCGGGCGTGGGCTGTCGATTGGGTTGGTATGGTATGATAAAGGCGAGATTGGGGGTTGGCGCAAACGGCTTCAGCAAAGTGTCTTCTTTAAGAGGCGATGAAGAGAGATGAGGGTTTGCGGGATGATGGTCGTGGTGGTAGGTATGGGTGGGCGGCCGAGAAGAGATCTTGCTGCCGCAGTGATGGTCGTTGTTTCTGTCGAGTCGAGCGATCAGAACATTTTTGTCGGAGAACTGGACAAGAAGTACGAAGAGGAAGCGGACTGGATCAGACGAGGGGCAGACCTTAACCGCCCTTCACCTTGTGGGACAAGCTCGGCTGGCAGAACGCGACAACCTTAGCACATGGGATGAAGCCTTATCGGGATTGAAACCTGAGGTTGCCGCCCTGATAGTGATGCGTACTCCCGTGTAAGCGGCCCGTAGGGTATGTCGACACTGTCAACGGCCTTCCGGTCCCGCTCCGTCGCCGTATCCGCTGTTGACATCGAAGAGACCGCTAAGAACAGCGTGGGTTGGCGTGGTGGCTCAACCATCCCAGCACCGGCATCGTCAGTACCTCTAACATGCTCTAACCTGGATCACGACAGAGGCGGAAAAAGAGCCAAGCAACATGAAAGCCATCCTGCTCCCCGTCATTGGCTTAAAGGGGTAGCTACACGAGAACAAATTCGGGCACGAAGATAGGTAGTGGGAAAGTGTGTGTTGTTGGACTATAGTTGCTATCTAGGTACCTCTAGCACCAGCTACATCTACCTCTACTGAGAATGAGTTTTGTGTCAAGGCCCGAATCTATAGCGCCCAGTGACGAACAGATACAATATGACATCCCCGAATTCGAATACAAGAGAATTCGTACAGGAAAACAGAAATAAACACAGAAGATGACGAGAGGGAGATAGCTTTGGTCCCAATCGGGGAACACTTTCCTTGGTGGCCACCTCCGCCTTGGTACCTAGCCACCTCCGCCCTGGTAGCCACCGTCGCCCTGGTAGCCACCGTCGCCCTGGTAGCCACCGCCGCCCTGGTAGCCACCGCCGCCCTGGTAGCCACCGCAAGTCTTCCCCTGAACGGAGTTGCTGGTAATGAGGCCGCTGATTCGGAGAATCTCCTGATTCCACGAACACATGTTCATCTGGAGCTGAATAGCTCGGCTCCTCTGGAGAAGCTCGGTGGTCTGGTATTTGAAATGCTTTTCGTCCCGGGCGCCGTTGGTCATATCGAGACCGGCGATTGAGACTTGCTTCCAGTGGTGGACGGCAGTTGTCGGTGGTCTCTTGGGCCATCTCGCGCGGCCGCGGCGGCGAAGCGACCGACATCTTGAGCGCTTGCCAACAACCGAGGGAAGGGGATGATGTTTAACTGTCGTCCGACGAAACAAGGGTTGGCTACTATTCGAGGGGAATTGTCGGTAGTCTCTTGGGCCATCTCACGCCGCGGCGGCGGCGAAGCGACCGACATCTTTGGCGCTTGCCAACTCCTGAGAAGAGAGGATGATAGCAAGTGTCGTTTGATGATACAAAAAGGCAAGAGTCGGCTCCAATTCGAGGGGAGTCGTCGATGGTCTCTTGGGCCATCTCACGCCGCCGCCGCGGAGAAGCGACCGACATCTTTAAGCGCTTGCCGCGAAGTCGCACAAAGCCAATGTACAGCTCCCATTATTTGGAGCGCTGATAGGTGTCTGTGCAAAATGTCCCAACAGCTGTGTTGGACTTCTGGTGGTCAACACCTTGGTTGGCACCAGGGCAAAGTGGTCTGGACAAAGAGATGGGTGTACAATAGGAGACAGTTGAGAACTGGGAGACACTGGCGACGCCGGTGTCCCAACATGAAATGAACAAAGCGAGAAGCATCCGCTCGGATGACAAAGGCTCGGACGAGGGCTCTTCCAGGAAGGACTTCCTCGACGTGGACGACCAAGATCCTCCTGGCCAATACCTTGAACGGCTTCTGAGTCTCTCACGGCTCGTCACGACGCTGATAGAGTCCGAATTGATCGTAGACATCCGAAAACGTCGTCCATGGCCCGCTTCCACTTGCCGAAGACGGACTGAAGTCTTGGTGTTGCGAGTGGCACTTGTTTTCTCGTTCGTCTTCTTCGCTATAAACTGTGTTAGTCTGGTCTCTCATGTTGCGAAGGGAACCGCAAGGTCGTGGCAAGGAGAGGAAAGAAAGTAGGTACGTGGAACGGACGGATTGCGGGAAAAGATGGGGGCACGCTTACCGACATGAACACCGTCCCTGACTGGAGTCAAACGCCCGTATTGCCGAAACCGCTCAGATTCCATCCCGGATACTTGGACGCTGGTATGTCCCCGCCAAAGCTCTCTGGTTGTGGGGGAATGCCAGGGAGACCACGAAAATCTGTCTCGGACGTGGATAGAAGAGCAGAACATATTGACTGGATACCTCTACCTCTCGGCGTCGTTAGGTCGCACGTCCGTATTGCCGAAACCGCTCAGATTCCATCCCGGATACTTGGACGCCGACGCGTTTGCGTTGGGAGCTTCGGGTTGTGGGGGAATGCTAGGGAGACGACGAAAAAGGTGTCTCAGGCATGGATAGAAGAGCGGAACATATTGGCTGGATGGAAAAGGTAAGATCCACGAAGTGGTGATAGAATGGAGGGAATGATGCCTCACTCATACTGGGTTGTTGGGAGGCATGGTGATATGATGTTGGTGCGAGGGAGATTACTGACAAGTAGAGGTAGGGAAAGGAAGCGCGAGACCGTAGTAGATTGGAAGAAAGAGGAGCAAGAAGAAAATGAGTGAGAGAGGGGTAAAAGCGTTGCCTTAGGCTCCAGTGGCGCTGCGGGAGGGGTAAGGCTTGCGAATCGGAAGGAGGTGTAAGGTGTGGATGGAGTGGGGGACGCGTGACTGAAAGCAAACAGCGTCTAGACCGACCGCTGTCATTGGCCATTATCGAGTTGCTCTACAGCCACTTGCGATCTCCGTTATGATGAGGGGCAGGTCACTCTTGGAGGTGTTTCTGCTCCCCACTCCCGTTGACAGCGGGATGATATATGAACTTCCATTCAGCCACGCCATAAGGTAGGGGGTCCAGCCTGGGGGGAGAAGAGAACTTATACCTGTCAAGTATCACTAGTAGACTCATGCTAATCACTCAACAAACTAATGGACTCACGGATAAGAGCACGAAGCAGGGATGATAACGCGGATAACACAATTGGAGTCACTGATCAAGTGACTGTGGCATGAAGAACGTGAACCATTGGGTCTCTATGACTGGAATCTACCTCTATGGAACAGTCATGACTCAGGTCTGAAACTGTGATTATGGAGAGGACAAAGTAGAGGTGTATTTGCTACGACCGAAGACGAAGGCCTTGCTTCGACAGAAGGGAAGCAGTAGCGTGAAATAGAGAAACCACATGACAGCTATCATCGTGAATTCATCACCAAAGTCCGGTAGAGACAACTTCTCTCCTTCAACCCAACCGTCATCCTTTCCAACTCCCTTGTCCAGTCCCTTGAGTACCGTATTAATCTGCTATTCCGGTTCGTAGGCTCGCAGAACCTCGACTGATTTTGTCGTCGACACCTGTCTCAAACTTCAAATCGGGAACCTGAAAGGGACGGACAATCCTGTTCAGCACGTCGACAACACCTGTTATGTCCTGTCAGGTCAGGTCAGGCACCTCAAGGGTCCCGACGCTGCGACCTAGAAGCAGCAGATCTGTCGTCCCGAGGTGGAAAAGGCTGTCCTCCCAACAGAACATTGTCCCTGAACCATATCAATTCCTCCTCACTTGGGTTCCGATTTACTCCATGCTCTTGAGTGGCATTTTCCTCGACATTGGAGACTGAGGGGGCAGGTGTCTCCGTAGCTGGCTCCACATTGAATTGCTCTTCCTGTGGCAATGCTAGCATGGCTGGATCCATGTAGAGGGAGTCAAGTTGTCCTTGCTGCGCAAAATCCGCCTGTTGTAAGATGGTTGGCTGTTCGAAATCTTGTTGCTGTGAAATGTCGGTCTGATGCGTTATTGACCCTTGTTGCAAGCGTGCCTTCTTGGAAGCACGCGATGTGACGAACCGTTACAAGCACAAGAGTATATCGCTGGGATAGAACAATAGAACAACGGTAGTAGTAGCCGAAAGGTACTAATCGATTGTAGAAGCTATTACTTGTTAAAGAGCCGTAATAACGAAGGCCGGGAGGCCTTCTTATATATTGGCTCTCAGCCGGTCCCGTAGTCCCGTTATCTCGGGTCCCCGGGTCCCTTTTAATTAGTCAATTTATTTAAATTTATTAGTTAGATTGTAATATAATGCTCCTCTTCTATAGTTTTATTTTTAACGCTATAATATAATTTAATAATATATACTACTTATTTATATTCAACGCGTAAGTACTAACAAATTATATTAGTAGTTACTTTAATATTTATTATATCCTTCGTCTCCCTTCTTCCCTAGTTCATCCTTCTTATTATTTATATTACCCTAAATTTATAAGTAAATTTCTTTTCCTTTTATTATTATTATTTATTATATTTATATTGCGTATTATTTCGAATTATTCTACTTAGAAAAGGGTATTTACTAATATATTAATTCGCTATATTAAATAGCTCGGTAGAGTTTCTATAATATTGTACTCTAATTATTATTAATATAATTAATCTTATATTATAAACCGTTCGAAATCTTTATTATATAGTAAGTATATTTATTATAAGGTATTATATAACGTATTAGTTAATCCGGATTTATAATATAAGTATTGCTTTTAATTATTATAGGGTAACGGCTAATATATTAGTAATAAATAAGGAAATAGAGGAAGCGAAGAGGTTAGAGGACGAAGAGGAGTAGTTAATATAGGAAATTATAATCCTTTAGAATCGTTTGCTTTAGATTCGGGAATAAAAGTGCTATTCGTTTCGTCGTTAAAAGGAATATTTTAATTGTAGGATAGCGGATTTAGAGGAGGAGATATTTAGGGGTACTTCTATTAAATTTTTTTCTATTATTAGGCCTATTAAAGAGTTTAATTAATTAAGGGAGTTAAATATAATAAGTCCGGGGTCTTTAGAGCGTTTAGTGGCTTCGGCTAATTAGGGAATTATTAGTAGAAATTTATAATTTTATCCTTAAAGTTAATAAAATTTCGGTCGGTTCTTATATATTATTTTCGTAGTTATAGTTTTACTATTTAATTAAGTATTTTAATTTACCTTTGTTATTAATCTTTAAGTCTAATATAATTTTAATAATAAATTCGTTACTATTATTCTATATTTGTACGTTCCTATCGATTCTTATATTTTTAAGTATTAATTCTAATAGTAAAATATAAAATATAAGTTATTATTATATTCCTTTAGGGAATTTGAATTTATAATTATTAGTATTATCTTTTTTTAAGATTTTAAATAGTCCTAGCTTTTTATAGTCGAACTTATTATTTAGCCGTTTAATTTTAATATTTTAGTAAAAAAGGTAGACCTTATCTCCCTTTTTAAAGGTCGGTACCAATAACTTTATATAATTATAGTACCGGCTTATATAGTCCCTAATAAAGGTTAATTTATTTTTAAAAATCTAATATATTTCGGTTAAACGTTCGGTTCGAATATAAATTCGAAGTACTATTAATTCTAAATCCTACCCTCGTTTAAAATTTATTTCGTAATTATAATTCGTAAAGAAGGGTATAACCTTTATTATCTTCGTTTTTAAATTATTATAAAATATTTATACCGTAGGTAGTAGTTCGGCTTAATTATCCTACTTATAATTAACGTATATTCTAAAATATATTTCTAAAATTTAATTTATCTATTCTATTTATTTATCTATCCTCGTATAATATATAATAAATATTTTATATTTAACCCCTAACTTATTTATAAATACTTATTAGTATTTTAATAAAAAGAATTTATTTTTATTAGTAATTAATTCCTTTAACTATCTATAATTAGAAATAATATACTTTATAAATATATAACCCAATTATTCTATATCCGTATCTTCCCGAAATAATAGGAAGTATAAGAATTTTATAAACCGATTAATAATAATTAAAATACTATTATATTCAATTCTAATAATTAAATTACGTAATAAGGGTAATTTCGTAATAAAGTCTATAATTACTAATTACTATAGTACTTCCAATACTAGGAGTAGTTCGAATAATTTATATAATTTATATCGATTGGCCTTAGTTTTATAATAGACTTTATATTCCTATAGTACTTCTATAATAATATCCTTTATTGTAAAGAATCTAAATAATTACTATATTTTAACGAGGGTACGAATAATACTTACGTATCCTCCCTCTTCGGGTAATTTATAAATGTTATATACTAATTCTTTTTATAGCGAAGGAAGTACCTAAAGTTTACCTTTATACAATTAGGGTATTATAAATATAATTAAATATATTTTAATTTCTTTATTATTAATTTCGTATTATACTTTAATAATTTATTGAATCTAATTATCTAAGTCTACTTTAGCTATATTATAAATATTAATTTTATTATCTATAGCTTATTCTTATAAGGGTTAGTATTAGAATAACCTATCTAAATTAATTTAAAATAAAGTAAAGGAGGTAATAAGTCCTATTTTTATTTTAAACTCTTCCCTTCTATTTAATACGTTAGCCCTTACGTTTTTAAACCCTTTATAGTAATAGATATTGAAATTGAATTATAATAGGAATTTAAATTAATAAATCTATTGCTAATTTAATTCCTTTATAGTTGTAAAATATATTAAGTTCTTATAGTCCAAGTAGACCTTAATTTCATATTTCGTACTATTAAATTATAAATATAAATTCTTTATTATAGATTAGGTAATTAAATTTAGGCCCTCTAAACACTTTAGAGTAAAATATAATAGGGTATAGTCTTCTTTAATCGTTATATTACCTAAATTATCCTCTTATAATTTAGTCGGATGCGTCGGTTTTAATTTCGAATTTTTTATCCGGATCCGGGAGTATAAGGATAGGGTTATTTAGAATTATTCGCTTTAGGATTTTAAATACCTTATTATACTTTTAGGATTATATAAATTCAATATCCTTTTTAATTAAGTCGTTGAGCGGTTTAGCTATACTTCCGAATCCTTTAATAAAGCGTTTATAAAAATTAACGAAGTTTAAGAATCCTTAAACCCCGGTTATTGAAGTAGGTATTAATTATTCGGCAATATCCTTAACCTTTATAGAGTCTATACGAATTTAGCTGGGTAAAATATAATATTTTAGGAAATTAATTTATTAGACGTAAAATTTACTTTTCTTAGGGTTGATTGATAATTTAGTTTTTTCTAAAGCGGTAAGGACTTTATATATATATTTCTAATATTATTCTTCGTTTTTAGAAAATACAATAATATTATTAATATATACTATTATAAATTTATTTATAAATTATTAAAATATAGTATTAATTTATAATTAGAAGGAGGTAGGTATATTTATTAACCTTTAGGGTATAATACAATATTTATAATATTTTAAGGGTATTTTAAATATAGTTTTCTATTCTTTTCCTTTCTTTATACGGATTTAGGAGAAGGTTAATATTAGGTCAAACTTTAAAAAAATAATAGCCTTTCCTAACCGGTCTCGCATCTTTAAATTAACGGCAATAAGTATCGATTTTTAATAGTATTATTATTAAAATACTAATAGTTAATAACGAAACGCAGCTTTCTATTTTTCTTTAATATAAAGAATATAAGGGAATTATAAGGAAATTAGAATTTTCGGATATATCCTAATTTTAACCTTTCGTTAATATACTCCTTAAACGCCTTTATTTATATAGCGTTTAATTAGTAAATTTTTTAATATTTAGGTTTAGCGCCTTCCTTTAAGCGTATTTCGTAGTCCTATAGACTATATACTAGTAAAGAATATTCTAATAAGCTCCGAAAGATTTTATACTTTCAATATTATATAAGGACGTCTTTAAGCTTATTATTTTTACTAAGGGGTAGTTCAGGAGGTAGTACCTCCTCCTTAACGTTATTTATAAATATAATTATTTTTAATAATTTTAGTAGTAGTATAGTCTCGTATAATAAAGGATATTAACCCTTTCTATTAATAATTAAAATTTTTTAGTCTAGAGCTTTAGGGATTTATTACTTCCTAATACAATTGCTACTTTAATTAATATTTAGATTATATTTCTTTAATTATAATCTTCCTAATATAGTATTATATTTCCTAATTAGTATAATATTAAAAATAATTTCTTATTCGTTGCTATTAATTATAATCCTAAATAGTACTATCTCTCGTAGTACTTATCCCTACTTATAATTAAAACTTTTCCCCCATAAATATATATATTCAATAGGGTTTCTTTTTATAAACCTAAGGGATTTTCCAATTATTTGTAATTGTTAATATAATAAAATTAATTAATAATTTTAAATTGATTATTATTATCGCCGTTCCTTTAAATAGTTATATCCAATCTATTTAAATTTAGTAAATCGAATTATTATTTCGATTTACTTCGAGGATTTATAGTAGGCTAGTTACTTATAATCTTCTTACGAAGAGCTATTATTATTTCCCTATCTTCTACATCCTCTACGAATATAGTATTTCTTCGAAGGCTTAGAATTAATAACTATTTTATTAATATTAGAAAATACTATTATAGTTTCCTCCTTTCTATAGGCTAAAGTATATAAATAATAATACCCTTTCTCCTTTAAAGCCTATTTAAAATACTATTATCGGGCTTTATCGGTTATATAGACGGTACAATTAATTTAATAATAGTTCTAATATTGGGTATATAAGGATTCTATATATTTCTAAGGGTATTCTTCCTTTAATATAAATTTTATAAAGCGTCCGCCCTTCTTCCGGTCCTAAGTACGAATATCCTATAAACTTATAGAGTTTTTATAATATATTCCTCTAATAAAAATAGGAATATTATTTTCCTAAACGCGCTAAGGAAAATAATTGTATTTTATTTTATATAATAGGTACTATAAATATATATTGTATAAGTATTAAATCCAAGCGATTTTCCTATAAGTAGGGTAATTAGGGTAGATTTATAGATAATCCCCGGCTTACGATTCCTAAAATTGATTATAAATAGTATAAATATTAATATTAAAAGTAATAACCCTAATTAATTAAAGAATTTAGTGCGGGGGGTAAATTTCAACGAATTTGTCTTCCCTTAATAATTTTATATAGTATTCGGTTTAAAATTGTCGGTTATATTTTTTTATCTAAACTGAATTTACAAATCTATTTGGAATCCCTTATAATTTTCTTTTTGAACTTTTAGAGGGAAATTTGGATAAATATAATAAATTCTTTTAATTACTTATTAGATTTATAGAAGGAGTTTTCGTACAATACCCTATCCTAGTAATAAATATTATAATATTATTAATTATAAGTAATTTACTATATTTCGAATTCTTTTATCCTAATTGTTTTAATATTATTAAAGCGCTTTAAATCGTTAACTTTTTATTAAAATTCCTCGTTATAATTTATTTACTTAATAATATCTATATTTAAATCGGATTTTATAGCGTTAAATAAATTGGTATAAATAATAAGTTTAATACGTTTAATAGTTCCGAATAGTTATTCTTCTTTAATAGTAGGGGCGAATAGGGTATATATTTATTTATTAAGAATAAATAGGGTATAGCCCCGAAATTGAATATTAATATTGGAAATAAATAGTATAATTCCTCTATAATTATTCTCCTTTTCGTTTTCAAGGTCTTATTATTCTTATTTAAACCGTTCGTATTAATTATATTCTTTAAGAATTATATAATTATTAGTAGATCTATTATTATAATCTATTATATAAATAGTATAAAGGGGCTTATTATTAGTAATAATAGTAAAGGTAGCAGCGAAATTATAATTAATCTTAATATTATTAATATTTTTACCTTTACTTTTTCCAACCGAATTAATAGAGTAAATAAGAATAAATTTCTACCCGTTTAAATAGTTATTACTTTATTTAATACTATTACTATAGTAATTGCGAATAAAATATCCTAATTTATTATATTTAAAGTACTTTTTATCCTTACTAGGCCCTCTAGCGGGCTTATAATTATAATTATTAATTATATTTATATTTATAGGGCTAATATATATATTATATATGGTATTATAACTACAGTTATTATAATTATTACTATTATATTAATATTTATATCTAATATTAGTACGGGGGCAGCTATTGCCCGACCCTTTTTCGTATTTATATTTAAAGAGGCGGTTATTAATAATAATAGTTTTATTTATATATTTATCGAAATTTCTAATTTTATAATCGACTTTAATAAATTCGTCTTTAATATCGCTCTTTAAACCTTGATAAAATTAATATTTAAAGCCTTTATTATTCCAATCAATACGGAATATAAATTATTTAAATTCGGCTATATAGGAGGCGGCCGATTTAATTTAATAGAATTTATTGAATTTAATTTTAATTTAACGGACTTTATTAGTAAGTCCGAAGATTTAATTAATAGTACCCTTAAAATAATTAAAATTATTAAAGATTTAAATAATTTTAAAATATATATCAGGCTATCTATATCTAAAATAATTAATTTAAATAAGTTAAAACTACTCGGAAGCTTTATTAGTTAGGAAGGAGGCGGTATATAAAATTATTTAAATAGAATTTTAAATATTAAAGAATTTTAAATTAGTGCGAATTTAAATAAAGAATCCTTAAAAATCCTCCTTCTTAGTACTATCGAATTTAGGAAGCGGATTAAATTTAATTTTAGGAAGTAGGGAATTATTATAAATAGTATAATTAAATAAAACTCTTACACTTAATCTATTAATATTTCTATAAAGTTTAATTATATTAATATTTTCGGTAACGGTGGGGATAAAGTTAGTAGGGATTAATTTCTTATTTTAAATATTAAAGTATTAGGCGCCTTTTTATTAGGTATAAAGCTCAATAATTATAATCTTACAATTATTATTATTTTTAATTCCGGTTATAGAGTTTATTCCGGGGCTAGGGTTTCCGGCTGCGGTACCCGGGAGTCCAATTCCAGCGGGTCCTCCGGTAGTAGGGTTACTAATCGAATTTCTAAATATTATAAAGGTTAGAGCGGGGTTGAGGAAATTTAATAATTTAAGGAAACTTAATAATTTAAAGAAACTTTTAGGTATAATAGTAAATCCTAGAATATTAATATATAAATTAATAAGTAAGCAACGTATAACGAACCGTTATAAGTATAAGAATATATTATTAGGATAGAATAATAGAATAATAGTAATAGTAGCCGAAAGGTACTAATCGATTACAAAAGCTATTATTTATTGAAGAGTTGTAATAACGAAGGCCGGGAGGCCTTCTTATATACTAGCTCTCAGCCGGTCCCGTAGTCCCGTTATCCCGGGACTTCGGGTCCGATCCGTGGTCCCGTTATTTTGGGTCCCCGGGTCCCTTCTGATTGGTCAATCTATCTAAGCTTGTTGGTTGGATCGTAACACGCGACTGATGCTGAACATTATTATCGTCATCGTTGCTGCTGTCGTCGTCATTTCTCGGCCGCTTCTTTCCCTGACAGGCATCGGCATTACCCTCGGCATTGGTGCCAGATTGGTCGTCAGGGATCAGGTCCACCCCTTCAGGAACGTTCTGGTGAGCTTCCTAAGCTTCCTCCGTAGGCGTTTCCTCGGGCTTATCCTTCTGGGTGGCAGCCAATTTTCCTCGCTCGGCAGTTCCAATCTTGATCAGTTCGCGCCTGTTGTCGTTCGTAGATTTATTGGAGATCTTCGTCTGTAGAAGTCATGAGTTCGTTAGTGACTTGCTCTTCCATGTATGTAAGACTGGAAAGTAGGTGCTTACCTGAAGTTCCGCCTTGGGGTTACACGCGAAGCGAGCGAGGTGTGGCAATGAATATGTGTTCATCACCGACGCTTTGGAGACCTGTAGCCATACATGTGTGTGGTTAGCAGAATAGCGTCACCAATAGGAACAGAGAGACTTGGTACTCACGTGAAATAGCTTCGTTAGGATGTCGCTTCGCTCTTTATGAGTTTGGTACGCTTCGATATCCAAACGGGTGGTCGCGGATGATCCTCTGGATAGACCGAGGTGCCCGTCTCTCAAGGCCAGCGATGCCTCCCAACCGAACAAGGCCACGTCAAGAGCAGACAACTCTCGCTTCCGCTGGACAATGTAGTTGAGCTTCTTCTTGTTCTCCTTCCCGTGGTATTCGAGGTCGACCATCTCCACTTCGTTCATGGCAGCCAAACTCAAGTTGTTGGCGAGCTTCTTCTGATCCCTCTGAGTCTGAGGGATGTCATCCGTACCATTGTCCTGGCCCAGCTTTGCATGTGCTTTTCGCACCTCCTGACGGTGACACCACTCCTTAGCGGCCAGGTAGTCAACTTCATTGTCAAGTGGTATGGAAGCGCCCGGCTGCTTCAGTGCTGGATGGCTCTTCAGGTCAACAAGAACCTGCAAGTTGTTGATGCAGGGCCGGGTTTGGCCAAGAGAGGCGATGCCTTGGTCAAGGGCGTTGGACTTGGCGAGTGTGACGCTCCAACTGTAGGCAACACGAGTGAATTGCTAATTATTTTGGATTGCTTGTCGAACCTCGTTGCTGATGGCCGTGGCCAGAAACATGTTCATGGCGGGGAACCTGATCGGTTGGGGGGACGGACCCAGCCTCGCGTAGTAGATGCAGCGACGGAGGATGAAATAGAAGATCGTATCTGGTTGTTGTGATCAGAGTCAATGTGTGTCCAAGCCTCTTGTAGTTCTCTCGTCACTTACCCAGGATTGACCAGTAGACTTTCCTCTGGTCCTCGTTCGCAGCGTACATGATGTCTTCGAGATTTTTGGCGACCATCGTTGGTGGCAGGATGACAGACTGTGAAGATGACATCGTGCTAATTTGCTTATGTGGATGAAGAGAATGGATGATGTGATGAGTCCTCGAAAAGGGGGGGAACGCTTGGTTTGACTGCAATAGTTCTGATGGTAAGTATGTGAAAGCGCAAATGAAGATCCGGTAGAAATAGTAAGAGACGCTGGCTATATAGAAAGTGTATACAAATGAAGCGCAGGACTCACTAGAGGGTTCCTATTAGAAAGTGTCTCGAGGATTTTGCGACCTCAGTGCGCAGAGTCGTGATGCGGTGCTTGGACTTGGCGATAATGCGAGAAGCCGACTCTCTTGGAAGCCGAACAGTGGGACTGCTGAGAAGAATGTTGTCGGCCCCAAGTCTGCTTCTTGGTGATGTCGCTGACTTGTTGAGTCTGGCGCGATGAGCAGTGAGGAATGCTGGCGCGATCTTGTGCTGTCGGAAAGATGGACGATTCTCGACGTCTGCTATCCGGCTGAAGACAAAAGAGAGGTCGCCACGGGGGACGCAGAATGTCGAGGGAGATTAAGAGGCGCAATGCTGGACTGTTGCCTTGGTGGCGGGAAAGTGAAGTTGGCGAAGCAGATTGCTGATTTTGCAGGAAGAAGTCGGAGGACGATGCACACTCTGGAAAGCGGTTTCTTGTAAACTTATAAGGTAAGTGCGCTGTCGCATCTTAACAAGGTTGGGAGTTGCGAAGACGACAGGCAAGAGCAACTTCATTGCATGTGGACACTTCATATGAACCCTGAACAGAGCCTTCCAAACTGAGAAACTGCAGGCCTGTTCAGAAATGACTCTATTGTCCATGTTCTTAACCCTTACCCAGTACCCCTACAATAGATTCCACACGATCCATAACCAAATGCATCAAAGATCAGTCAGTGTCCTTCGAACCTTAAGGGCATGTAGTTGACTTGGGACCCACGTGTCTCATCACGTGAAGCAGTCATCTGTGTCGCCTTTGATACATCACCACCAACGAACCAAACCACGTCTTCCTACCTCACTTCTGCCCAAACGAGTCTGCTTTTTGCTCTGTATCCACTTGAATAACCTCGAAGAAACTAACTATGTAGTTCATTTGGCCTAAATCGAGGAAAAGTTGACATTCAACGGTCTTGGCGCCCTGGGCACTAACAGTTTCTGCGGGAAGCCGCTGCAAATACTGTTAGTGAAAGGGCCAGAAATCAGCAGCAACCATTGCTGTCTACTTTGTCAGCGTTCCGCGCTTTGAGTCGTTCTTGAAACACATGTATCTACAAGACAGGGCACCTCCAATCCAGACTCAAAACTTGACTCATGTCGAAAAGGACAACGACGGAAACATAGGTATCAAGGTCGTTCTCGGTCGCCGATGCTCGACAACATTCGAGCAGGTTAGTGGTCCGTGCACCCCAACACACTTGACGAATCGAACAATGGACAAAAGCCAGAACAACACCTTTGTTAAATACTTCGTCCCGTCAATCGACTCTTTGTTCTTTTTCGACGAATGACGACGATCTAAGGCGCTCTTCGACTGACTCAGTCCCTCTACAGAAGTTTGTAGCGAACCGCAGATGTGGTACCAAACAGTCAGTTGCATACACCGGACATGTCGTTTGGACACCGAATGTTTACTTCCAACGTCTTGGCGATGCAAGCCCCTGAGAGCCCAGCGTCGTACAACATCAACGTCGTTCACTTCCAACCAACCGCGAAGCTCACAGTACTCAATAGAACTTCTCGACACAAACGCTCGGATTATCGACCGTTGTAGATTTTCGTGGTGCAACAAACGCGAATGACGAAGAATCAGATATGGAATAAAAGTAAACACCTCAGCCAATGGAATTCCCCGTGCCGGTCCCAACGCCGTTGTTAGTGTCCTCGTCGTGGTCAGCGTCTTCTTCGGCGTCTTCGTCATTATTGTCTGAAACAAGATTGCCGGCATCGTTTGTGTTGCTGGCTTGAGTCCGCCTTTGTTAGGTTTGGACGTCTCGCACGCTTGACCTTGGCATGACTCGCAAGCTCGGGGCCCAAGACATCCGCCAGCTTGGGGTATACCAGACGGCAATGAAGTACCTCAACGGCTCTACCTAGCATATCTTGCGTCAAGGTACCTAGCAACCGTCACAGAACACATCTTTGGAGCGAGAAAGAAGATGACAAACTGAAAAGTGATGCTATCGCTCGGGTACTGTCTTGGTAGGAAGAGACTTATATAAAAAGTGAACGTCTCTAATGGGTACATCTGCCACTTAATATCCCTAGCCTAGACCCCGAGCGCCTTGTGAAAGAGAACAGCATGGAACCAATCCCATCCATCTCATCCTCTTCATCCTGCTGAGAATCATCTTGGAATGCCCCGATCTGTTTAATATCCTTCTGTGTTCCATCAAGTTTAAGTCCACAACGTCCTCTCTCAAGACTTACTCTCCCATTCCTTCAGACCTGGTATTCATCTCCCTCCAGCACAAAGTGGTCATTGCCCGGGTAGACGTAGCCAGGATGCTGGCCGTTTTGCGTGCCGGCAGCTGGGGTGGACTGCTGGCCGTAATTCTGGCTGTTGGGAAGCGGGGAGTTGTAATGGGGTAAATCGGAGTAGAGTGCATTGGCTTGGATGGTATTGGGATGCGGGTTATTTAAGTTGGAAAGGTGAGAGGTTTGACGGGGTAAACTGGGGTAGAGTGCATTGGGTTGACCGATCTTGAAAGGTAGACTGTTGGGGATGTGGCCCTGACGATCGATACCTGACGCGAGGGCGTTGTTGGTCTGCTGATGACTAGAGGTACCTCTAAACTCCTCGCTCGATGCGTGATACGAGGCAGGGAACTGGTCGCTATGAACTCCATCGTCGTGGTGCTGGGACTAGTTCGGTGAGCCCACGCCGGCTGATCCTCCAACTTGATTGCCATGATGGTTGTTGTAGCCGTGGTCATCGTGGTCACCATGATCGTGGTTGTCGACGTCCACGTCCGTGTCGTCGTCTTCGTCTTCGCTATAGTCGACGTGATCGCTATAGTTGCCGTCCTCCCTGTAGTTCTTGTATAGGGAGTTAGGGTTGTTGGCGTTGCTACCGCGGTCCGTGTTACTGGCAGTCGCGTTGCTAGCGTTGGCATTGTTGGCCTGCATGCGCGCCTGTCGCGGGCGCCTCGCACGCTTGACCTTGGCATGACCCGCAAGCTTGCGGATATCTTGCCGCAAGCTCGGGGCCCAAGACATCCGCAAGCTTGCGCTTGACAGGCTTGGGGAATATACCAATAACCTCACCCTGGCTGTCCTTCAGCTCCCGGGTGGTTTTGTTGAACGAGGCCGAGCCATGCTTTTCGACCGCCGTTGCGATCTTTTGCTTGTACGCCTTGTTCGCATTCGTTGCGAAGTTGGACAGTCTCGTAAGTGGGAATGTTACATCTAGTGATAGCTCTTGAAGGATGAGGTATGTGATAAAGTTTGAGTATATTTCATTCGGTGGCTAGGTTGGTGACGAATCTCTCGAGGTTGTCGCGTTGTGCAATATTGTAGACTGCAGCTTTGGAAGTCTTAGTCACAATGCAGTCTATACCCAACTAGCTCAATGGCTGGCATTAAGGCGACAACAATCACTAAAAACATATTTCTATAGGGAGAGAAGATTGAAAACTGGATCGCAATGCTAATTCTGATAGCTCTTGTCAAAAAACGAGCTGGAATAATACTTGTACATGTGAACAACCAATGGAATTCCCTAGGCCGACACCCAACGCCTCGCTAGAAAGGCCCATGAAGATGAATAGCCATTCCTCTCAGTCGACAGCTACGTATACTGCTGCCGTTTACTTGTGGAACGACTACCTTCGTGTACGCCGCAACTGAGCTAATTCCATGGTCCTACCCAGTGTGCATTCCTCTCAGCCGACAACCAAACCGCTGCCGCTTACTTTGGATGGCCATATGGTCCCCTCATACCGACAGGCAACGTGATACCCCCCTTCAGATCTCGTGGAGATCTCCATCCACCGCAAAGGTCCCGTTTTCCGGATGATTGCGAGCATGCTGAGCGCCGTTGGCCGCCGAGCGGGTAGCTGGGGTGGTCTGCTGGCCATACTGATGGTTGGAATGAGTGACAGTGGGATGGGGAGAATTGTAATGAGGGGAACTGTGGTAGGGGGAGTTGGGGTAAAGGGAATAGTTAGGGGGGGAGTCCTGATAAAGGGAAATGGGAAGGGGGAAACTGTGATGGGGGACAATGGGATTGGCATCACCGGGGAGAAAACCCTCAAGACCGGTACCTTGAGCGTTGTCAGCTGGCTGAAGACCATAATCCTCGCTCCAAGCCAGGCCGGAGGCAGGGAGTTGACCACCATGGACTTCCTGGTCGTGATGTTCGGACTGGCGAGATGAGGATGACGCCATCTCAACTGCTTGAGCTAGTTCGTGGTCGATTATTTGGGAAATAAAGTGTTGTTCATGAACAGAGTAATCCGAGGCGCCATGGAACTGGTGCGCACTCGGTGTCGCGGCTTGCTCTTCAAGTCGGTTGCCGCTTTGAGCATCACCCTCGCCGTCATGCTCGCAATCAGATTGGTCGTAATCGTTGTCCGAATCGTAGTCGTCGTCAAGTTGGCTCGCGTTGTCCGAATCGTAGTCGTCGTCAAGTTGGCTCGCGTTGTCCGATTGATGTTCGTTGGCACCGCTGGGATTGTTGTCACCGCTGGAATCATTGTCACCGCTGGAATCATTGTCGCCGTTGGGATCGTTGTGGGCGTTGTCCTGGTTGTTGGCCGGTGCCTGGGCCTGTCGACGGGAGCGCCTAACGCGCTTCACCTTCGCATGTGGGATGAGGTCCGGCGGCAAGACGTCTGCCAATCTGCGCTTCTGTGGACGGGGTAAAACGTCAAGGACAGTGCCATCGCTGTCCCTCAGCACGCCGGTCTTACGATCAAATGCTGCGGAGCCATGCTCCTTGACCGCGGCAGCGATCTTCGCGTTATGCGCTTTGATCTGATTGGTGTGCAGGTTGGATAGCTTGGTCTGTAAAAGCGTAAGCGACGGCTCCTGAATGTCAAAAGGCGAAATGACTTTGTCTTACATCCAATTCGGTAATCGGGTTGTTGACAAACCTCTCTACGATGGAGGGCTGAAACAGGTTGAAAACGGCTGCCTTGCAGCACTACGCCGGAAAGAAAGTGGTTAGAGTCGGGGTTATGAAAGGAGCAGAAGGGACAGACTCACCGCGAAGACAGCAACTACGACCCTCCATCTGGTGGTGAAGTCTTTGAACTTCGCCCTAGCGATTCTGGTCTCAGGGATGCTTAGAAAATCGCCTTCGCTGCCCTCGCATGCCTGCGTCTCGGCCTGCAGAGTGCTAGCGTTAGAAGAGTTGACCAGATGTAACTGTATGCGGGAGGATTCAAGTAGATGGGTGAAACTAAGGTAAGGTAGGTTTCGGGGATAGGTTTACGTACCAAGAGTTTCCACGCCATACGCTCTGCGCTCTTGTCGGTAAGTTCTTCCTCGACAAACCTAATGTGGCCGTGGGTGTCGGCCCTAGAATCGCAGATGTTTTCTGTGTTCCGGAAGGCTGCGACCATTTGGTCGACCAACCTGAACCGTTCCTCATTGGTAGTGGGAATATCGGAGGCAGTAACTCCACCGCTGTTCGGAAGCATCAGTGCCTCCATCTCCAGTCTCCAGTAGTCATCCATAGACTGGATATACCGCTGCCTGGGCAGTTGAGCGTTGGAGCTCATTGTCTGCGAAGTGAGTAAGTAACCGTTTCCTACCTGAAGGACAAGGCATCATAGCCGTCATCTGTTGCAAAGTGATCGATCATTCTGAGGGATTGTCGAGGGACTGATCAATGATGACGTGGGGAAGAGCGACGACGAGTCGCGTCAAACAAAAATCGAGCTGGCCGGAACGATCTTGTATGAGGGGGCGGATGAAGATACGTACGATTTGAAGATAAAAGAATGTTAGAAGATACCTATGGTTCGGTTCAAGGAAGCGTGCAGACTTGGTACGCCTCCGGAATCAAGGAAGTCCTGGCTTTGGGTATTGAAAGCAGGCGGTGGTTTATCGGGGAAGATACAAGCAAAGGGTTGGGCCTTTTGTAGGTGTTTGCAGTGGCCGAAGTGAATGGGAAAAAGGATGTGGAGAACGCGTTTGGCCCTTGACACCTTCACTTGCTATTTTGAACCTGTCGGCGACAGGGACGTCAACGGAAATCAGATGGAAGGTTTGCGTGCAGATGGCATTGTGGAAGAAAGCCGTGAAAAAAGATATTCGCCGCGCGCACTGTCCACACATGAATCGAGAATCGCTGGACACGGCGGCGTGCGAACTGACGGAGATGGATAAGAGTAGAGGTAACTTTGGCGGCGGCATGTGAAGTCTGAGAAGGTGTTCACTGAGGTGTCCTCTGGCGCGACTCGAAGTCGATTGAAGACAAATGCCTAACGATGGCGTAGACATGAACTTCCGCTGGGCTTATATAGGTAGAAACCCAAAGGAAACGCTTATGGCCTATCACTCAATGAATATCCCACTGGGATACGTTGTCTGCACCACAATGGGCAGATTGAAAGCAATGATAAAATAAAAACAAAATCCGGGCAACTTGCACTAGAGAAAAGCATCTGACACTCCCCCAGAAACTCATCTCGAGTTTCCTTCGTGCCTTCAAAACCCCGTCTCAAAATCACGAGTAATCCCTGGACGCAACTTGCATCTTCCCCTTCCTCATCCACTCGGATCTCAGACACCCAGCACCAATGTCCTAGCCTTCCAAATTCTTTTAGCTGCCCGTCCCCGCGTCAAAACGCCCAAAGACACCCAACTTATGAACTGAGTCTGCTTGACATTCGCCCAAGGATAAGATGAATGAGGGTTACGACGGAAGTTAGGTCATAATTGACGTGTTGGAAGTTTTGAGGCCAAAGAGGGCTCTCTGACATCCAGTCGGCCAACAATATCATTACTCTTTCCGATACTATTCGAATTTCCACCTCCATGTACCCAAGCCAGCGGACCGGCACTTTTTGGGGGATTGGGTCAAGCTTCAACCGTGAGCAGAAGTGCTCACTCGTCAGAGGACTTGTCCTCCACCCACCAATTTGCGCCGGCTGCGTTTTGAACCACACGGCCAGATGGGTTCACAGCTGCACGTCCGGCGCCAGCCTGGTTACTGCCATAGTTGGTGTTGCTGTGATTATGCTCATGCTCGAGGGACGGGAGCTGAGGGTAATGCGGCATGTGATGCTGACCTGTATTTTCGAGAGTGGCGATGCTTGGGTGAAGGCCGGTGCTGTTGTAGCCAGTGTTGTTCAAGATCGTGTCGGTAAGGCTGATGTTGGTCAAGTTGGCGCCGCTATAGTCGGCGCGGCTATGCTCGGAACTGTCCAGGTTGGCGTTATCCAGGTCGGCGTAGCTCAGGTCGGTATGACTTTGGTCGCCACTGAACAGTTCGTCATCAAGAAGTTCAGCCCGCGGATGAAGGCGTTGCTCTGGTCGGCATCATTCTGGACCTCGTCTCTCTGGAACGCGTTTACGTCGAGATGCTCGGCATCAAAATATTGATGGTCGACGGGGACGCTGGCCGAATTCGCCTGAAGAGGCTCGTACACTTCTTCTTCCTCTTGAATCGAGAGGAGGAGACTCGCAGGGTGGTTCTCGGTAGTCTGTCCTTCAGTAAGAGCAGCAGTAGTAGACGCAGCAACCGGACTTGCAGAAGCTCCCATGCCCCTGCGGCTTCCCCTAGAACGTTTCACCTTGGCCGCCGGGGACTGAGCCAGTTCCGGGGGAAGAAACTCGCTCAGAACGCGCTTCCTCGGCTTCATCAATGTTTTGAGGAGTGTTCCCGAGGCGTCTCTGATCTCGGCGCGATCATCAAACTTCGTAACGATTTGACCATGATCCCTGGCTGCCTTGAGCTCATGGTTGTAGTCCTTATTTCTGTTCGTGTTGTTGTTTGATATTTTGGTCT
Source organism: Neurospora tetrasperma FGSC 2508 (assembly GCF_000213175.1). Classification (NCBI taxonomy): domain Eukaryota; kingdom Fungi; phylum Ascomycota; class Sordariomycetes; order Sordariales; family Sordariaceae; genus Neurospora; species Neurospora tetrasperma. Next base: position 326,354 of record NW_009799100.1, on the reverse strand, counting down.
AAAGCAGTTGACGGAGGCAAAAGCACGTTAGAGGTATGCCCATTCTGTGGTAATTCCGGAGACATGCGATCGCTTAAACTTACGTCCAGCTCCATGATAGGGTTCGCTGTATAGCGGTCCAGGTAGTGCACCGCAAAAAACTGGGTGGCTCCGGCCTTGCTAGACTGAGCCCTGGCGTCAGCATCTTATTGCCGAGAAGAAAACAAGGCGGAGGAGACTCTTACGCGCACAAGGGCCAAAACTGCCTTCCACCTACTCGTGAAGTCGGGGAAGCGTGCCGTCAGGATATCCGGGTTATGAAGGCCTTGCTGGGTGTCGCGAACTTTGAACTGCACGAAAGGGTGCGTTAGTATTGATTTCATGGGAAGTATCTGGATTTTGTGATGTAAGCCACTTACCAGGGCCCTCCATGCCATCATTTCCTGTTTGTCTCTAGGCAGATCGCGAATAGCCTTGACGTCAGAGCTGTCATTGTCAACGACGCCAGCGGTATTGGCCATTGCCTCCAGCATCTCGTCAATCAACACGCCCTGTGCGTCGTCATCGTTTTCTGGAAAGTCACCGCAGTATCCTGCGTTAGCACCGCTAAGCGCCGCTGCTCTGGCCTCTGCCTCCAACTGGTGAAAATGGGCGGCGTTCCTAATGATTCTCTGCGGACGCGCAGGAGGATTGGTAGGTTCCATTTTGTAGAAAATGCTTTTCTTGGGTCGACGACAGTGACGTGATCAGTTGCTTTCTTTGTTCAGTTTTGCTTTTGGAGGAGGTGCCAGTGAGAAGGCCCACGTAAGTAAAGAGAGAGGCACAAGATGGGTTGCGGGGGGATCGCTGGAGCCTCTTCAAAGTGAATGGGCATTTCTTACCTCTAGGTTAACTTGCGGTGCTTGCCGGGTGGGATGCCGGCTGTCACCTGCAATACGATGGGGAAAAATCAGTTGCGGACGTGGACATCAGATGGAAGATACCTGTGCTCAACGAGACGCTTCTGTCAGAGTCCTCGTAGTCACTCTCGTAGCTTCTGATCCTGCGACTTCCTATCGCTTCGATTTGAATAGCTCAACGGGTAACTCCCCGTCGAGGAAACCGCTCAGGGAGGGTTCACCGGCTTGATGATTGTTTTGACGAGGTTCCCAAAAACGTTTCTGACCTCGGCAATGTTGCCGATCTCGATAACCGTACGCTCGTTGTCCCTGACGCCCTTGATCTCAGTGTTATACTTTCTCATTTTGTTGGCATGATTGTTGGACACTTTCTCTCAAAACCCCGGAATTGGGTGGCAAGTGTACCTCCACAGAAATGGAAGGGCAAAGAAGTCTGAATAGGCAGCCTTTGAGTTCTAGGGACCTATGCCAGCATCAAGTTGTTAATGATGGAGTAAGGGAGAGAAGGCGCTTCTGCACCATATGCAGCCGTGGCAACAAGTAGTGGAGATATTCAGGAGATTGGGTAACTCGCCGGCGAGGTTGGGATTTCGGTGTCGGCTGGTTGGATCATGATGCTTATAGTATTGTATATAACGACAACTGTGTCTCCTTCCTAATAACCGCCTACTCATTGAAGAAAACTCGTAGTTATACCAAATGACGGACCGAATGCATTTACCGTGCCGTGTTACGAGTGGGTAGAGGTACCAAATGAAAAACTGATGATCTGAAATCTGTGGTCTTTAATACAACCTACCACAAAGAACGACAAGCGATATTGAGAAGAATCAACGTTTGCAATGTAAATTATGAGACGGATTGACGGAGATATATCTCTTACTCTCTGCTGGGAAGAGGTGGGCAAGGCGCGCGCATTCCAGAAGAAGGAAGCCGGTAACAGGTCCTAGCCTGATACCTATGTATAGACGCGAATAGGCTGACAAAGACCAAATGAAAAGTTACAAGACAAAATAAAACAACATCTGGGCAACTTGCACTAAATGAAACCGTCCAACTCCGCGCTCAGGAAAGTGGAATCTTGAACCCAACTCGGGCCCGATTCACGCCGCAGAAAACCATTTCGAAGACACAAAGTGATCTCCCCGATACAACCTACATCACGTCCCACCCACGACCCCTTTTTTTATAGAAATCAGACCTCTAGTCCAAACCTGACGTTCTCGAGCGCTTGCTCGAAGATCATGATATGTCCTCAGTCATCGATCAATTACCGCTAGCTCCGCTAGGAGGCTCATCATCGGGTTTACTCACAGCTCCAGACTTCTGGGTATTAGCAGGATTTCTGCCGCCACTGCCTCTAGACTTACTAGCGATGGGCTAGCTATCCCCGAAATGCCTGTTGAAATTCAAGTACAATATTGGGTCGACGGGTCGCTGTGCCTCTTAGTCCCAAATAGGCAATCTACCATTTGTATAACTATTAGGAGAAGTAGAGTACTGGTTGGGATAGTCTCAACGAACTCCCGACTTTCGAAGGGGCGCCCATCTTTGGTAAACTGCCTCACCCTTTTTCTCGTGGCTGGAGTGGTGTGTTTTTTTGGCATGCTTGCCAGTGATCTTAGCCTCTAGGATGTCTGGCTCTGTAATCTTGATTTCCTTCGCCTCAAGTTTGATCTCCAGCACCCACTTATTACCATGAATCAGGGATCGTGCTTTAGTGACGCGGTCCCTAGCCTCCTGTCGGGAGTCTCCCGATGAACACAACGCAAAGCGTCGGATAAGTTTCATCGCGACAGCTTTTGCTCGTTCAGAGTTGATTGTGGAACGGACGCAGCATCTTAGTCGGTGTGGTGATGATAGGAGACATCTAGATCGGCATTGTCGAAGGCGTTCGATGCTTGAAGACTGAACCGACTCATGAAGTTGGGAAACTCAGGGGTGAAGAGATCTGGATTGCGAATTCCTAGCTGGATATCGCGCATTTTGTACTATGAGTAGATGAGTGTAAGTAGAATCAAGGGACGCGTCCAGGGAGTTTTGAGGATGTTCATTGACCAACTAAGTCTATATGTATGCCATCTCCTCTTGCCTCTCCCTTGTCATATTGCGGATGGCCTTGACATTCCCGTTTTTGTCAGGGTTATTGCCCACATTGTCGACGAGACCAACCGTGTTGGTCATGGCCGCTAGCAACTCGTCGATTAACACCAACTTTTCGTCATCTCCTCTAGGGAAGTCGGCGCATTTTACTGCGTTGGCGATCTGGAGCGCTGCTACCCTAGCCGCTTATTGAAGTTGATGGAACTGGGCTGCGCTGGTAATGAACCTCTGAGGAGGAGCATGAGGGTTGTTGGGATTTATGTTCAAGAGTGAGGGGTGAGTATTTAAGTTCCGTCTATATTCTCAACGAGTTGACGCGATTCGTAGGTTGAGGTTGGAATTGTGAGGTTGCGCTTTTGGGAGAAGGGCGAGCGAGGACAACCCGAAAGGTGGGGAGGAATTTGGCAGTTTGGGGCGCGGCGGGTAAAATGAAGGGAGATTTCTCAGGTTGCGTGCTGTGCCGACTGGCGGCTATCCACAAGCTAGAGCCACCTGCAATTGGGAGAGATCAGTTGCGGTCGAAGAAATCAGACGAGGGACACTCAATCATGAGCTGCTACAAGCAGAGCCCTCCGTTCATTCATGATTTTAGGAAAAGCGTTCTGTGACCAATTCTATTTACCGTAGCGGAAAAATCAAGAAGTTGGGTAGCCTACTTGAAGGCCAGAAGTCTACCTGTGTTGAGTAGCCTACTTGATTTGAGTAGGCGACTTGAAAATCAGGACTTCTAATTGGCTAGATTTACCGTGCGCTATAAGGTCCGCTAGAAGGACTGCTAAAAAATTTTTCTAAGTTTAGTATATAATTATAGAACTACTCCTTCCTATATAGCTGAGATTAATAAATATCTTTATTGATTAATTGGGCTAGTGGCTCAATGGTTCTTTTCGTCGTTCTCTTTCTTTGCGTCACCAGTTCAATCCCGCTGGTGGTCATCTTTTTTCGCGCGAAAAGTTTCGCGCGGAAGTATTACTATAAATACCTTCATCCGGACTTCGAAGTCGAAGACTACTAAGAGGTATACTAGAAGATTATTATAATAGCTACTACTAATGACCCTTATAAAGACCTTTCAGAAGGTCCTTTTAGGGGTCTTTAGTTTTTATTATTTTATACCTAAATCCGGCCAATCAGAAGCCTTTATTTTTAAGTAGCCTACTTGCCAAAAGTAGGCTACTTGTCAAAAGAATGCTAGGAAACCAGAGGAGGCGACTAATCCCCCAAGTAGCCTACCTGCCTTGCCCATATTTCCGCTGCGGTAATTACTGGAAAGGAGAATGAAAGCAAATTAGAGTAAGAGCTGGTAAGAAAGCATTGCTATAGGAGAGTGAGAACAGGATCGAGTCCTTGTCGAGAAGCATAGAATAGCCGATAGCCCGAGAAAAGGCTCAAAGAGAAGTTACAAGACAAAATAAAACATATTCTGGGCGACTTGCACCAGGGAAGGACGCCATACGCCGCGCCGTTTCAAAAATAAGAACCCAACTCGAGTTCGGTCCACGACACAGAAAGCCATGTCGCAGACATATCAGCCGCCATCCCGATATAACTTGCATGTCGTCCTCCCCACCACCTCTTCCACGATGGAGGTTGGACCAGTAGTCCAATCTTGAACTTATGGAGCACTTGCTCGAAAGATCGATATGATTAGTGGTACATCGATCAGTCGCCGGGGCTGATACCTAAGGACTAGTTCTTGGACTGATCCGCAGATTCAGATCCCTCGCCAGCTTGACTGCGACCATTGTCTCGGGAACTGCCAGCAATAGGTTGGGAACGGCGGATGTATTCGTCGAGGTCAAAGAAATCCATGAAATCGTCGGGCTGCTGATGCTCTTGATCCCACATCAAGGGACCGGCATCTGCTCCGGGCTCGGGACCAGTCAGATACTGATCCAGCGAGTTGTAGCCAAACTCTCCGTCCAATGACTGTTGGTGATGGGGCGCCTGGTACTGGTCAAGAGGGCTGTAGTTGGCGAAACCGGGCTCAGGGCTGCTGAGGACATTGGAGACAATAAAAGGTCCTGATCCCTCTTGGTTCTGCTGATGAGCAAGTTGCTTATCGATCATTGGCAGGTTTTCTGCCGCCACTGCCTCCGGAGTTACCAGCGATAGGCTGGTTATCCTCGAAATTCCTGCCGAAATCCAAGTACGGCATCGGGTCGACGGGTTGCTGTGCCTCTTGATCCGAAATAGGCAATCCACCATTTGCATGATCATTGGGAGGAGCAGAGTACTGGTTAGGATGATAACCAGTATATTGCTCGTTCAGAGATGATCGTGGGAGTAGTCGCCTTGATAGGAGGGCTCCTCCTGGATGGTGGCCAAAACACCGCCAGCTACACCCTCAACCGGCTGTGTCGCTACTGCATTGCCGTCGCTGACAGGGCTACTAGATGTAGCTCCGAAGGTTGAAGAAGATCCGGTAACCCTTCTCTGTCGCTTGGCCTTCGCAAATGCGGCCAGGTCGTCGTCCAGAAACTCTGAAAGAAGGCGTTTCTGAGGCTTAATGAGCGTTTCGATGGTCTCGCCTGCCGCATTTCTGACCGTAGTGATGTTGTTGATGGTCTCGTACGAGCCACCAAACTTTCAAGCTTGATCGATTGGCTTTCGGTACTCCTTCATTTTGTTTGTGTGATTGTTTGAGACCTTGGTCTGATGAGCGAGTAGTAGATAGGTACATTAGCGGTAGGTCCATCGTAAATGAGAGAGGGAGGCCGCGTTCAATGTTGCTCACCTCCAATTCGGCAACCGGATTGCACGTGTACCTCCACAAATACGGGAGGGTGAACAAGTCGGAACAAGCAGCCTTTGATTTCTGAGCATCCATGTCAGCATTCGATGTCGCCGGTGATGGCACAAGGTAGGACGAAGGCGCATACCCGAAAGGTGCTCAAGGTCAACCTCCACCTGGTCATAAAGTTGGGTAGTTCAGGGCAGAACGCGTCAGGGTGGATGATTCCTCGTTGGACTTTGTAATCATAATCCTGCAAAATTGTACTGTTAGTAAAGCCTATGACTGGTATGGCACATAGTGGCAGGGCTACTAACCATAACTTCCCAACCCTTTCTCACTATCTTCTCTCTCGGAAGACCAAGGACGAACTTCACTTCAGAGTTCTCGGTCGGATCGTGACGATAGTTGTCGACGATGCCGTCCGTGTTCAAGAGGGCCGCAACAAATTGATCAATCAAAGCACATTGCTCGGCCGGATCGAGCGGGAAGTCGGCGGCGGTGGTGTTCCCCTTGGCGGCTGCGGCTGCCTCTGCAGCTGCCTCCTCCGCAGCTTGAATCTGTCGGAAGTGCTCCAAGCTGGTAATCGCCTGCTGAGCAGGTGTGGCAGGGTTCGAGGGGTCCATGTTCTCCAAGAGTCACTAGTATATAGTGAGCACGAGACGTCCATTATGTATCCGGAACTAGTACTATCATTGTTCTAGGATAGGGCTGGCATTGCTGGGGATTGATGGATGTACGACATATCATGGTGAGTAGTGCTTGGGGACGTGGACGCAGAACGCGAGGAGGCCAAAATCCGGCGGGGTAGAAGGCTATGATTCCGACGAGGGCTGGATAACGCGACTTACGAGGAATCGTAGTAAAGGAATTGAAGAAAGGTGCGAATGCTTTGTAGCAAAAGAGCGAGAATGTGCAATGAGAATTGCAGGCGTGAAGATTGCTGTCCGACACTTGACGACTGCAAAGGCAGTTTGGTGGACGAAGAGAAGTAATTCAAGTGGGGGGAACACCAAGGTGAGGGAGGGCTTTATGGGAAATTCCAGGTTTGAAGGTGAAGGTGCCAGCCTGGAAAGCGTGGTGCCTGCCGCATGGGCCATTTGGACCTGGAAGAGATTGACGGCAGTTGCCCATCGGCAGCGAGGACATGAAACACATCAGATGAAAGGTACGCGATGAGATATATAGGAGGGAGGTCCTGAAAAGCGAGGGGATGAATACAAGGACAGATTGAGTTGTTCCCTTGAAAGACTGATATCGTCAGAGAATGATCCTAAGAACGACGGAAATGACATTGATTAGGAGAGAATGCGGGCAACTTGCACTGAAGATTATCGAACCGCTGTCTCAAAGTCGGCGAATCTGTAAACTTGGAAGGACAATTCATGGTGTCATGAAAGAACTGATTATGAAGCAGTCACGGGTGACTTCGCGAAATGTAGGCAAAAATTGAGCGCAGTTGTCCATGGAAATAGTACAAGTAGGCGCATGGAAGACGAGCTAGAGACATGAATGAGACGCCTTCAAAATATAAAATCTGGTTTCCCCAGCACGGAAAATGAAAAATATTCTGAACAAGCACCTAGAAATAACAGGATCTGGGCATCTTGCTCCAGACTCGAAACGGCTTGCTCCGCGCTGAACGAACCGAAGCCCAACTCGAGCTCCATCTACTTCCGTAGAAGCCATTGACAGTGGGCGGGATATACCACTATAGCCGCGCTCAGAGGCCTGCTCAACACGAACACTGCGTCCGTAAATCACCTTCCAGATGCAGCTTGTATCTTGCCTAGCCACCCACTCCATTTTAGACCTCGACTTGAAGTCAGAAGTCAAGGCACCGAGAGCGCTTGCCTCCTCAGTGACCCATCTTCTCCATCTTAGAGCTCGTACCAGTCGAGGTCAACTTCGTACGGATAGTTCCCATTTTTGGTAACTCTACCATCCAGCGCCGCTTGGCTGCTGACATCTTCCCCATTGTAACTATCGATGGGCTCATGGTACGCTTCTGCAAAAAAAGGAGAAAGATCCGCATCCGTTTCGTTATTAGGCGGAACCCTATGCCCACTGGGCGAAGGTTGCTCAGACTGGTCGCCAAGCGACTGATGCTTGTCCGGGGTAGAATCCTTATGGTCGATGTGGGATTGTTCGCCGAGTGCAAGATGGTGGACGGGCGTGGGGTACCGACTGTCGAAATGGGAATTAACGGCGTCGGGATGGGGGGTGCTGGGTTCGTTCGGACCTTCAAGCGCTTTGTCTCCGTCGTCCTTGTCGGCCTCGCCCATAGCACCCTCCTCTTTTCCTTGAGTTAAAGCCATAACACCCTCTCCATCTTCTTGGATGGCAGCCATAAGATCCTCCTCTTCCTCTTGAATGGGGGTCATAGAGCTGCCAGCTGTGCCCCCGACGTGCTGTTCCGAGTTACCACTGTTGCTAGAGGTCGGTCCAGATGTTGCAGAATCTCCAGTGGTGGTCCTGGTTCTGACTCGCTTCGGCTTCGCAATTCCAGCCAAGCGGTGACCTAGAAAGTCGCTCAGGGGGCGTTTCTCAGGACGGACGAAGGTACTGACGAGATTTCCTGCCGCGTCGTAAATCGAAGTGATTCGGTCAACAGTGGTCACGGAGCCCCGGAACTTGCTCGCAGCCTTGACATCCTTGTTGAAGTCCCGCATTTTGTTCGTATAGTTGTTGGAAAGTTTGGTCTTCGTAGAACAGATGTCAGTCATGTAGCCGGCTGGATGAGAAGAATGGAGTTGTTTAGACCTACATCAAGCTCCGTCACCGGGTTGTGTACATATCGATCCATGTAGTGTATGGCAAAAAGGTCTGCTACGGCAGCCTTGGAGTGCTGCCAGTAGTGTAAAGTTAGCCACGCTTTCGTGACTCGGTCTTGACAATCTAGGTAAGGATACGTACGCGCATCAGTGCCACCAAGGCCTCCCAGCGATCCATGAAGTTCGGGAAGTAGGCTGTGAGGAGTCTGGAGACGCGTTTGCCTCTCTGAGCGTCATATGCCTCGAACTACATTGCGACAATACGTGTCAGAAGACAGGCAACGGTGTTTCGATGTCAAGACTTACCATGACCTCCCACGCCTTCTCTTCTACTTCATCATCGGATTTGGCCCGGATGCAATTGATATGGGCATTGTTATCCGGATTGTCCAGGATGGCGGTCGTATCTTTCATTGCCGTCATCATCTGGTCCACGAGGGTACACTGATCGGCGGCACCCGTGGGAAAATCGGCAAAGTTTCCAGGCACCATGGCGCTGAAGGCCGCTGCTTCCTTTTCAGCCTTGCGCTGGTAGAAATGTGCTTGGCTTGTGATGTACCTCTGGCGAGGCGGGGCAGCGATCGGACGATCCATGTTTCTGCACGCGAGGACGATATGCAATTAGTAAATAGAGTAACTTACCTCGAGGGCCATGGTTGGCCATTCATGGCTGTGGTGAAGAGTGTACGAGTGTGGGAGGAAAGAGATTAGAGAAGTGCAAGGCAATGATGCCGCTTACAAAGAAGAGAACGAGCAGTAAGAAGAAGTAGAAGTATCTCCAGATGGATGTTGACCTGTCGGTAAAGTTTTTGAGAAAAAGAAAGCGTAGTGGGTGGCTTTGGGGAACAAGGACAAACGAGAAGAGGGGAAAGAATGGAAAATAACGAGGTAGTCTACAAGCACGGGCCACCTCCAGAGGGGAGAAACCAGCAGGCGAAGTCGCTTCGGCAGCGAGGGAAACACCAAGGTCAGAGTGAAGGAACAACCCAAAGTCTGAGTATCTGCGCCCCGCAGCTTGCAGATGAGCTCCCACTAATAATTTTGAGGCGTTCATGCTCCTAAGTCGAGCTCGTCAATCCCTCCAAATGTTTCGTCGCATCAGGCCTCGCATGCCGCCCAACATCTGCCCGACACTCATCCGTATTCCGATACTCGCAACGTTCAGCCAGCGCTGACTCTGTTCATTTTCGTCCAGCCTCAGCAGTGCGCGTTTGTGTCGCTCTAAGGTTCCACGAGACAAATCCAGTTCAGGATTCACCGGAACGGATCGAACATCAAGTAAAGAGACAGTCTCCTGGGACACGTTTGTCCGTCGATTCGTCGTTGTCGTCTGTCACAAGTCGGTGCCTCACCATCTGAGTCAAAACAGCCGAGTTTCCTTCATCGTCCCCTGGTCAAAGCTGTTCTCTTCGCTGATGCCTTGTCTGAGTAGAATGACGACCAATCCATGTCGCGAGCCACCGACTCATCGCCACGCTCGACCGACCTATCCCTTTTAACCGGCCATGACGAACGAACGATGTACGAACGAGGCTTTCAAAAGGCTGACCCCAAGAACATGTGCCTGTTGCTCAAGTCAAAGTCCCGAAACTATACCGTCGCCTGCTTGCCCGTCGAGGAGCCACGGGCCGCCGCCTCGCCCACCGCGACCCTGCGTTTAGAGATGGAAGAATATTTGAATATTTGAAGAAGGATGTCAGCGACCAGAAGGAAGAGAGAGGGGACAAGCAGAATATGATGTAAGAATGCACGAAAGGGGGAGCTGTTTGAACCCAACTCCACACCCAGACGTCTGCGGCTGATACCATGAGCGTGGTGATCGACGTCGGTGTCGACAGTCGGCAGTCGATATTCTACCGATGGTCCCCCCCCCATTCTAAGGTGACTTTGTAACGTGAATGAAAATAGTCAACAGCGGCGCATATGACTTTGATGATGGCGATAAATCTAGCAGGGAAGGCGAAAGTCGACACGGTGATTCTGCTTGACGTTGTCGCAGAAGAGCGGGTAGGTTTTTTCTCGAAAGATGGCATGTCCATATTTGAGCTCCTCTCTGATCAAGGCTCCAGGCGATGACTTCCGCTCCCACGATGGGAAGTTTCCGGGAAGACAGAGGTCGGAGTGTCGGGATGGGGCGGTGTCAGGACGGGAAAGGGAGAGGACTACAGGATCATGGAGGTGAAGTCGTGAGGAGAGGGGAAGTACATGTAGGTGCTTCTGCATGCGGGCATCGTTCAACGCGGATCTGCATATGGACGATATGCACCCAGCGGCTGATATGCATTGCATGCATGGAGCTCTCCGGCTGCCCGGCGAAAGACCACGCCACGTCCGCTTGTCTTTGCCCGCACAAGACATCCCAGTCGCCACAGAGGGTTTTTTTGCTTCATCCTTGTATTCTCTTCTACATCGAGTACTCGTCTATCGGAGCCGCCCAAGCTGACAAGGGATAGCCCAAACAAAGAAAGCAGACAATGACGATAGAGCAGAGCGTAACCGCAACACCGCCCTCCGCCACCATTGTATTCCATTTGACCTCGACATCTCAGCGTCGATGACTGTCCCATAGACGCGGCTTTTCTCAACACCTAATACACCCTGACGCGCGAGACGGGCGCAACTCCTATATGCGGCCGTATAATCTGGCCTGCCCCCGCCGCTGGATGTCCCTGCTGAACTGTCGCGTTATCAAATAATCCATCGGAAGACGCGTGCGCCATGTTGGCACCTGTCAGACCATCAAAGGCTTGGTCATCCAAGCTTGGAACATCGATGTCGAGATTGCCCCTACTCATGTGCTCAAGCTGTTCAGAATCGCTATGCTGGCTCAGAACTTCTGTCCTGGCAGCATTGTTGAACGAACTCGCCCCCGGATGGCCGAAGCTGGACTGTTCGAACAACCCTGCTTCCAAATAAGCAAAGTCATCGTTGACCTGGCTGCGTTCATATGCGTCGGAGTCCAATTCCTGTCGGTTCCTTTGCAACTGGTTCCCACTAGCCTGTTGCCCCGTAGCCGCTTGATTCGGACATGGATTTGGCACGCCGTAAGAGAGACGCTCCACATTCGCCATCGCCATCTCGCTTGCGTGCTCGCTGCTGCTGTTCTCTCCATCCTAGGGAGAGACAAGTGCTACAGGCAGAGTCGACGGTGTGGTGGCGAGCGGCTACTCGGCAGCAGCTGGTTGCCATTGACCAGCATGAGGATTAGCAGAAGCACTTGCATTGCCTCGGGCATGGCTCGCGGGTGTGGTAAGTTGAGCAGGGGAGATTGGGTCCATCCCGCCGAGTGGACTTCGGGGAACTAGACTCTCAATGGTCATCATGGGTCGTGATTGATGTTCCTCAGTGACAATAGAAGGTGTCCCGCCACAGGGGGACAGCCTGGGAAGCCGGCCATCCAGCCCGGGTGTTATGTAGTTCCAGTAGGTAGGCGCTCTAGCTTTGGGATGAGCAAGCGCGGGAAGACCAATGGAGTCCGCGGGACCCTAGCCAGCGGCGGAAACAACCGCAGAAGAATTTGCTACGCTGTTAGCATCCGGCATCAGGGCCTTCAAATCGCGGAGCTGCGATGCTTTATTGAAATTGGTGTCCTTATTGTCAATTTTGCGCTACAAAAGCTGTTAGTAACTGAAGGAGTACTGATCGTTGGGGCTGAGGGGGTAATATCACGTACCTTGAGCTCATGGTCAGGATCGTTTGCGAAGCGCTAGATGTAGACGCTAGCGATACCCTGGAGGCTGTGTCTCGTCTTTGACTCTATATACTTGACCCAGGACGTCAAGCCATCGGCGGACAGGCAGGAGGAAGGAAAAAAACACAGCTGATCTGTGTTCAGACTGCGGTTGTTACGGACAGCCGGTGGTGTGGGCTCGTGATGGCTGGAAAGCCTCGTCTCAATGCTGGCGCACGACGAAGAAGGGCGGCCAAGGGGGAGTTTGGGGCTGCTCTTCTTCGTTGTCGTCGTCGTCCACGCCGCCCATCGCAAACCCCCTCGATTTCTTATTGTTGTTCAGGGGCAGAAGTGTAGAGGTACCTCTTTTGGCATTCTTCTGCTGCCGGTAGCCCTACCGTAGTGATAACCTCCCATCGCTTGGTAGCCTCCGTGATTCCCCTTGCTGGACACCAACTAGATCCTGGAAGTTGGTAGCAGCTTCATCGACGAGGGAGGAAGCGACGCCCCTTTCAAGATCGTAGCCGTCCGGAACAGAGTTTTTCCATCTCAACTCGAGCTGCCTGTCACTCACATCTCTCATTACGCCTTGAAGTCCTTGACCACTCGATTGCCCGTACACCGCGCCGATATCTTGCCCTTCGTCGACCCCTCCGTTCTAGGGAAAGGATCTGTAATTCAAGGACAAAGACGAAGTGCCTCGGTGAGAAGTTCCTTCTCCCCTAATTGGAGCAACCGGCAAGCTGGGATGAACACTTTAATGGGCCGTTCAACGCTGCCGTGAGTGTTGTCGGCGAAATGACCGTCTATGATCGCTGCTTCTCAGATATCAATTTGCTGTTATTGATTGGCAGCCGGGTTGTTACACCCATGTTGTTGGCGAGAGTACCGGTGGTGGCATCGGCGAACAAATCGCCAGCAGGATGGCCGGCGACAATGGCCGAGTTTGTCACGTCTCCAACGTCGGAGTTTGGCTGATCAACGTCTCCCAGCCACTGATTCCATTCTTTATCAATTGCACTGGTTTCAAATGGGCCATAATCGCCCGCCGGCATCTGGCTGGTTCCAGAAGGTGTCGCAACCCCGGCGTCTTCAAATTCGTGGCTGGCTTGCCCGAAGTTCACACTCCGGTGGCCTGGCTATCAGCAACATTGGCATGAAAAAATGCCATTGGCGTGCCTGTAACTTCTGAGTTGACGGTAGGCCATTCCTATGAAGTTCGGTTGTTCGAATGAATAGAGGTAATTGTCATTATTCTCCAAGGAATCAAGTGGCTGGTAGGCGGGTACATATAGGTAAAGTAAGGTGAACGTTTTGCTTTGATTCCTTCGTCGATGTTATGTCGTTGTTTCCTAACTCCTAGTTGGGGGCGTGGTCACGGAATTGATGTTTTCGGTTCTTTGTTGGCTAGAGGAATAGAGATAAGAAGTAGGGTGTAGGATAGAAGAATATACACCTCTAGAGGCCGAGATCAAGTAAATACATAACATATAAGGTTTTGATATATATCTCATTTCAAGATGTTCACTTGAGCAAAGCTTGGGCTTGAATCAAACTTGAAGGGCAAATCGAGGGAAGGATACACCAGGACTAGTAAAAGCGACTCCAAGAATTGAGGCTTGACCGTTCGTAGGACTACCTACCTCTAGTCCAAAACGTTGCTCAAGCTGGTTGTTATCAAAAGGAACCTAGAAGGATGAGGCTTCTAGGCGAAGATTTCCCCTTAGCTGACTTGCTCCGTCGCCTGTTGGTAGGTAAGTTGGGGGAAGAGCTGTACCTTCACTTCAGTTAAGAGGAAGGCGGGCTTCTTATACCTTCATGTGTCCTATGGGCTCGTAAGCGATCACTCGAAGAGCAGGGGCAGGTACCTACCCTGTGAATCATGCAGAGGTGTTGAGCTTGTCAGAGTATAACACACGAAAGAATCATGGGGAGATTGACAAGCCGCGAAGGAGCAAACCAGACGAGTCACTCACATGAAGGGACATAGACACAATAGCTGGTGTAAAGTACGATGAATGAAAAATATGAGCCTAATGCACGACCTAGCTTCCTTCATTCCAACTGCCTTATAGCTCTGCCTTGGTGCCCTAGTTTTCATGTCCCCCATGAGTGTAACTTAACTCTGGCGAGACCTCTGAGCACGAGGCATTTCATCCTCATCTTCCTCTTCAGTTCCCCTCTTCCTCTTCTTGCCAGCACCCACAGCGCGATCCGCTGTTTGATTGGCGAGGAAACTGTCGGCAAACAGGTCCCCTGCATCGTCACGATGGTAACCAGGATTAGCATCCCAGCCGTACTCGTAGTCATGTACTTGACTCCTGTCAATGACTGAAGCGTAAGCGCTGGGCTGAGCAGTCACATCATGGAAGGATTCGCCGTGGTTTGCATACCCCTGGTTCGAACCAAATGGCTCACCAAAGGCTTTATGACTAATGTATGGCTCATTGATGTCAAAAATGCCGGGGCCATCGATTTGCTGCCCATTCGGATTGGTTCGGGAACCAGTGTTTGCTGCTGGTTCATCGTTGCTCGCTGAATCGTCGACCGCATTGACGTGAAACATGTCACCGCTGTTGCCATAGCCTCCTGTTGTTTGGAATAAGTCCAGACTTGTTCCCTGGGACCCAGACAGTTCCTGAAGGCCAGTAGCGGCATCGTCAGCGTGTGAGAAGGCGACATCCCTTTGGAGATTGTAGCCGTCCGGAAGAGAATCGTTCCAGCTCAACTCGAGCTGACTGTCGCTGGAGGTCGTACCATTAGCTTTTTGCGGGACGATAGATCCTTGCACCGCCTCCCTATACTGCTCATCGATCACCGGCGCTGCTTGGCTCGGGTGATAAGATGACGTGGAAGGATTCCTGTTGACATCTGCCATTCTATCTTGAAGCGCTGCACGCAAGCTCAAGTAGATATCCACTAAGCTTTCGTCTCCATTGGCGCCGGCCTCTCCGCCCTACGGAGAGGCGCCTGCGTCATAGAAGGTGGGCTGGGTGACGATAGGTCTCGTGAGAGGGGCAGCAGACTGCCTAGCAGCCGCAGTTACACCGGATGTAGGCCAGCTACTAGGCTGACCGTATTTGAAGTTTCCGCTCGGAGTGGTAGAAGGGTGTTGCCTCCTCCTTGAATGAGTAGCTGGCGTGGCCGGTCTCGAGGGGGTCGAGGCAGAGAACGCGACGGGCTGACCAAAGCTAATGGGAGAGCGGGCGGGTATGCCGTTGAGGGGAGATACAGGCAGAACTCTCTGCTGAACTGAGCCATGCACTGCAGTGGGCGCAGGTGGACGATTGGGGGACATTGGTGATGGAATTGGAAGTTGCTCATGGTTGTTGTCGACAACGGCCGGTTGACCTTCTTCGTTAACTACAGCCACCTGAGCCTCCATTGCGGCAAGACGTGCAACAAGGTCTGCGACCAAGTTGTCTTTTCTGAGATTTGATTGTTTGTTACTTGTTTTTCTCTACAGAGATGTTAGTATCATGTTCGAAATAAGAATACCTCGAGGCTTTCAGTATCGAGAGATGACTGACCTTGAACTCGCCGCCAGGATCATTAGCGAATCGCTGCGCGTAGGACGGGATCAACAAGTTGGACGCTGCTGCCTTCGACCCCTGATAGAGAACCCATTAGCTGTTGATTTGGCAAGATGACAGGGATATGAGCAGTAAGAGTGCCTCATGCGATTTGTGCTTACCATGACGAGCGCCACCAAGTCATTCCATCGTGCTGTGAAATTGGGGTATTGTTCGTGGAAGTAAGCAGTCGCCCACGGATAGACGTTCTGCATTCCGTGTTGCGCAGCCATGGCAGCCTCCTGCAACGGTTGAAGTTAGCTAATGCTTAAACATCACGGAGCCAGTACATGTAAGAAACATGAACGCACCAGTAACTCCCAGGCCACGGCCTCCAGTGCCCAATCGGACGTGCACCTGATCGTGTTGGCTTCTTTGAGGTCTCCACGCAGCTTCTGGGCCATGTCCCTGAGAGCATCGACCATAAATCTCACACAGGCCATTTTTGCCTCGTATGTGACTGGGATATCTCTCGCAGTTGCCGCGTCAACAACAGGATTGTTGTTGATAGATTTGAGGGCACCTGCGGTTGCCCAGAATTCCGCGTCAGAACTGATATGTGCAACGAAGGCTTGCTCGGGCCGCACTGTCCGTTGCTTGCGGCGATTGGTGATGCGCTCATGTTCAGCGAGGCCCCCATTTGGTGATAGAAGGGAAGTCAGAAGGCCCGGCTTCGTGTGCCCAATCGTCTCTAATGCTGCTCTGCTCGTCCGAGATTGCTTGTGAAATCTCAGGTATTCGTATGCCCTTCTCGCGAAATGTGGATGGGCGTGCGTTGACTGAGCGAACTGTTCGAAAGGCCGGATGGTGCCTGACGCGGGATTGACAAGATTGTTCTCCATGTAGACTGTGCCGCGTGTGTTAGTAGTTGTGATTCTACGATATCTGGTGCGCCGACGACCTACGGAGTATCTGCCACCACTGTGAGAGCCTTGGATCATTCTGCGCAAAAGCCGCCTCAAGGAGTTCCACAAGGGTCGGGGCGTCGTCCATGTTTGCAACGTGAGCCGGTGCCAGATATGTGCGATGGAGGTAATGTGAGCAAAGTACGGTCGTTCAGAGAAGCTAGTCGCCGGAATGTCTGGATGGATATTAGCAGATGCTCAAAATATCAAGTCATGTATATAAAGACGCAAAATCATTTGAGTACATTTACGTCAGATGTGAAGGTTGGACCAAATGAAATAAGCTATGGGATGGTGGAAGAAGATGAAAGCAATTCAGGATGCCAGGCGCGCGACAGGGAAGAGCTAGGTTGTGGGCCGTTATCGAGGACGCGTGAACGCGTTGTGGGGGGTTATGGAACATCAAGGTGCGAAGAATCAACAAACGAGGTGATCGAAGACTTACTCTGGATTGCTGAACTCGACGAAGACACATGTTTGATGCGCTAGGTCGATCAAGAGACGCTGATAATGTGATGGCGAGAGTAGTTGTGGCGGTCGTCGATCACGATGTTGATAGGGCTCAGTTCTGATTCCAAGCTGATTTGGAGATCGTTGCAAAAGGCTCGAACCAAGAGCGCGCGCTCAGTACCTACCTGTTGCGAGAGGTGGGCGCTGCGATCGACAATCAAAATGTCGAAGATGATCGAGTCAAGGAAAGGGTGACGACTGGTGGTGTAACCCGCTCACTTGACAAAAAAAGGAAGAAGGAAAGCGAGGTCGAGGAAGGGCAGGAATGAGGGGGATTAAATAGGTTGGTAGGTGAGAGGTGGCAGAAATAATCGATACCTCTATAAATCCAGCCTTGCCTGGGGCCCGGGCAACTGCGATCCGACGTCTGTCACTGTGAGCAAAAGGCGCTCCCGACGCGCTCCACTTAACGGTCGCCCCTAGAAGAATAGGTAGGATGAACAGAAATGCAATTGCGCTGTTACTGTAGAAATCCCCGCTAAAACTCCAAAAACCTACTGAATTACAGCGCTCTATACGAGAAGAGATAAGAGGCTTCTCAGCGCGGACCTGTAGAAAAACAATAGGTAGCAAACAAACGCTCGCAAGGTAGGAAGGATTCAGTAACAAGGTCCCCAATTTGAAAGTCAAAAGGTTTCCATGCTCAAAAACGAATATCAAGGTTAATCCAAGAGAAAATCTTCCTACCAGGAATCCACACCCATCGCACCCGCCAACTTCTCAACTTCTCTCGCTCTCTTGTACCCCCTTGCCACATCCTACCCGCCATTTTGAGAATGGCGACGATTTCTCCTTCCGATACGCTTCCATATGTAATGTGCTCCAGCCAATGAAACCTGCAGAATGCCGGGTGAACGATCTTGGGCTCCTTGTAGGTATGGAGCATATATGATAGTGAGGTTTCCAACATCTCGAAGACACCTCTTGCGGCGTGTACAAGTTCATACGTGTCGGGGATCTTGGCCGAGACGAGTATCTGGGCCCTCTCTTGAAAACTGGTATTGGCACATATTTTAAGATAATAGTTGTGTCAGAGAACAAGTCGAAAGAGTTGTTGGTGATGCTAAGGTCCGTTGCCAATGTTGGCCCAATGAGGCTGGCCCCATCGCGAGCACGGACCTCATACCCCTGCACCCAAGTGGGCTGAAGTTGGGAAGTTAGTAGCCACCGCCTGAAGCCAGCTATACAGAGGCATGCACTATCACTTACACCTCACCGTCACACACAGCCTCGCATAAACCTTAAATTGACGACCAAGGTTCACTTCTCACTCCATGCATAGCGATATGAAATCTTCACATTGGACGTACGGAGAACGAGGGGTATGAGGCATATTTATATCACTTCGCAGACGATGCGACTATCAAGACATCTCACATCAGTCACATTAGTCACAGGAAATTTGATTGTTTGTTTATGAGTTGCATTATTGTCATTGCAGACTATGACCGATGCTGCATGCTTTGATGTTCAACCTTATAACCCCATCACATGACTCGAACAATGACAGTTCATTCTTTCTGTCTTACAGATACCATTAAAAGCCCAAGTGATAGTCAATGACTCCCTTTATTCCCGTAGTCACAGCTAGCGCTCCCAATTCCCAGTCTTTCCAGTCATCATTCGTCTCCCATCATAACCTCCTGTCATCCTTGAAACGCCCACTCAATTCATGCGAGCCCGCTGCGCAGGACGCTCCTCTCCCTTATTCTCGTCATGGTCACCTCTCATTCGTTTGATTCCGCTGCTGCCGGTGCCGTCCTCCCTGTCCAGGCCCTCAATGGCGTGATTCACCATGTACTCGTCGGCAAAAAGATCATCAACAATGATGTTGTCGACTTCATCCGGTAAGTTCATGAACTGGCCGAAGAGATCCTCGTAGTCTTCCACGCCATTATTTTGCTGCCATTGCTCGTTGGCGTTATCTGCCACTGTCTGTCCAGGAGGCTGGCTGTCAATGACCTCGCCGCCAATGCCCCGGTTGTCGGCTATGTTGTTGCTTCCAGCCTCATTCAGCTGAACCAAGTCATTTATATCAATGCCAAATCCTTGCGTCGCTGCATAGTCGACGAGCTCTTGGTCGCTCATAATATTATCGAGCGACAAGTCCAAGTCTTCCAGCGGGTCAATGTCCACCTGTTGCTCTGCAGCAGGCAGCGCACGTTGTTGCTGCGGAGCTTGGCCATTTGAGATTTGCTCAAATAACATCATCAGTTCTTCTTCCCCAGGCTGATGGACCTCAGGAACCGCAGCCTGCTGGATTGGCGCGGGTTGCACGATGGACTGTTGATTAAAGGTGGACACCGACTCATCAAAGGACTGCTGCTGACCCAGCGCTGGCTGGGCAATCTGCTGATTTGGTGGGGGATCAAAGAACATTTGCTGTTCTGGCGACGGTCCCGGTTCGAAAAAGTTGTCCAGTGCTGCAGCCGTGGTCTGCCTCACGTTGGCCTGTCCGTTCTACGAAGCAGGACCCGCGGAGGAATCAAACCAGTCATGAGCAGGTTGTGATTGAGGTGCGCGAGGGGCAGCCTGAGGTTCAGCAGCTTTCTGAACCGGAGCGTTGGGGTCCACGGATGGAGGGAAACCCATGACTGCAGGTTGTTGACTTTCTCTGAGGAGCCTAGCTCTCTCGGAAGCGGGGGTGATGATGCGCCTTGGCACAACATCGGGAAGAGGACCAGCCGGAGACTGAACGTGACCCATGGGAGCGGAGGACTGCAATTGAACAGTTGGCAACCCGTGAGGAAGAGGAATGGCCTGAACTTGATGAGGACTCGGCCTTGCGGGAGTGCCCAAACCAGTAGGAATATTTTGCTGTGCTGGACTAGCAAAGTTGGTTTGAGGCTGGCTGGAGACAGGCGCCTGAAATTGGCCGCGGTGCCCTTGGGAAATGTTGATAGGTCGATGGGCTTGAGGTGGTTGTTGTGTAGGACCATAAGGATGTATCTGCGGGCGAGGAGGGGTTGGAAGATTGGAGCCATACACTTCGTTCGGAACAGATGGAGGGGTGACCACATGAGCAGCATGCAGGAAGTTCTGTTGAGGGCTGTTCTGAGGAGCTGCTGGAACAGCGAACGGGCGACGGGCGACTTGCTGGTTACTGGTGCGGGGAGCGGGTTGCTGGACAAGGCCATCTGAACCATGAGATTGGACGGCTGGGCCCGCTTGCGTCGGAGGCGGACGAGTAGTGAGAACAGGCATTGGTGGGCCGGCCATAGTGGGACCAAGACCACGACCGTTCATATTGGGAGGGGCGGCAGGGGCCCGGGCAGCCGAAACATCCTGTCTTCTTCTTCTTTCACGGGTTTCGTCGTCCGAAACACCGTAAATGTCATTGAAGATATCGTTATAGTCTGCTCCATAATTTGGCTCATCAGGATCCTCACCGTTGTCATCCTCGTGAGCGGAGGCGCCATCGTCATTTTCGCTATCGTCCTCGACGTCGGAGCTGTCGCCATTTGCCGCTGCGTTTTTCTGCTTGTTATAGGCTTCAACCTCAGCGTTGTAAGCCTTAGGCTGGGCCTCATGGGTCCGGTAGAGAGCCTCAAAGTCGTTCTCTTGGTAATTGATCCACCCGTCATTGGCCATATTGATATGTTGGGGGCGGGCAAAGACGGGCTCCTGGGGTTGCTGGAGTCCTTGAACTGAGGCACCAGCGGCACCTGCAGCAGCCACAAAGTTCTGAGCGGCCTGGTCGGTATAGTGCTCGATATTGGCCTGAGCTTGGACGTTTCCGCCAGTAGCGTTGGTGTTTTGGGGCAGCGGGTTGCCAGCGAGGGTCGCAATGGCTTCATCGCCAGCTCTCTTCTTGTCCGCCTTGTCGTTGTTGGTCTTGGCGTTTTGCTTCTTCGTCGACCGTTCCTTGTAGGGGTCAGCCGCGAACCTGGCAAAGTAGTTGCTCAGGAACAAGTTGGAGACGGCTGCCTTGTTGGTCTTGACGAAGTGGATTAGATCGTCCCATCGAGATTAGAAGTTGTCGTACTCCCGGTAATAGTAGCTAGTTGCCCAAGGTGAGACCTTGGGCTTCCCAATCTGGGCAAGGCGGCAGGCGATCTATGACATGCATTGTTAGGGGATGGTTCGTGTGTGGATTCTCCCATGGAGGATGACTTACAAAGAGACGCCATGCCAGAGACTCGAAGATTGAGGCGGATGTAGCCATTACTTGCTTGACTTGGGCCTCCATGCCCTTGTCCCTGCCGACCATGTTTTTCAACGCGGTAACCATTTCGTCGATGAATTGAACCTTGTCAGGCTCGCTTGTTGGTATATCGGCCACCTGAGAGTCCTGTACTTGCCCGGTAGGATAGCCCAGGACCTCTATTGCGCCCTCACCGACCATGAAGTCAGCCTCGGTCATGTAGATCCGTTTGTAAGCCTGGCC
This sequence comes from Neurospora tetrasperma FGSC 2508, assembly GCF_000213175.1. Classification (NCBI taxonomy): domain Eukaryota; kingdom Fungi; phylum Ascomycota; class Sordariomycetes; order Sordariales; family Sordariaceae; genus Neurospora; species Neurospora tetrasperma. The sequence goes on along the minus strand of NW_009799100.1, from coordinate 304,821 downwards.
GGCCGGGTGGTTTCCGCGGGTCTTCTTCCGCGCATGGGTAATCTCATGACAGGCGAGGGTTCTCCTCAGCTTCTCGACCAAACCAGGCTTGGTAGGTCCAATCTTGGCGAGACCCTCAGCAGTCAAGCCGGTCCGGTGGAGAAAGACGAGCCATTGGTAGGTGCTCTCGGCAAAATGGCGGTGGTGGGGGTCGTAGGCACGACGACGAGTGAACTCGGCGAAGGGGCGGACGACATTGTTAATTGGGTTGACCAAATTACTTGTATGGTCACTGTGTGATGTTTCATTAGGAGTGTTCTGGAGGGACATGGACACAATCGAGTGACTTACTTATGATCTTCCAATAGGCTACCAGATTAGGGTCTCTGACCCGCGCAGCTGCCTCCAAGAATTCCGGGATGCGCTGGGCATGGTCAAAAGAGACAGGCATTTTGAGAGGTGGGGAAGGACTAGAACAGTTGAAGATGTTAGAGCATTGCGTTGAGGCATGCGTCAAGAGTGGTGTTTATGGATAGTTAAACAAGCGAAGTATATGTGAATGCGCTCTCACAAGAAGTGAATCATTGAAAAGGTACGAATGGCGAGCATGGATAAGTGAAGAAAAGAAAGTATATAAGGGATGTCAACTTACTTGAAAGCAAGATAAGGTGCAAGCAGTGAACGATCTTGATGGATCGTTTGTTGAGGTTGCGTGGAATATCGAGTGCGAGTTGCAAGTAGCGTTGAAGTGCAAGTGGTAAAGCACGAGTCGAGAGACTGATCGATGTGTTGATGAAGTAAGGGTAGAGGTGGGCGATGGGTCACGGAAGTATTCGAGTGAGTAGGGTGAGCGGGGTCAACTGCTTAGTTAGCAAAGCTGGGTCGAGGTTCGTGGTCGAAGGAGGCTCGTTGCTTGCAGGAGGAAATTTTGAGGTTGAGATTTGCAGCTGAGGGAGGATTCTTATAGTAGTTAGAGGGTCAGCGACTGTTGCTGCGTTTGTGGAGTTTTGCTCTCCAGGTGGTAAGATCAGTGGCTCTGCTGGGGGATTTGTAGTGCTGCTCGTGATCAACCTCGCTGTTCAGGGCTCGGTGGTGAACAAGGTTTTGGTGTTGAGGCCAAACGCGCTCTCACCGCGCCTTGCTTCAACTCATCCCAATTCCATCCCCGCGCATCAGGAGGGTTGCTAGAGCGACGGATGGATTCGGCTGTTGTTGAAAGGGTAAGGTTTCCTAGGGTCATCCATCACTGGTAGCCCAGTATCTATCCATCTGCAGCCGTTCTTCAACTTCCGTCCAACTTGCTTTTCAATCCAGCCGTATCGTCTCCCTCTTGCAAACCGCTGCATGTCGCATGTGGCTCCTGTGCAAGACTGTTAGCCACACCCCCTGTAAGTGCACTAGACGGGGCCTGGGGCTAACAATTACACACCGCTGATATCCTGCTGGGTGGTCACGCTGGATTTCTGCACCATGAACGACGCCACCCCAATATTTACGAACGGCATAGGGAAACATGTGTTCAGAAACACATATGTTCATCAATGCGTGGATGATCCAGACCACTGGAAGATGCTCGTAAACAGTAGGACTAACCGTAAGATCCCTCCAGGTGAGTTCATGAACAATATGGCCGGGGAGGATGGAATCATGAACACGTGAATGTGGTAGCACGCAGCGGATGGAACGAGTTCCGTGCGAGAGAACCCAAGAGAAGACAGGCTCGACAAACGAGCAAAATAAGTATCAGAATGATAAGAAATAAGAGTAATTCATAGAGGTGCCATCTTTATCTACATGGGCAGACCTTCCTCTTTATTCGTCCAGATGGAACTCGGCCCAGGTCCCGAGGTCCTCCAGAGTTACAAGAGAAAACAAAGAAACACTGTGCACTTGCGGGAAAGTAACCGAGATACATACCTTGTACATAACTCAAGAACAAAGGATTGTTTTTCCTTCAAATTGCCTGAGAACCTCTCCAAGGAGTACTTGCTCCCTCCAAGAAGGCAGCAGCATCTGACTAACTTGAAGGCCTACTTGTCCAAAACTCTTTGCCGAAAACAGCCTCCGAAATGTGACCTAGCACATCTCTCACCAAGAAATAGCAGCTTGGCAGTAGGTAATGGACTTTCAATAGTAAAAAAGTGGGAGCGAACATATGCTGACACATCCGTCCACCAACCACGAGATATCTTGCGTCTCAACGCCTGCGCAGCCGCTTCGAAGAAGCCCCAGTCTGTCCATCCTGGCCGAGATCCGGACCCCTTTTATTCCGAGAATCATCGTAGCCAAGGTTGTCGTAATCTTACACTTGCATGTTCTCTGAGAAGGCGACATTCTCTTCGTCGACGTCATGGGTGGTAGAAGACTCGGCCATGAGGCTATCATGATCCTCGCTGAACTGATCAGTGATAGCCTGGTTGAATATAGAGTTGTTGTTCATACGGTGCTGATAGCCTGCGGGCAACGGCCGAGCTGAAGCATCGCTGGCTTGTAGGCCACCACTTGGATGCTCGGGAGCGCTTGGCAAGATCTCCATGCGATCGACACCACCAGCTCCGTTGCTGTGGCCACCTTCAACCTATGAACTGTGACCAGCAGCAACTGGAGCGGCCATCGGATGCATAGGCAACGCATGTCCACTCTCGGTCTCAGCAATGAACTCTCGACTCTCAATCCGTCCACCAAGGCCATGAATATCGTCAGAATCCTCGTCGTTGGGATCCTCGTCGGCGTCGACAACATCCGCACTTTCTTCGTCAGCGGCCTCCTCTTCCTCGTCAAGCTCCTTTACCACTCCAACAAACACTTTGTCGGAAACTCTGATTTCCGAGTCATTGTCGCCGTCATCTTCATAGTCATCATTGTCGTCATCGCTCTCAATCGGGGCATAATGCTCCGCAACATTGCTCTCTTGGGCGACAGGCTGGGGCAAAGCCTGGTCCAAAATGGCGGGCTGAATCGTGGCATTATCCTCGGTGTTGCTGTTTGCTCCGGGGTTGTTCGCCATGGCCGTCTCGAGTTGTGCGAGAGCTGCTTCGATCGCAGTCCTTTTAGCGACCTTTTCGAGGTTACCCTTTATGTTGATCCTTTTTCTGTCTAGTTCCGAGGCGGGATCGGAGGCAAACCTATTGGCATGGGGACATATCAACAAGTTCGCTACTGCGCCCTTGGAAGCCTGGCAGGATATTTTGTTAGCCTCTGTGGCTGTACTCAAAAGGGACTTGCGATGTATGGGAAGCTTGATTTGCTTTCGTCGTTCCCAGATACTTGATGGTCGCTTACCCTCACGAATACCACAAGATCGTTCCATCTCGCGGAAAATGTGTCGTATCGCCTCCAATATAAACTGGTGGCCCAGGGGTAAGCACCTGGATTCCCCTTTTGAGCATCAATAGCTATGAACTGTGAAATGCCGTTTATCAGGTTGAAGTGTCCGTCATGACGACATTGGATATATCCGGGCTGCACTAACCATAATATTCCAAGCCTCGTGTTCGTAAACTGTGCCTGACGTTGATTTGAACAACTTGACTTGCTTGCTGCCATCGTTGTCAATCTTGACTAACCTATCGACCAGTACGTCCGCCATCTGCCGCACATGCGGCAGCATAGCGGCGTACGTCTGCGGGATATCCGCAGTTGTGCCGGAGTGGGGCGTGCTTTCTGCGAGGCGCTTCATTGCACCGTCAGTTGCTCAAAACTGTATTACCTATGTGATCCGGCCGGGGAAGGCCTGGTTCTCTTCGGGGCATAGGACCCGGGTCCTTCGCCGTTTCTTCTCCAATTCATGTAGCATCATACACTCCGTCACATTGTCCATAATTCCCGGCTTAGTTGGACCGATTCTGGCAATTACATTCCTTGTGTTTCCACAGGCATATTGGATTCAAAGCCGTTGATATACGGCCTCGGCAAACTCTTGGAAGTTTGGGTCGATGCCGACGTACTAATCGAAGGGCCGGATTATATTTGTGCCTAGGTAGACCAAGTCTTCTTGCAGCAAAACTGTGAGGTAGCCGGTATCAATATAATCTCCTCGTGGCCCAAGGTTCCTGTCGGAAACTGGCGAAGCAAAGAAGGAGGTGCCAGCGCGACGACATACTAATGATATCCCACCATATGCTCAAACGTGGGTCTTGCACTTGTGCGGCGGCTTCTAACTCGGCAACGAAGCCTTCGATGTCATCGATGGTGGGACCGACGTCAGCCATTTTGTTGGGAATGGCAAGGGCCCCGTACTTTGATACTGTAGAGTCTGAGCTTCCTGAGGATTCGTAGGGATCGCTACACCACCAGCAAAGAAGGCTTCTTTCTATGAAGGGTTACTGGCTTGATCTTCCTTGAGACGCTCGCGAAGCTTCGTGAAGTTCTTGTCGTGCCTGTCGCGCTGTCTCTGAAAGGCGATTTTCGTGTTGGCCTTGTTGTCGGCGGTATTCCCTCTCGATACTGTGATCTCCTCGCTGCGCTGTGAGCTAGGTGTTAACATGGTAGTTGGCATAGATACACGTGCGTTCTTCGATGTTTGTCAGGGAGGCCAAGGTACCTCTATGTACACAAGAACGCTACATCATTTGCTTTGAGTGTGCTGAAAACGGGCAGATAGGATGACAATAGATTGATATGATGGAAGAAGCGGTTGAGATAATACGACACTTGACTTAACGCCGAGGCTGAAATCAAGAGTAGAGTTTCGCCCAGGAAGCGTGGAAGCGAAAACTTCCATGTCTTCCGGGAGTTCGGCTCCGGGTCGGAGGGTCGTCCAGAATGCAAGGTGATACTAGGGTAGAGGGCGACCACTTACCTGCTGAGTCTTTGGAGCCACTGGCGATCAAGCACTCAATCGCGGTCGGTTGGTCGGGCGTCGCTTTGGACGAGAGTGGCACAAAATGACAAGCGAAAGAAGCTGCAAAGCGACGTCGTCTCGACCGGGGTTCGGCTCCCTTCCTGCCGAAACGTAGTTGCGTAATGCCCTGGAAAGCTGGATTTTGTCGACCGATCAAAAGCTGCCGAAACCCTGTTGGGTGTGAGAAAACTGACGAAGTTTGGAAGGATGTAATGATGGAGAAGAAGATTAGGTGGAAAAGAAAGAAAATCGGGGAGGGGCAATGCGACGGCTATAGAAAGTGGATCGGAGGAAGTTGAACACCTGCATTGACACTTTCCAATGCTGAGTAGGTAGGAAGCAAACCTTCAGGCAGGCGCTTAAGACGGCCTCTACGGGAAGGGAGTTATCGAGCATGCAGACCAGTCGCCGTGTGTAGCGGATCAAGCATCATTGAGGCACCTAACAATCTTTTTCACGGCGACAACCGGTCAAGTAGTCTAGGCTAGAATACAATCAAGATTCGGCATTGTTTTAAAATATTCTCAACATCGTACACTTCCGCCAAGGGCTGGAAGGTTGACAACCCCATTCTTGGTTTCTAGCCAACTCCCGCAGGTGGGTTCAATGCAAGCGTGTTAGCACATCCTCCCTAAATACCCCTAAATCAACAGCCACACTAGCACTTATACATTCCACTATTACAATTACCTACAACTGGGTCAAAGGTCAAGGACGGCGCCTTGTCGGTCACAAAACCGACAGCCATGCACCTTGACAGCGTTAACAATCTTCGAGTCATGGGCTTTGATCTGGTTAGTGTAAAGATTAGACAATCTGTATTACTCTCGATGTATAGCAGCAATACTTGATGGTAGCGGTTGCCTGTGCGACCGTCGCTTGAGTGCGCCCTCTGCCGCCCAGAATTCCGCCAGGGATGTGATTGTATTGCAAGGGCTTTGGTCGGCCCCCTGCACGCGGACCTTTCTCGCATCCCCCGACAGCTCATGGGCCGCCATGCCCTGGGTGACAGTCGTAGCCATTCCAGGCTTGGTATGGCCGATCCTGCCCAGGGCCTCTCTGATCGTTCCCTGCTTGTAATTCAGCACAAGCCATTCGTATGCAATGGCCCCGAAGATTCGGTGACGCGATCGTATGCCGTGGAACTCGGCAAAGGGTCTGATCGTTCGTGTATTGGCATGTATGAGATTCGTGTGCACGGAAACTGTGCAAGGAGAGCTTGTCAGCAAGACTTTTTGTTCTTTAGATGCTCCTTCGATAAACTTGATGGGAGTTCAAGCAAGACAACTCACTGATGATGTTCCACCACTCCCCAAGGTTCGGATTGTCGAACCCCGCCGCTGCCTCTAGATTCTCGACAAAGTCGCGGATGTCGGCCGCGGTCGGCGCATATTCCGCCATGTCAGCAGTACCTCTACGCAAGAGGGTAGGTCCGGGTACTATAAAGTGCGGTGTTAATCATGGCACGATCGGGCCGTTATTCAAGGTGGTATATACAGACACTCTATCATTCCCATCGAACGACACAGCAACTATCACGTAAGCCTCCACAAAAGGGATGGAAAGACGCGATAAATGGGATCAGATTTGACGTGGGAGGATAGAGGTACCTTTTGCGTGTTGTTCAAAGTTACCTAGGAATCGGAACTCCTTGATCCGAAGCTGGCTTTGACTTTCGACACTCAGGCGAGCGTTGGAGCGCGGAGCGAATTTGTGGGCAGGCAAGGTCGACAGGCGAGGTCGGTCGACAAGCAAAGGGCTGCTTCCGTGCTGCTAGCAGAGATACGAAGGAGGGGTTGTGAGTGGGAAACGGACGAGGCAGAAAGGCGAAGAGGGCGGGAGGCGAGGCAACTTTTTTGGGGGGGGGGGGGAAGGAAAAATGGTCCTCGGTGTCTACAAGTCGAGGTGAACAGAAATGTTTAGAGGTAGCGCATAGCGCGCATTTCCTTGCCCGCCCCCCCTAAATTACCGGGCGTACAGGGCAGAAAGTTGTCTCCAACAGGGCGTCATCTCATCGATCCCGCTCAAACGGGTTAGCCCCCCCGCCATATAGGTCCCATGCAGAACTGTTAGTACCCAGCCACTGAAACCACCAAAGCAAGGGGGTAGCACTATCGTTCACACATATTCGACATACCTTTCATTACGTCTCCTCCCCAGCTCAATGTCAGTTTATGCTTCGCCCTACGGAGCAGAACCGGCAGCTGGAATGGGCCTTGGAGTAAAGGACAACTAGGTAGGTACCCGGCGCATCTGGGAGGCGTTTCCGATCTGAACCAGGTGTTTCGACATAAGGAGTAGGGATCTTCTCATGGTCTTGAGGAGCAGTCCGATTGTCGACCACACTTTGCTCCTCAGAATTTTGACCATCTGTCTCGGTCGCTTCAGCCTCGAACACATCCGCATCGCCAATATCTTCTAGATCGCTTTTGTCTTTATCTGGGTCAAAGACACCGTCATCTTCAGACTCCAGTCCGAGGGTATCTTGCCCTTCGTCGTCGCTATTGCCCGTATCATTGTCCTCCGTGTCGCTATCTTCGGCGTTGCTGCTTTCGGGATCGCCCTTCTCGATCTCGCTTCCTTCGATGTCGTTATCTTCGGTGCCGTTTACCCGGAGACCATTAATCTCATCCGGAGGAGAAGCAGCGGAAAACGCAAAAGCAGGGCCGGCAGCAATAGCCCCCTCGCTTGTTGCCTCCTTTAGTCGTTGTTTCATCGAAACTTTGTCGCTTTTCTTTTTGTTGTTGTTCTTTTTATTTATGTTCGTCCTCTACAGTGTCGTTGTTAGATTTATGCCCATCATTTCGAGGTAGGCCTGAAAGTCCACGTACCTCTAGCTCGCTGTCGGGGTCTCCGCCAAAGCGATTCCAATACGGAGTGATCAGAAGATTTGCAACGGCCGCCTTTGATGGTGTTTTCAAGGGCCTTAGTCGACTTCTTGACATATCTTGATTATTTGCCCCGAGCGGCCGGAAGGGACAGCTCTTTGAGCGACTTCCGTATGCTCACCGGCGTATTCGGTCCTTTTAATGTGAGGCCCGTCTGTTCAGCAGGGCTTGCAAACTTCATGTGTGTGTTGTAGAGAAACTATGGTTCGTGCAGTAGACGATATATATCCATAGGGCAAATGAACGTGTGACACCCCGAAACTTTGTAAGTACCTGTCTCGGCAAATTTCGACGTGGAGTCCGTCAACATCGGAAAAGGAAATACTCAAAAAGGGAAACTTCACGAGGGTCATGTGCAAGCTATTGAAACATTGATCAAGCCCGAGGGAAAGGATAAAAGCAACGGAAGTGAGATTTAAGGTTTGATTCTATAAAAGCTGAATATCATCTTCTTGGTATAAGGGCCTCTTCCAGTCTGCTAGCTAGGTATGACTCGGATTGCTGGTGTGCCTCCCAGTTCCAGCTGACGAGCCAGAGAAATTGCCGCTCCTTCGCGGGGAGTTTGTGAGAAAACTCGTACATAACCCTACTTGTATCTTCTCGCCGATCTTTACATCAACAAGCTTTTCACCGTCGACGTCGACCTCTCTTTTGCGTGTCTAAGCACGCAAATATCTGGTAAACTTCCAGAGAGTCCCAAGCTGCTGGCTCCCTATCACCCAATGGCACTCTTCTCGAACCCTCGCATTTGCTACCAGCAAAATGGCCAGCTGTCGAAAAATGGCCCATGGATAGCTCATGAATAAAGGCAACTTGCCTGCATTCGGCCTACCGACCGCAATTTGCTATATGCGCTTGCATATGACGCCTATAAGTTCAGAGATGCCTTGTATCTCAACTTCTCATTGAGAAACCGAAAGTCCCAGGGTGGTGTGATGTCTTCCCTAGCTGCAACCTGCATGTCGGTCACAAGCCAGAAGTGAATCTTATAGCCGTCAGAAAGCTATGTTGCGAGTTAGCGCAACCGCTTGGATGGCGAGCACTCGCTCATGCTACCTTCTTCGTCGGTCTCATCCCTCTTGCGCTTGGAATCACTGGTTCCAGCGACAGGATAGCCGATGAACCTGTCTCCAGATAACTCGTCGTTGAGATCTTCAACCTCGTGTTGATAGTCAACAGAACCGGCCGCTGTGAAACTGGGGTCGTCTTCACCTAACATGCCCCTGGGTTGATGAGGGCCCATGATGAAAGCGTCCATGTCAAACATCTCGAGTTGATCTCCTGAGTCGGGGGCCTGAAGAATACCATCCTCGATACGACTGTCTAGATCCTCCGGAAAAATATTCATATCGTACGCGTACGCGCCATCACTGTTGTTGGTCTTGTCGCTATGGTTCGCGGTTTCGCCGGGAACTGGGTCAAGACTAGCAACGTTTGAGCTAGACGCATTGCTGTCTGACAGGGCCGGGTTGATAGGCATGTTGTTGCCCAAGGTCTCGTGGGCATTGTCCACCAAATCGTCCGCGAATTCACCGTTTTCAACCGGGTACAACGCCATTGGGCTGATAAAGGCTTGAGTCGCCAAGTCCTTATTCCAGTTGAATGGGTCGACCAGATGGCTCAGACTGAGGGCCCCTTGTCCCCAATCGTTGTCTCCCATACGGTCGTCTCCGGAAATGCCCCCGTTGAGACTGGCGTTATCAACATTGACATTGACGTCAGGCACCTGCTGCTGGCTGTTCCAAATAACCCCCATTTGGTTAGGCGCAAAGATGCTTTCATCATGATCCCACTCCTCCGCTTCCGAACACGCCGCATTTCTTATTCCGCCTTCCATTTCGGTGTGGCGCTCTTGTTGCGATGTCAAGTAGGAGACCTCGGGGTTGTGGGTTCGCTGGGCTTGTGGAGGAACGATCACTTGCCGGGGGCTGGGCTCTGGCTGAGGAATATACGCTTCAGCTGCATCATTTTCTTGCGGTGCCCTCTGTCTCGCAGGTCGACTTCTCCATGCCCCGGCCAAACGCCTTTGTCTCCGTTCTCTTCGACGAAGGATTGAACTTTGCCGAGGCGTGCTCTCTGCCTGGCGCGATGTATTTTGGGGCTTGGCTTTGTTCCCTTCCACGTCAAGCAACTCATGCTCGAGGCTTTTGACACCTTCGGCTTCGATCACCTTGCTGCTGTCTGCTACCACCTAAGTAGCGTTCGTTGCGACAGGGATTCCGGCATGAGTAGAGTATGTCGACATTGCGGGCATATGGCGCCGACGTTGACCAGATCTGCCTGGTCTCGCGGAGTTTGAGATAGAGGCGTTCTTGTGGCTTTTGGGAAATTTGAATCGACGCTCGATGAGCTGTTGTCGTGTTCACTTGCGTTCTCATCACGACCTGCAGCAGCAGCTTGGGTGCCTCCGGCTCCCAATCCTCGCAGCATTTCATTTTTCTTTCCGTTGCCTTTCTTATTAATCTTGGCGTTTACTCCGCGGGCACCCGGGTCGTCTTACACGGGCACCCAACCTTATACGGGCACCCATATTTCAATCCTTGGCATGTAATTTTGAGGTAAAATATCCTTTACACGGTAAATTCCATGATTTTACATTCACGGGCAGGAATGGCAATAATATCCAGTTTTATACAAGAAAGTTAGTAAATAGTTTTAGTGATAGAGGCGATTCAATTTACGTGTGTGCGGTCCAATTTAGCCTGTCCTAGTGTTTATAATTATAGAAAGTTGCGAGGTATGTTCAAAATTACCAAATCTAACCCAGTGGGGGTTAGGGGGAGCGCCGCGGGGGGGGGGGGGGGTGTGTACAGATGAGTAAATGGGGTTCCACTAGTTGAATAGGCTTGGCACGGTCTGTCCGGAAATGCGCCTGTACGATTACTATTTGGCTGTATTGAATGGTTGAAAAAATCAATTTGTTTACTTAACCCTAACCCGCGAGGGTGCCCCAATAAGGTTGGGTGCCCGTGTAAGACGACCCGGGTGCCCGCGGAGTAAATGCCTTAATCTTTTTGGTCTTCGAAACGGTCAGTCCGGTACAGCGAAATGCAGCGGGCCAGAGAAGACCACGTACCTTGAGTTCCTTGTCAGGATCACCGGCAAACCTGTTCCAATACGGAGAAATGAGCAGGTTGGCTACTGCGGCTTTTGATTTCTGATTCTCGTCTTGTTAGCAACGCCTGTACACCACAAGGACTGTATCATATTTTCTGGCTTACGCGTAGAAACAGGACCATATCGTTCCATCGGGCTCGGAAGGTGGGATAGTCCCGTCTGTAGAAACTGGTTGACCATGGAAGAACGGCGGGTTCACCCTCCTGCATCAAGATTCCCGTGTTCTGAACGTCTTTTGTGGTCAGATGGGTCCCATGAATGCCAATTAACGAACAATGGAATTATGGTAGAGCTTACCAGCAACCTCCATGCTATGTGCTCAAACACCGCCCTTGATGTCCGCTTGACCGTCTGGACCTGATAGCTGTCCTCGTTATCCACATAGTCGGTGACATCCTCCAATGCCTCTGCCATTTGAGGGACAAATGGGATCTGTTCTTTGCGAGTCTGCGGAATATCATTGATTGTTCCCGCTTCGGGCGTCTGGTGGTGAAGCGACTTAAAGGCGCCCTCGGTGGCATAGAATTCAGCCATAGATTTGGAATGGCCAGGAAGGACTTGGTTGTTTGGGGGGTTCTCCCTTCTAGTCCTCCTATTGTCGCTCTTCTCGTGTCCTGCTAGACCAACCATTAGGGCCTGCTTCAAGCCGGGCCTGGTGTGTCCGATCGCCCCTAGGGCAGTTTCCGTGGTGCGACATCTGACGTGGAAAACCAGCCAGTCGTAGGCATTTCTGCCGAACTCTTGGAACTCGTGCGGGATCTTAAATTCTTGGAAGGGCCGAATTGTCTTCGTGTTTGGGCGAAAGACATCATCCTGTATATCGACTAGATCATTGTTAAACCATTCCGTAGCAATCTTCGCCAAATGTGCAAAGTGGACGGAAAGGCAACTTACTGATGATGTCCCAATACGTCTTGAGTCTCGGATCCTCACGCTCGGCGGCGGACTTGAGAAAGTCTACGAGGCCGAAAACGGCCTGTGTGTTGATTGTGTTGTAGTCGGCCATGGCGGATGGCCTAGGACGATTTGTGATATACTAAATTGGACTCTGTTAGTGGGTCATCGTTGCATGGCATGAAAGAGCAGATAACCATCGCGGAGAGATGTATACAAGGACGCCGCGTCATAGTACGTGAAGGTATAGAAAGTTCAGGGCAGGAATGGCGAGGAAGAGATGAAGTGACGCGATACATTGGATGATAATTGACATTGTGTACATGAATGAAAGAGCACTTGCTTGCTGCGTGATGTACAACAGCAAGGTCTCTGATATCGCTGTGAGGTGTAAACTTCAAGGAAGGCTGAATTGAAACGAGGGCCAGAAGCGGGCGAAGCAGCCGAAGCCATGGAAGCCACTTGTTTTTCGCTTCCCCGGCTGTTGGTATCGATGTTTGTTCCTAAATATTGTAATCTATTCATAACTTACAGGTACGTATGAGGGCGCGCGGTACTGATTAGGAGGCGTCTGGCCTCCCAAAGCCGGTCACGGGGCCGCAGATGAGGCTGAGGTGAGCGCAACCGCAAAGTGCGGATTTTTGATCAACGACTCTCGCAAGTAGGTACGGACCAGAGTACGGTGAGAGGTGTCGATGTCAAGAAGGCGGAAGCGGGAAGCTTGTTGGCTGTTGTTGGCTATCAGAAAATCTTCTCGCTGGCGTGCGGTCCAAGAGTCCTTTGCTTCGAGGTTCTCGACCAAAGAATGAAGGTTGAATTGGGAGAAGAAGCGGGAGAGCTTTCGAGAGGAAGCGCCAAGTGCCCCTGGGAGTGGAGAAAAGGAAGGGCCCTGATTTCGAGCACCTGCAGCATCGCCTGCCGGGCAAGTGCGTTATGCACCCCGCTCAGGGCTGGGCTGTTGTGCTGAACCGATTTAACCCACGCCTGCAGTCGCTGCACTTTTCAGGTGATAAAACAAAAGCAACGCGCTGTAAATCCCCTCTTTTACCTCTTTTCATGGAACCTGATAAAATCCATACTACAACACCGCCAGGTCGCCTAAAGAACCAACTGCCAGTTTCGATTACATTATAAATTTGGGTATCCCAGCCCTAGCATATCTGGATGACCACGGAAACACAGTTCCCATCGTCATCTTCCTCGTCTGAGTCATGTCTCCCACTTCCTTTCGAAAGGTGTCTTGAATGAAAGAGGCATGGTCGTCGTCAATAGAGTTAGTTAGTCTTCTTACCACGAGCGTGGTACGTGAAGACGGCCACCCTACTACTGGTTAGCAGCCCCAGATCTAGAGACCTGAGCTTGAAGAGCCACCCGCCCGTCTCTAATATTGTGGGCCTTAGTCGCGTTATTGTCCGCGTTCTTCTCCTTCCTCTGGGAAACTGTTAGCGGCCTGAAGAAAGTACGTTCAAAAGAGGCGGTTGACTTGCCTAGAGCTACGATCGAGGATCGCAAAGCAAAACGCTTGAAACAGGGTGACAGGGTGCAATCAGGAGGTTGGCAACGGTGGCCTTCGAGATCTGTTCGACGATTCAGTATACAAAACTAGCGTTTTATGGAAGTACGCGGGCATGAACCTACCCTACCTCTAAACAATGCAACCATGTCGTCCCAACGGGCCCAAAAGGACTCGTACTGCCTTAGATAAAAGGAAGTACCTGACAGAATGGTGCAATGCCTGGTCTACATATACCCGCCTGGGCGAGCTTAGCCTCTTGCTATGAGTCTCGTTAGGAAGCTACAAGTTATCGTGCAGTCCTCGACCAAAGAGACGTAACTCACCATCAGATTCCAGGCGAGGTGCTGAACGACGTGCACCCTTCGATGCCTTCTTCACAGCATCAATCTGATGAACATTGCCATCCTGACTCCTCGCCATCCATATCAGCGATCGCCTCTACCATCACCCTAACAAAATGGCACTCATCCTCCGAGTAGCACGGAATATCTCTCAGCGTCTCGATGGGCATCCGCCTAAACCTATGACTAAAGAGGTCTTGCTTCGGTAAGCGCCGGGCCGCCGACAGATGTATCTTACCAGACCGGAAGTGCTTTGAATTCCGCTGGGGCCAAGCCCGGAGTAAAGAATGAACTTCTGCCAACTTGTGTTGGAGGCTGTGTCACTGTGTTTCTGCCTTGGGAGTAAGGTTAGAAGATTTTACTTAGGTAGGTGTCATCTATAATGACTTCCTTGATACTAATGGGAGGTTGGGAAAGAACGAGACTTCAAGCAGGACATAACGACACCGTTGGATGAGGCATATGTGTTCTATATACGGCAAGCGTGCAAACAGCAAGCCGAATGAGAGGTTAGGAACCCAGATATACGGGCCTTTTATACCTGAGAGATTTGTTTCGAAAGTTGGTCAAGTAATACGTGATCCTTATATTGGTAGCATTAGAGCAGGAAACGTAATCATAATGAGTCTATCGATGAGAGTCTTGTATACAAACATCCGCTGATGTCAGTCACTCAATCGCAAACATTCATGCAAGCACCATCTCACTCCTCTCGATCACTGAGCAAACTCCGAACCTTGTCTCACATTAACCCCCATCGGCGAGCTGATACTGATATAACGAACTTTTCTATTCGCGGTGGACCTCCCAATATAGGCTAATAGCGATTCTGTGCAAAGTTCGCTCAATCCATCCCCAAGTTTCAAACTGGTTCCTTTACCGAACCAACTCCTCATCGGCCACCCGCCCCTCCCGCCAACCAGTGTACTCTACCAGACGATGGTCTATCGCCGTTGGTTGCATGACACTGCTGTTAGTTTGGAGCTCCCGGTCCAGAGGCCTGTGCAGCAAGCGCCGCGATGTCCCTGGCATCTTGGGCTCTTTTCTTGTTGTTGCGCTCGTTGATGTTCTTGCGCTATGAAGATCGTTAGTAACTGCACTCAGTAACACAAAATCCAAAGACAACTTGCCTGCAATTCGTAGTAGGGGTCACTGGAAAATCGCTTGGGGTAGATCGTGATAATTAGGTCGTCTACCGCAGCCTTTGATTTCTGTTGCAGCAGTCAGCAGTGGTCACTCTATCGAATCATTGTACTTGGATGTTAACTAACCGTCATCAGGGCAACCATGTCGTCCCACCTCTCCTGCCAGGAGTCGTACTCGCGGAGATAGAAGCCTGTGCACCATGGTTGCACCTTGGCGTCACCATTCTGGGCATGTCTCGATTCCCGCTACACTTCGTGTTAATCAGACACCACTGTAACGTTAGAGGGTGTAATCACTTACGAAGTACTGCCATGCAACATGCTCCATAACAACCTTCATCTTTCTCACCGTGTCGATCTGTGATGCACTACCATCTTTGTCACCAACCATGTCCGACATGGCCTCGACCATCTCTCTGACATACCCGGCCTCATCCTCTGGGAAGATGGGGATGTCAAGCCTGGCGCTCTGGGGAACACGCTTCCTGGTGTAATCGCACACCATCTTATCGTGCACCCAGAACTCAGCCTCCGAGCGCATGCGGCCCTCGTAGGTCTGATCCTCTCCCTGTTCTCCTTTGGTGATCCTGCGGTAGAGAGAAAGTTCATGAGCGTTCATACCCGCCAGTGCCTCAACACCGATATTGGGCTTGGTGTGTGCAATCCGTTTGATCGCCTGCTCCGACGCGCCGAGGTTGTAAGCGAACCTCAAATACTCGTATGCACAACGCGAGAAGTGGTCGTGCTGGTCGTTCCACCTCTTCATCCTCTTGATCTCTTCAAGGCTCTTGATGACTTCAACTCCGGCGAACTCGGCACTGGCGGGTTGGCGCAGATTCTCTTGGATGGAGACTGCACGGTTTGAAGGGAGTTAGCAAGCGAAATCTCCATGGGAGCATCGTTGTTTGAACTTGCAGGGATGATAAGAGGAATAACTTACGGATAATCTCCCAATACTCGCCGAGATGGGGGTTGCGCTGGGCCGCAGCTTGTTCCATGCGAGGAACGAAGCTGATCAGCTGGTGGTCGGTGTTGTAGTTGTTCACTTTGCTGACGTGAATGTATACCGACACTTGGTCAGATCTTCAAGGGGATTAGAAATGGAGGGAATAGTTGCGGACGATGGGGAGTGGTCGAAGATGCTGCGAGCTGTCAAGAACAGTGAGTTGTCGAGAAGAGATTGTCGACTGTCGGCGACACAAGGCGGCAAGGGATAGGCAAAATGCGCGATCGTGGTATGATTTGATCTTCTGCCTGTTGGTAGGTGCTCGGGAGGACAAGTTCAGTTGGCGGCAATGAAGTGTCGTGACGCTGTTGTCGAAATCGGCGGTTGCTGGCTGGTACGGAGAAGAGAGCGCGGGGCCGTCAGTAGATTAGCAGGAGCAGGAGTTGTCGAGTGCAGCGCGAGGGTTTGCGCGGCGGTGGTAAGCTGAGCAAAGATAAGTTGTTGGGTTGAGTGAGGTAGATTGGGTTCCTTGCTGTTGGCGGTTGAAACCGTTCGCGGTGAAAATTCACGTTTGACTTTTGCTGGTCAAGTTTGTGCGATCGCTGTTCGAAACAAAAAAAAGAGGAAAACTTCGCAGCACTGACCAAAACCAAAAGGGGTTTTTATACTCCCAAAACCGCCCGCCGGCCGTTTGGCATAGCAGCTCCAGGTTAGAAACCTTTACAACTATAAAAGGTGAAGTTTACAACTATAAAAGGTGAAGCGGGAGGAAGGCCCAAACCTGGCAGGTGCTATTCAGGTTCAAGTTCCATCTCAGCCAGGATGGAAGCGCTGAGCTTTAAACCTTTTGACCACTCTCCGGCCATACTGGCGCAGCGATGCTTGCTTGATGAGGACAGAGGAACAAAGACACAAGCATCAATAAGAATCCCATGATTGCAGATGACTTTGGTATTGCCTCCTGTGAAAGGGCAATCTGTGATGAGCACCGAACAGATGAAGTGACTCTTTTAGAGCGAGATTCAAGCATTACCACGGCAGAGTATCGAGATGGGGACAATCGCATTGTTTCTTCTCCTTCCCCGACGCCGTATGCCTGCTTTGTTTCGACACTCCTTATCCCTCCGCCCAACGCCACGCATAACGCAGGGAAAACAACAAAGAACAGTGACTGTATCATATTTTCCGCGAAGAGCATAACAGGCAATCATAATATGTGACTATCTCTAAACCTCTATCTCTATTCACCTCTAAAGCGTCATCCATTCAGCTTTTTCTGAACTCCATGGCTTGTCCCATAGTCGTTAGTGGCCCACATCCTTGTGGCAGCTCGCTGGTATCGAGAGAGAGATGGGGGGGGGGGGGTACGGCATAGAGCACCTCTCCCCCTCTCACATTACGATTCTTCGTCTTGTCGACCTCTTGCAAAGGTCGCCGAACATGCGCTGGACTCTTCGGCTTGCCACCTTGACCTCTCCAAGAAGTCAACTCGAACGTCATGATGAAATTGGTGATTCTGGCAAGAATTTTCACGGCAAACATGCCAGATACGAATAACCACTTGGCTCCTTCTCTGGCTTAGCCAAGAGTGTAGGGTTATACGATGCCTCTGTCATGTCAAATTCTCAACATGTCGTCTGCGCCCTTCAGAGATGCCTCCCAGAACCTAAATACGGGGACGCCTCCTGGGAGGAGCCTCAGCTCGAGTCTTGCTGCCGTCTTCGGAGCTGTGTCTGTTCCTCCTAGCCCGAGAACGAGAAGAGTTGGTACTATCCTGCGGATCACTGTTGTTCTGTGCTCCTCCACCGACACCACTAGTGCCGGTGTTGAGCGGCATATGGGCGATGCGAGAAGTACCGACTGCGGTATCGCTTCCTCTTCCCTCTTGCGGCTGCGCCTGGCCCATGAAGCCAATCCCACTAGTGAGCTCGGGAGAACTCGGGCTAATGTACCGGTGCAGTGTGTGTTCCAGATAATCCATGGGTTGACCGGATAGCGGTGACGAGCCGAGGTCATTGCTCCTGGCATCATCGATGCACTGACCCTGAACATTTGGGCTCACCAAACCGCCAGAATAACAAGGGTGGTATGACTCGTGATCATTGGAAGGCATGATGCTTGGAGGGTGTCCTTCGTCGGGGAATATAGCTCGGACCTGTCGCCGATGGCTGATCGAGCCGGGTAATGGTGGGTAGGCCGGAGCATGCGGTTGCGAAGTTCCTGCCAAGGGAACCGTTGAAGCAGCAGAGTCGCCCATTGCGCGGCCGAACTGAAATTTCAAATCGTCGCTGTCCTGGTCTTCTGGAATATCATCGTAGCGATCCACATCCTGTTGGGCATTCTGCAGGAGATGCGTTGCTTCGTCGTCAGACTCGTGATCGTTGTCTTCACGCTCTCTCGCGCTGTCATCAAACTCTTCAGCTTCGTAGTCTGTCTCTTCCGCCTCGCCATCGCCGCCCAGATCCTCACTGGCTTCGGCGTCCCACTCTTCATCTACGAAGCTGCCGTCCGGATTCTCCTAATTATCAGGCTTGGCGGCCGCGGACGAGTCGTTTGGGGCAGGAGCAGAAGCGCCAGCAGTACTTGTGCCCTGATCTGGAGCACTCTTCGCAGCAGCGGCTTTACCCTTGGCATCCTTGACGACTTTGTCGAGTCTGGCCGCCTTCTCCTCATTGTCCTTCATCTTGGTCGCTTTCTTCTTGTTGCCCTTGTCGTTGACAGTCTTGCGTTGTTTCTCTTTGGTCGGGTTACCGGCAAAACGCTTCTCGCTGTGGGCGACGATCAGGTTGGCCACTGCTGCTTTTGAAGTCTGTGTTTCGATGAAGCGTTAGTTGCGGCATCTACGTATGCGAGTCTCTCCAGAACTTACTTGAAAGAATTCCACCATGTCATTCCAGCGAGCCCGCATGGTAGGGTACTGCTTGTACTTGAATGAGGTGCACCAAGGCTTCACACCCGGCTTGCCCTGTTGAAGGTTTCGGGCCTCTCTCTAGAAGGGGGGAAACCCCAAATGGATTAGTCTTCATTTGGTGACGAATCCGGCCATAAGGATGGAGGAGGAATGTTGATTTCCACTTACGTATAGCACCCACGCAATATCCTGGAACACCCTTCCACTGGTTGACTTGACGGTACCTACCTTGTGGTTGCTCGCTTTCTCAATGATGTCCTGGGTGTTCTTCAGAGCATCAAACATTTCTCGTATATACACGGCTTGCTGTTGTCTCGTTTGTGGAATATCCGCGATTGCCGAGGCCGCTGGTGTCCTGTTGTTGATACTCTTTGTTATAGCCTCTTGAGACCAAAAGTCCACCTCGGATTTGATCGAGTCCGGGAATGTTTGGTCGACAGCACCCTTCACATTGGTGTTCCGATTGATCCTCTCGTGGGATGCCAGGCTGTCCATGATCTGTTGCCGAAGTCGTGGCCTTGTATGGCTGATCCCAGCAATGGCGGACTCCGACGAGTTGCTTTCGTGATGAACCAAAAGCCAGCTGTAGGCTCTACGCGCGAAAGGGTCGAAGTCGTCGCCCCAATTCTTCAATGCTTCCAGAGGTCGCACGGCTCCGTTCGCCATAGCCAAGTTCTCTTGTATATAGACTATGTCGTCACGGTTACCGTCAGTCTTATGTCGCGTTTCTTGTTTCCGAAAAAGTAAAAACTCACGAATGATTTCCCAATATGTCGCCATTTGGGGCAACCTTTCCGCTGCAGCCCATTCAAGGGCTCTGACGAACCCAAAAGGGCTAGCTACCTGTACAGCAGGTGGATTTTCTGCTACAGGATGGCTCCCCGCCATGCTTGTCGTCCTCTCGATTTCTGGAACTTCTCGAGCGAACGCTTTGTTGTCCTTCAACACTGCGCGACCTGTCTTTCTGATTGGATTGAAGTCTCTGTCGCGACTGGCCGAGAATGGAGAAGGCTAATGTTCTGGACGTGATGGAAAGGTCAGTAGTTGCCTCCCATCTCCCTCAACTTGGATGATTGGGGTAATGAAGCGCGTATTGTCCAACAACTTAAGGCATGGATGTATATAGGGACGCGGCAGCATATACTCGAAGCGAAATGCAATTTGCGAACCTTTTGAGCCGGATAGAAACAATGGATGGGATGATGAAGAGGATGGATATAGTCGTGAGAAAGAGTGGGAGGGGTCTTACCTCTGGCGGTCTTCTCGGGAAGATCAAACCGAAGTCGGGCTAGAGGCAAAACGTCTGATCAACAGGGTATTGGCTGGATGACGATCGGCCACTTGGGCGAATAGACTACGTGCACTTGTCTTTGTGGTCGGAGGAAATGCAAATCGAGAAGGAAAAGGCGTGTTTGAGGGGAAAGAGATGGGGACACGGACAACGGGGATTTAGTGGGGTGTTGATTTCGCCGGTCGGCGACGAACGAAACCTGTCGCTTCGCGCGCCTGCTGATACAAAACAGATCAGAGTTCCAGTCTACAGAACACCCATTGGTCGCGACAGTTGTTTCTGGAAAGCTTCCGATGCGTACATGATTTTCCTTTGTGAATATCAAGTGTCTTCAATCCTCTCTATCCCTTGCCGGTTTGCTTCGCATCATCAAGTCACCAATGACCAGTCCCGTCTCGCTTTGCCCACCCCCTTTCCTTAGTTCTCATGCTCACCCTAATCCATCACAATCACACAAACCCATTTCCCACGATCATTGAGTCAGGTCCATTCCATACTCGTCCTCCTCTTTGAACTCCATGTCATCACCATCGTCCTCATGCTCATGGAAACCGCTCGCATCGAGCCTGTCTGCCGTAGGCCGATGTGAGGTACTTTTGTTAATATGACCATTGGTAACACGGCCGTTGCTGGACTGGTGGCTGCCGAGTCTACCACTAGCAACTCTGCTAGTGGGCTGGTGGTGACGTCCAGGGTTGGACGCCACCACGGTCTCCGGCGGGGGGGTCACGGGGACCGAGTAGAGAGTTGCGTAAGCCAGGACAGGCGTGGAAGCCGCGATAGGTCCGGTCTTCTCAGATAGAGGTAGTCATGCTGATCCGGCCGTTGGTGATCCGGCCGTTGGTGGTGTGGTGGTTGGCGACTCTGCCTCTAGCAACTCTGTCTGTTAACGGTGAGAAACTACTCGCAGCTTTGGGATTCCCCCATATTGCCGTGTTGTTCTCATGGATCATGGAAGCTTACCTTGGCACCAACTGGTTGTGGTAGTCACTGATGGGATGGCTGTTTCTACTGATGTTCGCGCTATTGTTACCACTGCTCTGGTGGTTGATGTTGACCACAATGCCGTTGCCGATATGGCCGGTGACCGTGACTGATGTTGGTAAGACTGCTCAGTAAGGCTCCTCGCGCTAAGTATGACGGCCGTCAATATTAATTCCAGGAGTGGAAAGAATGATGAATGCAAGTAGAGAGGAACAGGGCGTCATATCATGCAAAAAGAGTGAGAAGGAGATGCTATCAGGTTGGATGAAGGGGTTGAAACGGGACAAGATTGGTAGTTGTGAAACATGAGCTTACCTTAGGTACCTTTGATCGATTTTCAGGAAAAGCTGTAGATGTTGGCGGCACCAATCAGATGTGCTGGATTGCTCATTGTGACCTCTGGAAAAGACATTTGTTTGGAGGAAGGTGAGCTGTACAGAATTAAAGAAAGAGACGCGATGAAAGGTGACAAAAGATGTTGGTAGGTAGGTAGGTGTAGAGTGAGTAAGAAGTGGCAATGAGTTAATTGTTGATCACTTGTTGAGTTCGACGCGCTGTTGCAGATTGGATTGTTTGGAGGAAGGGAGAAGATGAAAAGAAAAAAAAAGAAAAAGAATTGTGCGTTGGGTGGGGGAACATGAAAAGAGTATGCCCTACCTCCATCCTGTTCCCTTGCTCCTTCCAACATTCTACGAAACAGCCAACATGAAGGCACCCCGTACTCCCCCCGCTGACCCCAACACGTCATCTTGTGCTCCCGTCTGCCTCTACCTTGACCCAAGGCAGCTACCCGTGTCTAGACTCCCTCCCTCCAGGTATATGTATTAGGTCTTTGTGCCTACTTTCCAACAACAACAACCAACAAACAACCAATGTGCGGTTGGCACAGTGGTCAGCGCGTTCGCTTCCTAAAGGTTGGCAACCTTACGGAATCGAAAACGGCACCGATGGGTGGGACCGGGGGGCAGCATAGACGTATGTTGCCTTGGGAACCGCGAAAGATCCCGGGTTCGAATTCCGGACCGCACACATTTCTTTTTTTTTTTTCCCTTTCTTCCTGCCGTTTTCTTTTGCGTGTCTGTCTTGCCTTGGTTATAGTTCCTCTTCATACTTTGGTCCTTTTCAGTCTGTGATTCCCCGGATAACGGTCGTTCCCGACACAATCTTCCAGAAACATCTCGGTTTCTTCCACTCTACTCATCCTCAGGGGCACCCTAGAGGTAGGTTTGACATGACCACAGCTATATCATTCACCTAACCTCCCGTACCTCCTGTTATCTGATCTGTGCCACTCAATCAACATCATCCGAAATGCCATCGTACAACTTCCAGATGTCGACCATCCCCTTGAACATGGCTTCCTCCGAAACCACCATCCCCATCACGTTTTTAGTCTATGACAGCACCCTAATTACCGTCGGGCTTGCCATTTGGATCACTATCGGGCTTATAGGGTGGACTCTCATTACGCATAACGACAACACTCACAAATATCACGAAGAGCATATACGGCTTTTGAATAAGCTCATGGACATCAATTTGCGCACAATCACCCTTATGCAGAAAGTTTACACGGGCGATCTGGAGCTGCAAAGACGGATGACGAAGGCGCTTGAGCAGTGTCACTGGTGTAGCCATATGATACCGGAGAGACGCACGCCACGAACACAAGGTGCCTAAGCACCGGGCGTTCAAAGGGAAGGACAGGAACAGAGCTCGAGCAGTACAGTACACTACGGCGTTGGGATGGCTCTCTATCGAGGGGGTGCACACGCGATGAGTCCACGATGCAGTGGTGATCAGGTGAAGAACGCCAGAGCCGGAGGCGTATAAAGATTGGGGCCCAACTGATCAAAGAAATTCTACCAATTTCAATGGAAGGCGCTACAACGAACTCACGCTTCTTTTGCCTGTAAGTCATTCCTTCCTCATTTTCCCTCGTATAGCTGCACAAAAGTCTTATTTGTTCCTTCTTCTGTAGCAGACAAGACATGGAAGAGAACGAAAAGAGGGTGGTGGTTGCAAGTCAGTGAGAGAAGAGACAAAGTGACAGATGAAGGACTTGGTGGACGGAGGAAATAGGAGTCTCTTCCAATGCCGTAAATGAACAACCATGCACACGGTTTGGTCCGCACTAGACACTTCGGCTTAACCATTTAGAGGTAGTTAGTGCTGTGACAATACCCTAATATAATTAATCCCAATGTTTCCGTGAATATGCTAGTCCAGACAGAATCCTGCACCACATTGGCCTCAGTACCTCTCTAGCTGGACGATGTGCCTCCACTCAGTCTGGATGAGTAGAGGTAGGTAGTAAGTGGAAATGGCCAGTCCATCCGACGTAACTTGCTAGAGGTATTCTTTCTCAAACACTTGAAGCTCAATCTGATGGACTAAAGCGAGGCGGAATTCAGTAGCCAGAAGGAAACACTTCCTTACAGTTTTGCGCCGTCGAAGCTGGATGTGATGATCACCTGCACGATCAAAGAGGTTGTAGAGAAAGGGCCAGGAAGGGCACTGGGTGAAATGGTTCATGATTTCCATCATATCACATTCAATTGTGAAACAAACGAGATACATGTAGATTTCATGGAAGTGACCCATCTACCGTCTTCAGGAAGTTTCCCGTACTGCAACGAACCTTCTTGACTTGTGCCAACGAAGGATCCATCCAGCTTTGTCCGTGCTTCCTTCCCTTATCAAGTCGCCCTTTCTCCGTTAGGCCTCTACCCGAACAGACGCCCTTGCCGTGAATCAAACGAACTGAATGAATGCAATATCGATGACGTGTACAGAGGTAACCGGCGTGATTGAGCACAACCAGAGGTGATAAGCTTGCAATGAACCCATGAATGAATTCATTGTGAAGAGGGGAAGGCGAACATTGAAGATCAAGGCACCTTTGTTGTTTCTTGATATTGAACTACTAGAATGTCCTCAACACTACCTTTTCCTACCTGTCCATTCGAGCATTCCAGTCTCTCTTTGAGTGCAGCTCATATGGTAATCTCTACATGGCCGGATACCTTATATACCTCCAACCAGCCGTCTTTGCTCAGATTCATTCTTATCAGTCAGTCCATTTCATCTCCATCACTCTACTCCGACATCGACCCTCGTCCGTATCTCATTCAGAAACACATCCTGATCTTCAGAGACCAAGCAACCATCAACTTCCCCTGCATTCTGTCACAGACCTTGCAATGGACGACAACCCCCCCATGACAGTCATGACTGCCATCTACGGAGTTTCATTCGCCCTCCTTTGCGTCGTAATGTGGTTCTTTCCAGAACCCAAGCTCTCCGCCGTGTGCGGCATCTTGATTCTGATCGGCTGGGACGTCACCTTCCACTTGCGGGAGATCATCGCACTGCAAAAGGAGCAACTACAAGAGCATCAGATTGCCAAGTTGACGACAGACAAGATTGATGAGTATACTACTCTATACGGAACTCTAGTCGAAAAGGTCCTTGTCTTGAACAAGGACCTTCTCTTCCAAAACCAGGAGATTCTTGCTCATTCAAAGGAGAAACTTGCCCACGACAAGGACAAGCTGTCTCAGGAGAAGGAGACCCTTCCCCAATACAAGGAGATCGTTGCCATGCAAAAGGAGATTCTGGGCTCGAGGAAAGAGAGGGCTGACCAAAAGAGCAACGCGGGCTTGGCCCACGAGAAGGAGACACTTAACCAATACAAGGAAACTGGAAGCGTGCACAGGGAGTTACTTGATCAATGCAGAGAGATACTTGGCTGCCAGAGACGTCTAGTGTTGACAACGGACAGAAGTGCGGTTCTACAGTTGAGGATGGGGGATATGGTGATGGTACAGTTGAGGCAGTTGGATGTGTTACTCAGGAAATTGGGAGTGGAGGTGAGACCTCCTTTACCGCCTGGAGCTGGTCTTAGACCAAGCAGGCCCGGAGACCATGCGCAATGAGATGGTCAGAGCCAACTGCATTGAACGAAAGGAGCATGCAATGGCCGGAAAGAACAACACATTCGAGTTTTGGAGCGTAGAACACGATCTTGCTGCATTTGAGACGGTACGGAAGACTGGGCAATGGCGCTCAATGGGAAGATTCCTCATCTAGTGGAGGATAGGTGGATTTAGCATGGGGATAGGAAGTACAGCAAAGGCAGTGGTGAGGATACAATAGCAATAGGTAGAAGACACAGTGTACACTAGACACTTCGATTTATTGGCAGAACACTGTCACATAAAACGGTGATATGTCTTGTTTTCGTGTGGATGTAATTCCAGTCCGTTCATTTTATCCTCTATCACCAATCGTTAATATTAACGGGCTTCCAGTTCCAGTCTCCCACCTCCACTAAAATCTGCTTCTCCGGTTGCTTCCACTCCCCAGAATACTCAGGAGTTGAGCAGGTGGAAACAGTAGACATAGAGTCATCCTCGCTGTACACAGATTCCTCCTCGTCCGCCTCGTAGTCGTCATCGTCCTTTCCCTCCACCGAACCATCAGCGTCCAAAAGATTCTCGAGCTCCGTCGTGCTTGCACTTCCCCAGGCAGGTGCGTTATTCTTGCTCTGGAAGCAAGGACCCAGCGCTGCGTAACGCCGATACTTCCTCTTATTCTTCTTCTTCTCACCTACAGCTTTGGGAACACAGTCGAGGAACCCATGGGTGGGAAGCGGTAGTGCTTGCTTTTGCTTGATGGCTGATGATCTTGACTAATGATGAAGTGATCACGGTCGAGATGGTTGTAACTGCTTTGTCTACCACAGTTTGGGTGATGTGGCTGGCGGTTGTAGTGGCAGCTGCCATTGTGTTACTTGTCTGGCTCATCGTGAAGAGAAGGGAAGTTCCGTGTTTGAGGGTTGTGTTTCCTTTGGTGTAGACTTTCGGTGTGATGAGTCGACCGGTAGTGAGTAATGGAGAGGAAGATTGGTGGGATGGGTAACTGGGGGTAATAATTCAATATTTATATCTATAGAAAAAATATTCTACCTCTACGCAGTGAAGGGTTGGTATAGTGGGTCGTACATCAGTGAAGTGTTCTGAGAGAATCGGAACTCAAGGTTCAAAAGAGGAGTCTCCTTCATAGCGGCATGTTGGTGAATAGCTGCCGTGACGTGGGGGTGGGTAGGAGTGAAGGGTGAAGCGCAAACAAGAAGAAACCTTGAGAGTTGAGAGAAGAAATGCGTGCCGCTAGGTCCTTAAGTGACAAAAGGCGGTAGTAATAGTATAGAGGTAATGATGATATCCCTGTACCTCTACCGATGATACACATAGCATGCACCAGACACTTCGATTTGACTAGGGCCTACTGTGAAAACTTTGTGGTATTATTTGCTTTTTTTTGAAATTGAAGTCGGAATTCTTCTATCAAAGTTCCTACCATGGCTTTCTGTCGTTTTCCCAGTCCGATTCGTTTATCTTAATCTAATTCTCGACTGGATCTCCACCCCAAAATGCATGGGGATCACAGGGAGGGTCATCCTTCCTCAGCAATCCAAGGAGAATTGCCTTGAGGATACCGAACCTCTCGTTCTCATCGAAATGGTAATCGAGCATCCAATCTACTCGATACTCGATTGACCGGGCCCTCAGATCCATCTCTTCGAGGCCGACCTTCATCATCTCCTCTATCCCCTGGACCGCGGTTACAACCTTTTCTACGCCGTCGCTCGCCGTCTGATTTACCTCCTTCATCGCATCCTTGATGCCCTCGCTAGTTCCCTTCGTCACTGCCTTTGTAATCACCTCCACCATTCCCTTCGTCGCGTCCTTAAATCCCTCCTTATACCCATTCTTAGTGCCTTCCATGACTGCCTTCGTGATGATTTCCCCCATGCCCTTCATCGCATCTTTGGCGCCATTCTCGTATCCCTCTTTCACCGCCCCCTTAATAACTTCCGCCATAGAATTCATTATAGCCTCTGGTAGTACTTGGACACTTGTGACAACCTTCTCGACGCTTTCCCTGATCCCTTTGCTCTCCTCCACATGAGCGTGCTGACCTTTGACAAATCCGCAGCACTCTGCATTTGGTGGAGTTGGTAGGTCCGCGTTTCGAGCTTGGCCTCTCTTTTCTCCCGTTTCTCTTCCTTTTCTTCCCGCTTCTTGGCGAGTTGTTGTTCCCGGATCTTTTTACGCCGGAGCCATTTCATGAACTTCTTTTTGCAATATGTGATGGTGTATCCAATGAAGTAGATGATGGCTGCAATTACGGCCATGAAGGCGAAGATAGAGTTGTAAGGCTCAGGGATTAATGGTTTTGTTGCATCTGAGGTGCTGTCTTGTGATGGCGGTTCCTGGCTGTAGACGAAGATGGTGGTGGTGGAGACTGTGGAGGCCGTAGACGGCGCCGGTTGTACGACGGTCACCATGTTGGAGGACGGCATGGTGCTGATGGAGCCGAGGTCATTGCATCTGCTGACACCATTCTCGGTTGGGAATTGCTGGCAATGGCCGTTGGAGTGGTCGCAGATACTGGAGACATCCTGGCTCGAGAATTGTGTCGGTTGATAGTTTCCGAAGGAGTCCTTGGGGCTTGATGATGGTGAGTAATGCAAAGCAAAGTCTGATGAGATGGGTCATGAAGGAAAAGGGTAGGATAATTATAGGAACATGTCACCAAGGAATTCATAAGGCTATGCCTAGTAGTGAAGGGACTATAGTTGGTTGTATAGTTCAGAAACTAAGATGGAGAAGAGAAAACGCCGCCTGAACCTTGAGAACGGTGCATTGGTGCATGGGTGATGTGCGAGTGGGAGTAACCAGCAAGGTGTAGGATGAATGGCAGCTCTAGAAGCGTGTTACCTAATTGCTCTCCAGCTACATATACTTGCCTGTAGGTAAAGGCACCATTTAATGCACACACAAATGGCACTGTATCAGGACTGGCGACAAGTGTTCCCTACGAAGCAAACGGTAGCGGGACGGTGGATTGATATGACTATCTCTACCTCAAGAGACCCGTAACTGTGACAAAAACCGTGATTTCCATATCTCCAGTCTGGTCATTCATCATTGTTTCTACCAAGGCTTGTGGTCCTCCTCCCAGCCCGATTTGTCCACTACGATCTGGGTTTTGGCGGGATCTTCACCCCAGGATGACTGGGGAGCAGTGGAAGTGGCAGGTGAGGTAGAACCAACAAGGTCTAGTAGTCCCTGAAGAATTACCTTGAGGGTGTGGAATCGCTCGTTCTCATCAAGATGATAGTCGAGCATCCAATCGACCTTATAATCGACAGCCCGGGTTCTGTTGTCTAGTGCATCCAGGCCCACTCTGAACACCCTCTTCAACCCCTGGACAGCCGTCACCACCGACCTCATGCTGTCTGTCATCCTCTCCATCCCTTCTATTAGGCCCTTCGTCGCTTCCCTCCCCTCCATCCGCGACTCAAGGTCCTCAAGGCGTTGACACAACACCTTATTCTCCTCCTTCAACCCATTGTTCTCCAGTACCACCGAACCGAGGAGCTCCACCATCTTTCTGATTTCCTCGATCTGCTGAGTTTGATGGTCTCGCGCCTCCGCCATTGCTTTCTCCTCAATGCGCTGGTTTGTCACCAGCTGTCGCGTCAGCTCGGCCATCTTGTTGATTCCGTTGGTCTGTTGAATCTGATGGTACCGCGTCTCCTCTTTCCACTCTTGCTCTTCCTGTTGTTTGGCAATCGCCTCTCTTCGCCGTTGAAAGTAAAAGAGAATTGCCATGATTTGCTGTCAACCGAGCGGGAGGGTGTAAACAATCATGTAAAAGATGTTTGCCACCGAGGCCAGGAAGGAGGTGCCCGAGTAGTAGGGCTCTGAAACCCATGGCTTTGGTGCAGGCGAGGACGAGTTTGAGGAGTCAGGGGAGGCATTGGTTGTCATGGAGGGTTCTGAGATGTGGCCGGTGGTGGTGGCGGTGGGTGTGAGGACCGGCGCCGACTGGATGGATGTGAACACAGTCGAAATAATCGTGGTGATGGCAGTAAACGCGGTGGCAGCCATGGTTTATTGCCTGGTAGTTGCGGTGATAAAGCTGGTTGGAGTTTGGATGGCTAGCGACACTGAAGACATCTTGGGCTCTGAATTTGTGCCTAGAGGTACTGGTGTTTTTACTTCTGACCAAGTGAGTGCTTGTGGGTGGTGTTGATGGGTAACGGAAAGCAAGAATTGTGCGATGAGCAACGAGAGTTGAAGGTGGAATATTTATAGCGATCAAAACTGTGCGGATTTCGAGCGAGTGAAGGGCTCATGGCGGACCGTACATTGTGGTGGTGAAGTGTTCTGGATACCAGGTCCAGAGCCTCCACCTGGATTTGAACCTTGAGGGCGGCATCTTGGTGAATGGAGGTAATATCGCCTGAAGTTCAAGCGGCATTGAATGGTGAAGAGGGTAAGAAAAGGAACCTTGAGGATTGGGGAGAGAACATACCTTATATAGAGCTATTCACGGGACAGTCCATCAGGTTTGGTGTGGAGAGTTTCCCATTAAGCAAACGACATGTGGAAGTCGCGGCCATGCGCGGCCATTTCTTCCATGGGCAGCTTCCCCTTCACCGGCATCTGTAACCCTCTCTCCTCTTCCGGTCGTCTCCAGTGTGTGACAAGCGGTTTTCTGTTTTCGCATTTTCCAATCTCCAACACAAGAAACATGCCCACTTGAACAGGTATTCCATGCTGGATACCCAATCCACAATTCCCCAAACCAATGCGCTGCGAAGTGTGAAGGTTTGGCACATGGTGAACAATCACTATGCTGCAATCGCCTCATCACTTCCCCGTCTCATCCTCACAAACCAGGACACTTCATGCGGATGACCAAACCAACATGAAGTCGCAGGAAAACAGGCTTGCACCAAGCGATACGGGATCATTGATAGAGGTAGCTTCATCCAAGACTGAACTCCCAAGAAACGTACCAAACAAACGCTTGACCCTACAACTTAAAGACTCCCATGGTCCTAACTCCATCATCGTCACCTCATACCATCACCTGCCAGCAGACCACAAACACCACTTCAAACTCAGGGACATGCAAGGTATAACCGCCACTGCCCAAACCCAAACCACCACAACTTCGTACCACACAATATCATCTCCCCTCATTCCCTCCCCAATCCTCCCTCTACCTCTAGTAACCCATCTCTAATCCCTCCCCATGTGCATCACCCCCCTCACCCTCCCCACCACCTCCCTCACCACCTCCTCCACCCCCTTCTCCTTCCCCACATCCACAACCAGCACATCCGGCTCGCCCCCTTCCTCCTTTGGCTTTGTTGGATGCGGCATCTCCAAAATCGTAAACTGGCTATGCACCAAATTCTCCTTTGCAAAGTGTCCCTTTCTGTTGTGTGCTCTTTCTGTGAGCACCTCCTCGGGTGCCTGCAAAAAGATGAAGCGAATCCGCAAATCGCCGGCATGTTCAGACCCCAAACGGAGGATGTCGCGGTAGTGCCGCTTTAAAGCAGAGCAAGTGATGACGAGATGGGGAGACGAGGAGGTGGGTGGTTTGGCGGTTTCGTGCTCGGCGAGGGCTTGGAGCCAGCCTGCTCTGTCGGCGTCCGTCAGGGGTTCACCGCGGGACATTTTCTCGACGTTGGCTTTTGGGTGGTACTTTGAGTCGTGTTAGTTTGTAAGTGTGGTTGAGGTGGAGGAGGTGAGGTGAGGAGGTGAGGTTCACGATGCAGTGAGGTTCATGATGCAGGAAGCCATGTGTGAGGCTCCAACGGGAGAGGCAATTTGTCAGCCCTTACCCTCCCATTGGGATCTCGGCGATAAGTAGGTAGGGACCATGGAAAGAGACCGAAGGAGAGCGGAAGAGGTTCCGTCGTAGAGTACCGGAGGTAGGTACTGTCTGAAGGGACGGGACGGCGCAGGACGGGGTAGGGGAATGTGCAAAGACGGCATCGTGCAGTGAGTGTGCAAGCAAAGTCATAGGTTGGCTACAGCCACACGAACCCGCAGGTTAATGCAGTATGTGAAAGCAAGAAGAACTAAAAGAAAAAAAAAAGAAAAAAAAGAAAAAAAAAACTCACATCATCACCCTCGACATAAGTGAGATTCAAATTCTCCGCCAACGCCTTGGCGATCGTCGTCTTTCCACATGCCGTCGGACCCGTGACGAACCAGATCCATCTATGCTCATTCTTTGGTTTCTTTTCGGCGGCCGTAGCATTTTGTTGGTCGCCCAAGGGCTGCTGCTCGCCGAGAGCGGCGTCGGTATTCTGGACGGTCATGGTGGTTGGAATGTCGATGCTTGTAGGAAATAAGATACCTAAGCAGTGGGTGTAGTACTGTCGTGTGAGCAGGAGTTGACGAGGATATGAATCTACAATACTAAAGTAGTATATAGAGGTGGGTAGGTAGGCGGCTTGCAGTCGCGAGCGAGGCACTGTACAACGAACCGTGAATGTTTATTTACATGTCGATAGATAAAGGTCAACAAGTCCAGCAAAAAGTGCATGACGTCACCTCGGTTAACTCGGTAGCCGATTTCACCGACTTGAGCCACTGAAACTCTCCAATTCAAGAGCGATCCAACCAATGACGTTTTGGTGGGGGAGACAGACAGACACCTGCAGGTTTATAAGTGGTGGTTGGGGTTAGGGTTGATGCACTATGTTGCTGCCGCTCTCCGAAAATGTGGGTCAAAACAATGAAATAGGGGCTTATCGCGGGCTTATCAATTCATGCTCGGGGAGAATGAAAAAAAAAAAAAAAAAAGAGAAAAAAAAAAAAAAGGAAAAAAAGACCATTAGGGACACACTTTTGCTGTTCATCAGCGTGGAAACCACGTGAGTAGGCTAGGTAGGTAGTCTCTGTGTAAACCATAATTGCGACAATCAAAGTCAATTTCGCTGTTCAGATATCAACCTCAACAGACGAAGCCCCAACCGTCACATGACAGAGACAGCTTGAAAGAGAGTACATTGTTATAAGAAAACCGGTATATTCTACCTACTCCTATTTAAAGCTCGTGCCATAATCTCTTCCTGAGCGGGTGTGAGTGGACCTTGCTCCCTCATCTCCTGGATGGTTGCCTCAAGGTCAACATGCCCATGATGCCCTCCTGGCTGAGGATTACCTCCCGGAGGAACATCCACATCCATGTCTTCATCCGGGTTATCATCCCGAAGCGGCCGCCTATACTGGTCAGCCCTGGGCGTAGTCAACAACGTCTGCGGAGACAACACCCACAACCCATCGTCCTCCAGATTCTCCAAATATTCCTCCCGATTCCTTTGGAACCACTCGTCCAAGATCTCCTGCATCAACCATTTCTTCTCTTCCTCCTGCTCCCGCCTCCATACCATCCACTCCTCCTTCGTCATCATCTCCTCTGGCCTTGGCCGGGGCCCAGCACGCTGCGACATAATCATCTCCGCTTCCCCCTGGGCTTTCTGTCTCAAGCCCAGAGCAAACCTCTCCTTGTGCGTTAGGCGGAGAGGCTGGTGCTGGTGCTGGACCCCCTCCATCTCCTCCCCCGGCCACGGCTCCTCGTTTGCCGCCGCCGCAGCCAGTATCTGCTCCCCGTCCGCAGCTGATCTGGGCCTGGCTTTGGCTACCCGAGAGCCAGCACCGCCGCGCACCCTGTGGAGGGGCTCCTTGGGCCTGGGGTCTCTGTTCTTGACGCCCTTGGGACGGCCGCGGCCGCGCTTGACAGGTGGAGCGTCGGCGTCAGGAGCAGCAGCAGCAGCAGCCGCGGGAGCAGCGGGGACCTGGGGGCCGGGGAGAGGTTGTGAGGGCTGCCCGGCCTGGCCCTGGCGGAGAGGGACGTTGGCAAAGGCCGCCGGGTTATGCTGCCTCAGCTGCTCTACCAGCGAGGCACTAGCTGCTCTAGCAGCGAGGTCTTGGGGGCCGTGGTTGCCCCTGGGGAGAGGTTCGGCCCGGAGTTTGAGGGGGAAGGTCTTGGGGCCGACCTTCTGGGCAAACTTCCAGGGCTGGTGCTCCTGGTGTTGCTGCTGCTGTTGCTGTTGCTGCCCTTGTTGTTGCTGTTGCTGCTGGTAGTGCTGCTGCTGCTGCCCCTGCTGGTGCTGGTACTGCTGGTGCTGGTACTGCTGTTGCTGGTACTGCTGTTGCTGGTACTGCTGGTACTGCTGTTGCTGGTACTGCTGGTACTGCTGTTGCTGGTACTGCTGCAGTTGCTGCAGCAGGGTCGGGGTCGGGGTCGGGGTCGGGAGCGGGGCAGGGAACTGGGACGGGGGCGGGAAGGGAGGCGGCGGCATCTGGGGCTGTACCGCCTGTGGATGCGGTACTCCCTGCTGCACAGGGGCTGCAACCGGCTTCGGCTGCGGCATCACCGGTGAAGGCACAGCAGGCACCACGGGCGAAGGCACAACCGGCTGCGGGGCCTCCATACCACCCTGAGCATATCCCTCCCCCGCCTGAAGGCGCGGATCCAGATTGTCCGCTTGGTTGGAGCTGGGGGCGGGGGTGCCGGCAACCGGGACGTCGTTGAGCAGATCGTCCAGATCGTTGTTGGGCATCTAAGCGATGATGACCTTATGTTAGTGACTGACCATGTTTCCTTGGTGCCACAGCGGTAGCGAGATGGCTTGTCATGGGGGATGTAAACGGAAGAATGACTTGACGGACCAATACGATACATCTTGGGGCAAAGGAAGAGTCGACCAGTGATCATCAAAGACAAGCAGCGTAGACTAAATTTCAATGCGAGCAAAGGGGCAGACATGATGAACAGTTACAACATCAAATAACAACTCAAAGCAGAACAGTTACATCAAGGCAACGCACGTAGATTCAACAAGAAGCAAGGTTACAACATCAAGCACTTGAACAGCAAAACAGCAAGCACTTAAACAACAAGACAACCATCAGCTACAAACACACCAGTATAAACTTACCTGGACGTTGACGGAGCCGTCGGCGTTGACCAAGCCGTGGCTATTGTAGAGGTAGGCCCAGCCGTCGTTGTTGTTGTCGTCGTTGTTGTTGTTGCCGTTGTTGTTGCCGTCCACCGCCTCCCCCATCCCAAACTCAAAAAAGTTATCGCCGTTGTTCCCACCAACGTCGCCGTTGAAATTACCCATGTCGACATTGAATTCGTTGTCAGACATAGCGGGATTGGCAACGTCGGCGGGATAAAAGCTGCCGTCGGCGGGGAATGAGCTGTTGTCGACGGCAGCGGCGGGGACGGAGGCGAAGGCAGCAGCGGCAGGGACGGCGGCAGGGATGAGAGAGGCAGCGAGAGGGGCGGGGCTGGCGGGAAACACGAAGGCGGGGTCCTCCTCGGGGCCAGCAGCGAAAAAGGCGTCGGCGACAGGGACAGGAGAGGCAGCGAGAGGGGTGGGCCTGGCGGGAAAGACGAGGTCGGGGTCCTCGAGGCCAGCAGCGAAAAGGGCGTCGGCGAAAGAGCCGTCGTCGGCGGCAGGGACGGGGTGGTTGGCAGGGACGGGGCTAGCGAGAGGGACGGGGCTAGCGAGAGGGACGGAGCCAGCAGCGGGGAGAACATCGGCGGGGGCGAAGGCGGCGGCATACGCATTGGCATCACCGCCAAAGAGAGCGGTAGCAACGGCTTCGGTGGCCTCGAAGTTGGACATGGTGACTGAGAAGTGGGGGCGAGGGGGACAAGAGGTTGAAAGAAGCGGGGAAGGTGGGGAAAGAGAGAGGAAAGAGAGAAGGAAGAGAGAAGAAGAGAGAAGAGAGGAGGAAGAGAGAAGAGAGAGAGAGAGAGAACGGTGTAACCCGCGGAGCTTGGTCGAGTGTGTGTTTGTGTGTGTTGGGTCTTGAGATCAGTGTCCCAAGAGAAGAGCAAAGGTGAAGAGTGGGTTGGTAGAGGTATAGTTTGAGAAGGCGTCTTGTAGTTCAAAGTACTGTCAAGATATTGTTTATCTGGTAGTAGTGTGGACTTCAAGCTTGCTGTGCACGAGGAAGGAGAGGAAATCCAACCGAGAAGAGCGGAGGGACCAGCCTCTTTTATAAGATTGGAAACCAGAATGTCGGGCCATTTTCCTGGACATCAAAGCAGACAAGATCAAATGTCCATCTGGCCTTTTCAGCAAAAATGCGGCGGTCTTCCGAGACTACATGCAGTTATTCAGATAATATTACAGTAACGTAACCCACGTGTCGTTGCAGGCATTGTAAACAAGTTCATACACTCTGGCAGTTCCAGCACAAATGAGGCGGTGTTCCAAGGCTACATGCAGTTTTTCAATATTACCTGTACAGTAACCCAACCCACGTACCGTTGCGCGGATTGTAAACAAGTTCATACACAGTAGACGCCACCTGTCTCTGCTGATACGCTTCTGGATTCGACTCGTTGTCCGGCATGCTTGCACGGACAGTGTGCTGTAACTCAAAGCCCAGCTCGCCGTAGTTTCCCATGAATTCCAAAGCCAAAGTCAGTGTCTCCGACTTGATCTTAGCCTCGTCTGCCCCACACTCTGCCAAAGAACCGTTCTGCTCCTCCTCCATGTCTCCAATCTTGCCCCTCCACCCAAGCACAAAAGGCTCAGTCTTGACAATACGTGGCCTTCCCCCGGCTGTCACAAGCTTGACGGTCCTCAGAAAGCTGGCAGGTGTGCTGTTATCCTCGTCCACGCCCTTGACAGTAACCACATGCCTGCCTCCTGCAGGGTTTGCGTCTACGTCTGTTTCAACAATCAACCTTCTCCGCACGTAAAAGTCAGGAACAGGAAGGCTGAGATAGTGCATGACTCGCTCCATTAAATCGTCGGTCCGAGCATATATTCGGTGGTCCGGTGATGGGCAGAGGTAATCAAGGTCGGTGTCCTGAAGATTGCAAATGACGAGATTTGTGTCTGGTTGCTGCGTCTGTTGCTTTTTTCTCTGAGCGGCGGCACGCTCACCAACAAGTTGGGGAAGTTCGTTTGCCGGTGTCACGGTTAGGGAAGAACCCAGAACCAGGCAGAGGTCGGCTTTCTCGCAGTGTGCCTCGGCTCGCGTCCAGGGGCCGAGAGGGAGGTCTTCAGAGAAGTGGATGATGGTGTCATGAAGAGGGTGCGTCATACAGATGGGGCATTTCCGTCCAGTCCGATGGTCGTGGAGGGGGCGGTTATCCGGGGCTACGGCATAGAAATCTGCTGCCGTTAGTGTATGGCTGTCGAAGCCATGAAAAACATAAAATGATTAAACGCACCGCGCAGAAACTCCTTTCCGCAGTTCTTGCAGTACTCAATATTGGTGTTTCCATGCAGCTCCGAAATCATGTCCTATAGTTACGTGGCCACACGATGGGGTCAGCGTCCAGCTGCTTGTATCAACGGGGTTGTAACTCATCCCGGAGGACTTGGACCGTCACCTACAGCGCGTATGCCACTTCGGCGATGCAGTCCATCGCAATTCTGGCTGATGAGCCCCTTCAATATTCCTCTCTCTTGCAGTTCCACCAGTGCCATGTGCGTCTTTGTTGGTATTGCTTGCAACACGTCGACAGACTTTTTGGTTGCTTGTCGCCCCTGGGCCATCAGAGTCCAAACGCCTTCGGGGCCTCGGAAATCCGGGATGCCTTTGAGGTGTCATATTTGTGTTAGCTCGGCCGTCCGAGAGCGCCGAGTACGTAAGAGAACACCTAACAGGGGGGGAAGCAAGGCTAGCGGCAGGGTGAAGTAGCAGGTAAGGCAGGAAGAAGTAAGGCTAGGTAGCAGCAGCAGGGAGAACCAAGGCTAGAGACAGAAGGCCTGGCACCAGCACTGACACCAGTACCGGCCGTGGAGAAGTGGGGTAAGGGCAGGATAATGATGGGAGTTTGACAGGTAGGGGAAGTGCCTGGACGACTCTGTCGACGTACTAGGTCGCCTGGTCTTCAAGCGCCCATACCCCTCTTCTCCAAACAGGCAAGGTGAACGCCCTGAGTCCCAACGAGTAGTGAAGCCACGATGAAAGATGGAAAGTGACGAACCGGCAGATGTAGATACCCCCGCGCCCGTAAACACGACCAAATGCTTTGACTTTCGAATCAAGTCGGCCAGCACCTTTGCTTTGCGATCGATGACCTCGGGCGCCTCGAATATCTCCTTCTTTGGGTTCTTGTGGGCGGTATGGGCCATGGTGGGCGATGGACAGCGATTGAGGGACCAGGTCTTTAGTGGGCTTTGGGGTTCTTCGGGGGTCGTCGGGGGTCTTGGCGGGGTCGAGTGTTGAGACAGCGGGTAGTCTCTCTATGTTGCCGATGAATACGGATGACGACGAGAGAAAGTGGTCGGCGACGACACAAGTTGCGATGGCGGGATGTCGTCGATTGAAGTACGCAACCGCGAAGTCAGCTGACTCGGGTCTCGATTGATGTTAGTACACTACAGCGCCATAGACTAGTGCGGTGGTACCCAAAGGAGAAGGGCATCGGCGATTGGCTGCTGGCCTCGCTCACGATCCGGCCACTTGGGTCGGGGACGGGTACGTCAAAGGCGCCAAGAGAAGCCGAAAGGGGCAGAATGCCTGTGGCACAGTGTAGGCACCTCCTCCTAGTAGGGATAACTGTATCTTTCACAAAACCTAGAGGTAGAGAGATCCTCCTGATGCCGTATCATTGACGACGCTGACCGTCAATCACGATGCTAGTGTTATTGCTGGTGTTGGACAATGACGACCCAAGACCATCCTGCTTCAGCAGATTCGACATGATTCGATGTCCGAAGCGGAGTGGTCAACGTGCTCGAACAAGCATCTGGAGATCAACGGCAATAGAGCTTCGACACGCCAGACAATCTTGGTCAACCCTTGTGCCATATCGTGCTGTATTGCCATGCCGACCAGGTCCCTTCCTTTCCTCTAATCCCCGACAACTGCCGTCCACAAAGGTTGAACACGAACGGCATGTTGAATTGTTCGAGGACTCAATACGGAACACCCTGGTGATAGATTGCCGACCGCGGTAAATGACGATACTGTAACAACCAATGACTGCCCGACAATGACGATAACATGGCCGATGACGAGAGAAGGATCCGTTTGACAATAGCAGTCTGCTTCAACGTGAAGAAAATGTGGACATGCCACCAATCCTGACTGACTCCAGGAAGGAATGGACGGGTTTGTGCCGTGTTGTGGTGCCGACCAGGTCGCCTCCTTCCCTCTCTGACAACCATCATCCGGGTTAGGTGGTACCAACGGCAACTGCCATGACGGATGACCCGATGACCCCTTGCATGTTCAAGTTCATCCCAACCACGGCACCACTAGCCCCCTCTTTCATGATCATCGCTAACGCTGGTTGACGACGGTGTAGTGATAACAATTGTATGGCCGTGAAAACATGAACGATTTGTTGGGGTATATGTACCCAAGCGATAGGACAAAACTTGACATTGGGAATTCCCAGATTGCGCAGAAAAAGGGGATCAACATGAAGAAAATGTGGATAGCCAGACAATCCGAATCCTTTTCCATCCAGTGGCCGGAAGGAGTTGTGGTTTTCCGTGCTGTGATGGCGACCATAGCAGCCCGCTTTGTCCCCTCGAACATCCCTCGCCAACCACTTGAATCACCATCTAGGTAGGTCAACGACCTCATCCAAAGACCCATTGTATGTGTGTGCTGCCTGCAAGACTGCTTTGTTGATGGTCCTCGACAACGCTCATTGACGACGCCGTGACTTATGACCCACTGACCGACCATGTAGAGACATGAACATCGCAAGACGGAATAGCGCAGAATTGGACTACGCTCAGTAATTGTGTTTGTAAATTCAATTGTTTAATTCCATGACAAAGCATCTGGTTGGTCCTACATCAAACCCATCGCATGTAGGTTGGTAGATGCCAGGTGGTGATCCTCCATCTCGGGTTCAAAGGTAGCCCGGCTGATGATTGATAATGTGTGGCTATACGGTGGACCACGATGACACGGAGAGGGCAATGTTCATCTGGTAAGCACCTGAGGCCAGGGGATAGGATAGGGATCAATGACATGAATCCTGAAACATTGATGAAACAACAATGTGGACGAACGAGAACGCCTTTATTTCCGAGCTAATACTCTTCTGAACTAAAAGCGCCGTCCATCACATGCCTTCCACTTAGTAATGAACATTCAATCTGACTCGGGGGATCCAAACGGGACTAGAACGATTGTGGCTGCAGAGCTAGAGGCAGAAACATTCATCAATCGGGTTAGCTGGGTGTAGGTAGTTAAAAGACATGGAGGAAGGAGTGAACGAACCTTGCGTATGCCAGAATGTGCAAGACCGAGGGCGCGTGGGCAGCTTGGTCGAACTAACCCCCTCCTTGGCCAATTAAAAACAAACAGCCTGGCATCTCTGCTCCCCAACAGTCCGCCTGACAATGCATCACCCCATCAACCCGACCATATCACAACCTGCCTTGGGTCCATCCGGTAGCTTCCTCCAAACAATCCCAGTTCTTCCCCGATTCTCAACCTGTTAAAAGTGATCAGTCCATGTTGCGAATCGTGGATCTCGTGGTGATGAGTGTCCCCAAAACTCGACAAGTCCCTGAGCCTTTGGCTGATTCAACCAAAGTGGGTCCACACGCAATGTACCGCCATGTCATCGTGCCTGTGACGGTTCGTTTATGAGTCGGACTCTCTCCCGCCTTCCAATCTTCCCCCCACCACTTTCTCGCTGTTTGATCCATCAACCACCACACCCCCTCAACTTTGTCGCTTCATTCAACCACCACCCCCTTTGGTCCAGCAACAATCGGTTCGGTAATCGTTATCGAGCAGCACTAGCCAACTGCAAGTCTCGGGCCGGGACAGCGGACGAATGCTTTGTGTCGTGCTATGTCGGTCTCTCCCATCAGCAGCATTGCTTCCATCACTCAATTTCAGTCCCCATTCTCAATTCATCTTTTTCCCTCTCCTGCCGCCCCCACCAACTGACAGGTATCCTCAGCCGCATAATCCATGCTCATAACCTCCCCATGCAACCTTCTCGCTGGGCTCTCCCACCGGCTCGTGGAGCTCGTGAGAGAAACCATACCGAACATCGACGCCGACAAACAGACTGCCACTGCCACCGCCAGTCCCGGGGAACTACCCACTGAGATGCGGACAATCAGTCAGCCATAGACGAGAAGAAGAAAAGGGGCAAGCCAAGAAAACGCCACAGTTGACAGCCACATAAACACAACGCAAAATCCAATGCAAACTACAGGTAGCTGTCTACCTGTCAGTACAGAGGCAACGTCCCCTCGACCCCCCTGAACGCCTCCTCCAACACTGCCAGTCCCTCCCTGACTTCTTTCTCGCCTATAGTGATAGGCGGTGCAATTCTGAACGTCCCCCCAAAGCTGGGGTGAGTACTCAGATTACACCAGAGCCCAAGTTCATACGCGCGATCTCCGACCCTCTTGGCCAGTTCCAACCCGGGTTCTTTCCCTTTTCTTCGATCCTCGACAATCTCCACCCCAGCCATCAACCCTCGACCTCGAACATCGCCGATACAAGCATACCGATTTTTGAGCTGGTTGAGCCCGGAGTGCAGGATCTCCCCCATCCGTCGAGCGTGCGAAACCAAGTCATCTCGGACAACGATTTCCAGCACCTTGTCCCCCACGGCGGCAGGCAAAGGGTCGTTAACATGCGTGGTATAGAAGAGGAAGTCCCTTTCCGCACAAACGTCGGCGATGGCATGGCTAGTCACAACCGCTGACAACGGCAATCCGTTGCCCAGAGTTTTGGACAGAGTCAAGATGTCCGGAACCACGCCGTCGTGGTTGACCGCGACCATTTCCCCCGTGCGACCGATTCCAGTCTGGGCTTCGTCAACGATGAGCAACATGCCACGTTTCTCACATTCAGTTTTGAGCCTGCGGAGGTACCCAGGCGGAAGCACATGCATGCCGCCTGAGGACTGGATTGGCTCAACGATGACGGCTGCCAGAGACCCGCATGACTGTTGGTCAATCAGTCGCCAGCCGTAAAGCATTTCGGCTTCCCAGTCGTATTCCCATTCTTCTTCGTTTTCTTCCTGACTTTCCTTTCCATTTCCCTTGTCAATCATATCTCCCTCTTTCCATCTCCCGCCTTCTCCACTTGTCTCCTTTCCCTTCAAGCCCTTTTCTTTCCTCTTCCTGAACCCCTGATGGCACCGATAAGCATTTGGACTCGGCAACATCAATCCTCCTGGAATCAACGGCCACCCGACCCTCCGTCCAGCATGGTACTGCACACTACTCGCCTGCGCAGTAACCCCATGCCAGCTCGCTCCCAACCCCACGACCTCGAACTTCCCGGTATACGTCTTGGCCATCTTGATTGCGGCCTCGTTCGACTCTCCACCCGTGGACAAGAAGATGGCTCTATCCAGTCCGTCTGGCAGGACACTTGTCAAGCGCTTGGCCAGGTTCAACACGGGCGGCGAGAGCATGCCGGAGAAGAGGTGGTCGAGGGAGGAAGCATGGGAGCTGATGACGGAAACGATTTCCGGGTGCGAGTGCCCGAGGAGAGAAGACATCTGGCCGGAGGTCCAGTCTGTTATTGCTCGGCCATAGGGAGAGGAGGAACCGGGAGAGGGAGCGGTGAAGAGGGAGAGGTGGGATGCAGAGACGATCAGGTCGGGGAGGAAGGTGGTGCCAAAGTTGATGAGGTGGGAGGAGGCGAAGTGGTTGAGGTTAGGGTGGTTAGAAGTGGTGATGCTGGGATAGAGATTAGTGGGCAGGTTGTTGCCGTTGGAGCTGCTGGGGCGGGGGGTTAGCTTGGTGTTGTCGTGGAATTTGATGGCGCCTGACTTACGAGTCGCATTTCTGATCGACCCTGCCATCTTTTGGCTCGCCATTCTCCGGCTCGCTGCCGTTGACAGGTAAAGGATCAATGGTTGCTTGGAGCGATGGCATGGCGTAGAGCTACTGGGAGTACTGTAGAAGCTTTCTAAATGGAAATATGATTAATCCTGGGGTGGCTGTCTCTTTGTAAGGGTTGAAGAAATGTCAAGGTAGAGGAGGAATATCAGGAAGTTGTGGGAAATGACAAATATGGAACAATGCACAGTTGCGGGAGTGGACAGTCTTGTTTTTAAGGCATGCGTCTACGGTTGTTGGTACAGAGCCGCTCGCACAAGTCCGAAATTCAATTGTTTTTTTGTGTTTGTTTCTTTTTAGTTTGCACCACGAGCTCACTCCTACCTTCTTTGCCAAACATGACTACACTTATCCTATTCGACGATAACTTGTCACAATGCCGTGGATGAAACAAGCCATCCCGTGTTGCCCCTCCAGCTTCCCCGCAGTCGAGACCCCCAAGTTTCCCCTCATGATAACAAACCAGGTCGCCAAGATTGTCTTCTTGCGGCTAGTTTGACATCTGATAAGGTAAGTGATAGCGGCTGAGTCGTTGTTGGGTTGCAACAGCGTTTGCGTTATGCTAGGGCCGAGTACCAGGCCGCGATACGGATGATAACCGGGCAGGCAGGTCATGGACAGTGGACAGTAATACAGGTGGGCGCGACGGGCATGCGCAACTCCCTTCAGGTTTTTGCGAGTAAGCCGGTAGCGGGCGGTCTGGTATGGAAATTTTTCATGCCGTGCTATGCCGTGCCATGCGATGAGATGAGATGGCTGTTGGAGACATGGGTACGATTGTAGGGGGAAAAAAAAAAAGAAAAAAGGAAACGAAACGAAAAGTAATGAAAAAAACATCAAGCGATGCGAAAAACTACAAGCAGCCCGCATAAAATATAAAGAGCATCCCGCATAAGACATGTACATCCACCCAACGAGTACCTAGATACCTACCGGTAGCATTTCATGGGTATACAGGACCGACCGGAACTGGGACGGACACAATCCATTCATGGCGAGCGAGCGAGCGACATGGGCGGGACCCGGTGCGGGACCGGTGCGGTGCGGGACAGGAGCGGGAGAGTAACAAGACCGGGGACGGGAGAGCAACAGGCGGAGGAGCGGGGAGAAACCACGTGGGCTGCTGGTGGTACCGGCCCGGACTGGCTGGATTTGGACCTAGGTAGGTAAAGTTGGGCTGGTCAGGTCGGTTTGTCTGAACGGAGGGTCTGGACTGGACTCGAAGCTACTACGACTGGACATTAGCAACAAACCAGGGCAGGGCAGGTAGATAGAGGTAGTAAGAACGAGCAACGCTTTTAGCTGGGGTCGCGGTATTCCTGGCTTCTTCGTGGAAACAACATCGCATAGTATGCCTAATATATTAATTCGTTTTTGGAGGGACGACAGGAGCTATCCGAAAATACCTCTAGGGTCGGGTGAGTACCTACCGTATCACTCGGCGACAATTTGCTAGGATTCGGCAACACATACTTTGAAGCTGTTTGTTGATCGCAACTACAAATAACTCCAAGCCATGGATGGCCATAGCATGCATACTACATGCTCTTTACTACCTTTTTTTTTTTTTTTTTTTTTTTTTTTTCCATACACTACTGAAAGAGCTGACCGCGCGGGAAATCCGTTGACGACCAGGGAACAACTTCACGCACTTCGACATATGATCTAGCAATGCTGTGATGTGTGCCTGTAGATCTGCGCGGGGATCAAACCGTTCTTGAGCCGCAATATGCCGTGCATGCAATGCAAACAAGAGGGTTTCTAACCCTACACCTACATACATACATACATACATATATACATACATACATACATACATACATACATACATTTAAACATCCCAGAAGCCGGAAAGTCGGTGACACAGAGATCCAAAGTCCTTGGATGCTACCGATGAAGGGAATTATACAAGTGTCAGCTTTGACATACAATGTCTTTGCATATTGTATGCACTGATCTTAAGCTACATCGAGGCATTGCAGTTCAGAAAAATTTCCTTCGAGTCTGCAAATTGCAGGCTGGCGCTTCTGGTGAACTTATGTGTGAAAGTCTGCGGTTGAGAAGTTCGCTCCAGATCACGTACCTAGGTATGAGGTCTCTCGTGTATTACGGTAGGTCAGCGACGTGCAATACCTACGATGCCGGGACGATCTTGGCTGCAGACACCTGCTGACACCCGCTGGAGTATTCATCATGAAATGCACATCCAGCTCCCTTGGTAACGACGCTTAAGCGGTGGCGGTGATGATGCGAACGACAGGTTATCTTAGTTCTCACCGCCGTACCCAGACGCTCGAGAACCAAGGAGGGAACCGATGACGATGGATCACGCAAACAGAATACCCGGAATCAATGCTTTAAGGTACTTGCATCCAAGCGAAGAACAGGCTAACAAAGGAAATCAACAAATAAAATTGGGGGGTATCTCTGACACATGGCGTTACTTGCTCCTTGCTTCCAATCAATGTCCGGATATCTAAGCTCGAACTGCGAACTGCAAATAACGAGGAAACTACCCGCCGCATCCATGGAGATCCAGCCTCCGATGGACCTGTTCCTCCTCTTCTTCTACACCTGTGGTAATGTCTGAGGTCGAATCATGCATTTCCAAGTTCCATTCCCAGGTATAGATGCCTGCACCCCTCCTCCCTGTTCCATTGCGATGATGGTAGAACAGTGACGATAGAGGGACCCCGTCATCACGAATAACTCTGCCCCCCCTTCCACTCCATAATCTCCCTCGTGCTCGGCAAAAACAGCTCCGACGCCCTCCTTGAATGTCCCGGCGCCATCGCTGCCTTTCCAATTCTCGCCGCATAATCCCCCCTCTTCTTGATCAAAAACGCCAGCGCAAGCGTCGGATGAGCCGCCGCCTTCTTCCCCAGCTTCATATTATCCGTGTGAAACATACTGCTCGACAGCTCGGAAGCGAGCCGACGAGCGTCTACTTCATGTACCACCCCGTGTCCTCCCTGCCATTGCTGTCCCATAACGGCGGCTTTTCCTTTTCTGTCTCCATGTGCTTCGGCGAGCATGTTGGCTGTCGCTCGGCTTCGTAACAACATGTCGGCGAAGAGATCGAGGAGGTGTTTGACGAGGTTTCGGTTGTGTAACGAGAGTCGGTTAAGGGCTTCTGTCCAAAAGTCGAAGCCCATGTCTTCTAGCTTGGGAGCTGCTGGTTCTATGGCCCCTTCTTGCCTGGCGAGCATGATCCAGCTTCTGAGCACAGATTGCGAGACCAGCGGTTTGGGTAATTCCCGAAGATAAATGAGGATCAGACGGGCCGCGTCGTAGGGCGTGTAGGGGTCGCCTTCGGGGCCTAAGGAGTCAAAGTCAAAGTCGTCGCCGTACGACGGGCCCTTGTTGAACACGTATTTGAGGTAGGCAACGTTGTGCGAGTTGCC
The DNA here is from genome assembly GCF_000213175.1 of Neurospora tetrasperma FGSC 2508. Taxonomy (NCBI): domain Eukaryota; kingdom Fungi; phylum Ascomycota; class Sordariomycetes; order Sordariales; family Sordariaceae; genus Neurospora; species Neurospora tetrasperma. The sequence goes on along the minus strand of NW_009799100.1, from coordinate 259,861 downwards.
GGTGGAGGCAAAAAGTGATGGGTCGGTGCATCCTGGAGGACAACAGAGGGTTAGTGGCGATGTGCCACGGGAGCGTTTGAGCGGAGATGCAAGAGACATACCCGAGTTGCGGATGAATTCGCAGCATTTGTACACGGACAAAGGAAATAATCGGTGGGACGTGCTCTTCCCTCGATGAGATATTCGAATCTTTGACGGTGCAATTCTGATACTTTCTTTCAAGTCGACGCCAAACGCGCTGCCGCCGTCTTTCCCTGCTGAGCTTCCCCGCGTCTGGACACCAAGCGAGTGCGACGCTGGCACCATCCCGTATTCCGATCTGCTGGCTGACGACGATAACGACGATGGCCCAAATGGTTCGGCGCTTGGTAATGAGACGTTGTCGAGTTGTGGTCGGTCTAGCTTGTGTGGCGTTAAAGATCGCTTGTGGTCCGCTGGCGCATTTCTTCTCTCGCTCGATGATCCAGGCCAGATGCGTGCAAGTAACCCGCCCATCCGACGCGATGTGTTCTTGGTATTTCGACTTTTCTCCTCCAACGGCCCACTGGTGGTTGACGACAACGACTGCTTCCCGGGCGGCCCATCCATCATCAACATTGGCCTGCCAATGGATATCGACCGCATGTGTGCGCGACTTGGTTGGACTTCTGGGGTCTCGAAGCTAGATAAACTGGATACCGTATCGGCTGTCCCTAGATTTCGACCATGTGTAATGGAGACGGCATCGGCGTCAGGAAAGAAATTCGACATGTTCGATACCGGGCGCAAACTAGGTGTCCTCTGTCCGCAGCTGGACGTGGCTGAACCGAGGCGAGAACGGTAAGGTGTCGATAAAGGGTGGATAATGTCGTCGAACTGGAACCCGTCACAAGTAGGCGTGATGGGTGCGGGTGTCGAAGGGCTGGCGGTGACGCTCATGTCGTCTCGACTCGTTAACAGTTCAGGAACATCGTGGTGATGATATGGGATCCGGGAGAGTCGGTGTGAGAAGCTAGGACTCGGTAGAGAGATGGCATGGCTGTCAGTTGTATAGGCATGGCCTATGGAGGCTGATCTCGACAGTACGAGATTCGCGGGGCGGGGTGCAGCAAGAAACGTCCGTGACTGCGACTGTTGTGGGTAGTGATGGTCCTGCTGAATTTGGTCCCTGTCGTTCTTGTAGTCGACGTTGCACTCGCTCGAGGAGAGGTCCGAATCTGGGTCTGCATCGACATCGTCGGTCCACATTGCTGCTTGGGACATGATCCTGTCTGTTTTCCGATGCCTAGGATAATTTCATGTCTAGTCAAGGTGTCAAAGATGTGGCGTAGGTTTTTCTCGGTCTCGTCGACTCGAGGGGGTGACTTGGCTTCTTTAGTCTTTTTGTTCGTCCAGGGTGGATTTCCTATTTGAAGCCCGAAAAGGAGCAAGGGATTTCAAGTGCCGCACGGTTGGCGTACAAGATATAAACGTCACCTCTTCCTTGATGACAACCCTGGTGACGCCCCTGGTAATGTGGCCCGGGTGGCTTGCTGTTGGGCGCCCCGATGGCTTTTTGTTTGTTCTTTGTGTAGATCAAGGGCTAACACGAAGGAGCATGTCTCGCCAGGGAGTGTTGGTTGATTTGTACAAGCGGGGGTGATGGATGATGTGCGCCAGAGAGGGCCGCAATAATTGACCTCGAGTATCGTCGACTATCGTGACATATCGTGCTGCTGTGTATCGCAGATGACCAAATGATATTAGATGAACTACCCGGTCGGGTCAAGTGAGACAAGGTCGACGAGGAATTGTACATTATCTGGGTGCGGGTACCGAGGAAGTGCCGGTGGGGGCATGCCGGGATTCCGATATCTGGGGAAGGGAGGATCCAGGTACGGCATAGGAGACTAGGCCATTTGGAAGTAAACAAGGGCGAAACGAAATGAATATCGGTTGTTGCGTCGTATTGAGCCATATCGGCATGTCGTATTGAATGGGGAGACTGCTGTTGCGGTTGAAATGGAAGGTTTGCTGCTTGAAAGAAATCCTGCTGGCGGTTACATATCATGTTTGGATTGTAGCGACCGTTGCCCACTGTCGATCAGGTTCATGCCAAGTATTTGAATGATACGCGGAGTGTTTAGTTTTTGCAACACTGAAACAGGAAACACGCCACAGATGATAAAGTGAGAACAAAAAGGGCAACGGAGAAGGGAAGGGAAAAACAGGGGACTTGTCCTAGTCCAATTGTCCTTCGGAGGTTCTGCCTTTTCTGGGGTAATTGTTAGGGAAACCCGGGAAATTGGGGTTGCGACAGGCACGGACAACAGGCAGGGACGAGGGGTTTATTTTGGCGCCTTGGGTTTCCCTCGTAGCGTCTGATGCCCTGAACCGCCGCTATCAATTGTCACTGAAAGAGGAAGGAAACAACAGTGAGCCTCATCAGTATCGGGCACCGGACGAGCATCCACCGAACCCAAATCCACCGCCTCCACACCGCTAAACCTGTGCCTGACGAGAGGAAACGCCGAAGTTTCACGGCCTTGTCCTTGTCGTCGGTTGACACTAAAAAGTGACGACGCCATCACAGAAAAATACTCCGAAGAAAAAGAAACAACGGTTTTTTGACAGTTTCTCTTTTCAGAACGTATCATTCCCTCTGCTGTGCCCGTTGTCATGATATCCGCAGTTCTTGGGTTTTAGAAAAGGGGTGTTTGATCATTTGTTACAGCTCCTCTCATTGACACGTCAGTTCCAAGGCAGACTTTGATGACTGCTGCCATAACAGTGTCTGATATCGTCCTCACAATTTCGGCTTTGCCTTTCCATTCCATCTGTTTTGTCGTTGCATACCTCGGATCTCAACAATGCCATTCATCATCCTACCTCTACCTATTCCTACATGTGCAACCATCTAACCGCCGTAGACTACTCATTCGTACGCTATTTCATCTCGTCGATAATCCCTCATTCCATCACATTTCACATCTTGCACGGAGCAGGATCAAGAACAAGACCCCCGGTGGGCATCACATGTCCGCCCTCAGCGCTACCCTGTCCCTTTTAACCATATCAGGAGAGTCCGCATGGCGTGCCATCGACACAAGGGTGCTTTACCATAACCCGACAAAAATCTCGCACGGTTAGGACTACACGCAACCCCATCCCACGCCACCTGTCAATACTTGCTTTTTTACCTACAACCGTCGCTACTTCGCACAGTTTTGAAGGAATAGTTGAGCGATTCGAGGTAACATCTGCCCCTTTTTATGAGTTTCGTACATTGTTTGGTATTTAGGAGATGGACGGTCAGCTCCAGATCACTACCTGACGGAAGGCGGCAATTACTGTAGAGAGAGAGAATCTGAAACAACAAGTTCTCTTGGTGGTCCTCTCTCTTCCAACAGTCCGACTTCTTTCGGTCTTGTACTGATTGTTTGTCAACCGATCGATGTCCACCACCAACACCCGGGTTGGATCGCTTCCGTCTTGGAAACATCATCGGGATCATCAATGCCGTTAGGTCCTGCCAGAGCAAACAATCGCTCAAACCTGTTACCAACAGACAAGCTGCGCATTCGTTGGGAGGATATCAGGAACCTTCGATGCAGAGAGCGCAGTGCAAATTGAGTATTTCCGATGTTGTTGGACTGTGGCGCTGGCATGGTCGAACAGGACTGGCCATGGCGTGCTGATATATTACAATGCTACCTAGGTATATAGGGTGCTTTTCGCCGTCATATCTGGCCAAAGCCCATTGACAAAGAAAAAGACGACGCGGTCTTGATGCTCAGTCTTCGACTTCATCGTGGTCTGGGACGAAAGCTGCCTCAACTGATGCTCGTGAAACGAGGTGTGCAGAGTGCAGAGGGGTGCACTAACAGCATGCCTCGGTAGAACGGTAGGTAACTGTTAGTGCTGACTACTCCGCATATGACCACTAGAACTTGCGACAATTGATAGCACCAGGCAACTAACAAAATCCATTGGTTGACTGCTTGACAGACGGTCAATGAGCCCAGTCTCGGTTCATGATCAATTGGAGAATACAGGTGACGCAATCGATAGAACACTCCCAAGCTTCCAGAAAAAACACAGATTTCCGTGACACGGGTCGCCTCACCTAGCCAAGTGTTTGCGGCGCACCATCGTCACCTCGCTACACAAGCGGTGTTTGCCCGTCAAGAAGGTTACCTTTTCCACTACTTTGGTTCTCGTGACCGCACATGGCAATCCGGGGAGACTAGGTAAGTAGTTTATTGTGGTCCGTGAGTCGTTCGTCCGTCCTCGCATCCGTCCGTCTGTCCGTCCGTTTCCGGCCCGGACTCAAATACCTTCTCCGGTATTCCTATATCCACGAAGCCGGCGCAGATTGCCCGGGACGGGCCGGCGTGGACAAGTCAAGTGTTGTGCACCTCAAGACACGGAATGCCGAGCAGTGAAACTCACGGCGCGGCTAACGATATGCCGTATGCTGCATACAATGCGTGCGATCTGAAGAGAAGCGAGGTAACGCCGGAAATCACAATGGTTGTTCACCAAGATGAGACCATCTGATTTCATTCTCCCAGGTGCAGGTAAAGTAGATGGGGAGGTTTTCCTCCGCCGCACCTAATGGAGCTATCGCGTCACCGTGTTACTTGCCGGTTCCCATCCGTAAAAGGATTTAACGTCCGTTGTTGTATCCCCGTCACATCATCCACCGAGGCTCGGTAAGTGCGCTGAGACGGTGACACATCTTGTGTGAAACTTTTTAGTCGCAAGCTACCACTAGTAAAGCTGCTGTTTTGTGTATCCAAGGTGTAATTCGCACACTCGGAAGATGAGCGCGAAGGATGGAAGTTGTTCATGAGGTACAGATATGATTATGTCTTGAATGTCGACGGCCGAGAAGGAGAACTTGGAGTTGTCCTAAATCGACCAAGACATTTCAGGGCTAGACCCTGATGTCTCAGATCCCTTTCGCAGGGTGCCCTGACTTGTTAGTAATCAGGACCCTGTTGTTTCCAATTGGTTGTTTTCCCGCGGCAAACGCTTCCCCCTTCCATAACTGACGTCGAGCGGTTGAGTCGATCCAACAGCAGAGAAGATAGGACAAAGATTCGAGATTGAAAAGTCTCCAGATAAGGAATAGATTCGGAAAACGGTACTACAATGGTTGCGAAGCGCGAGTACCATCTGGACGCCTTCTCTTCCACTTCCTGTTTGTCCCTCGTCCCACAAGTTCACAACTTCCAAACAAAACCCCGCGCCAGACAAGACATCGGAAGCAGAGAAAGAGTTCCCCGCATCATTTACTAGAACCAGTGGAGACACCATCGCCGTCACCACTGTAAAGCAAAAGCTTGACGAAAAGCTTGATCATCACCAAAATCCACCTGGACTGCAGTGCGATCCCAATCTTCTCTAGCGGCCACTGCAGTGATTTGAGTTGGCAAATGGTCCAACGATTGGAAGGCAACCGCCACACAGGCCATGGGTGCGTCATGCTTACGGCGCACAGACCACAATTGAGAACCTCTACGGCCAGCATCCCGCTTGTGGGCCCCCGGTCCATTCAAAAAATGCGTGACAATCTGCGCGGAAAAAAGGAGCCTTTTTTACACTCAAAGGGCACAAATGGCAACGTCGCAATGAAATATGGCCCGACTGTTGGGTCCTCAGTCCATTGCGATATATACCACTTTTGATCATCCTCTCTCTCATGGAATGCTTCATTGTCTTGTGGCCGATTGACAAGAGGTTACTTTGTACTCGGCACTCGCGGCTCAATATAATGGACGGACCATAGCCGACGATCCACTTTACGTCAAGTCCCCGGGCCATCTCCGAATTTGAACTGTCAAGTTGAACAACGGGAACGGCCCCGGAGCCGCAAGGGAAGCCCTACCGACAGCCCGATGGAAGATGGTGGAGAAGGAATAAGATATGATGCCATGCCAGAGATGCAGCTCATGCGGTCTGTTGGTGCTCCTTCCTTGTCTCCAACAGGAAGCTGGCCAGCCAACAAGGTCCCCTCAACGAAGAAGAAGGAAGGAAAGTGGTGGTGGTATCAGCAGCCCCAGCCCAGCCAGGGCCCATTTGGCCATCAAGGTCCTCAAAAAAAAAAACCGGCATGACAACATCCCAGCCGCCGCGTTCCATACAAACAGAAACCGACACGAGCTAGCAACTCAACCTAATAATAATAATAATACCTTGAGAACCCCGCGGGCCATGGTCTGGAAAATTCTGCTGCCATCACTTCATCACTCAGCTCCATCTTCCGATTTTCGGTCTCGGTCGCAGATATTTATCTTCAATTGCTTCCCTTTGCTGGTAAAGACCTACTCAGTTCTGGTTACCACCACCGTTGCCGTCACTTTATCTCGTTCTTTGGTGTGATCGATCCACAATACACAGCATCACAGTCCAACGCAGGCGGCTGATTGCAGTTTGGACGACAAGACGCCTTTCTGGAATCCGGATTTCTAAAACAACTGATTCCAGCCTGCACACCTGCCGTGTATAAAGCTCCACACACTTTTTTTTTTTCTCTGGAAGCAATCTCAACTACTTCCTTTTCCCCGCCAACAACAGCTGGTCTGCGAGCTCCCAAGTTGCCAGCAACAAGTGGAAGCTCCAGCGCGACCATCAAGCGAAGCCAGACTCTACCTCTAGTCTCTAACTAGTCTACACTTGCTCCACAACAACAAGTGCCACGTCGCTCAGGTACGTCGCTCATCCATCACCCACTCCCCTCCCTCCTTCCGACCTCGCGCGTCGGACACAAAGTTTCCCCACATCGGCCCCTCCCGTTGTGCAGTTAGCTCGATGCTCTGCGTTACCTCGCTTGTTGTGGTATCGTCTCCTCAACCCATCATCACTTTCTTTCAACCTTCTCTCCTCCTTCTTCTCCTCCTCCTTCTACTCTCTCACCTATAACCTCATCATCATCTCTCTCTCTCTCCTCGTCAACGCCATCTGACGAGTATCATAGTGTTATCAACAAACATGTCTTCTGCTGAGCCTTTCAACCCTCACAGTGTTGACCTGGACACTGTGGACCCCAAGGCCGTGGTCTGCTACCTCAACTCGTCTCCAAACGACTACAATGGTCGTATCGGTCTCCGTATCTCGGCCTTGTTCGTCATCATGGCCACCTCGTCACTCACCACCCTTTTCCCGGTCTTGGCCACGCGCATTCCCCGTCTGCGTATCCCGCGCTATGTTTACCTCTTCGCCCGTTACTTCGGCGCCGGTGTCATCATTGCTACCGCTTTCATCCACCTCCTCGATCCCGCCTACGAGGAGATCGGCCCCGCCTCTTGTGTCGGTATGAGCAAGGGCTGGGACTCTTACTCCTGGCCTCCTGCCATCGCCATGACGGCCGTTATGCTCATCTTCTTGCTGGACTTTGGCGTCGAATGGTATGTCGAGCAAAACTACGAGTGCGATCAGGCCGACGTGAGCGTCGAAAAGGTCATCACCACCTGCCCTGGCCACTCTACCGACGGCGCAAATTCCTCCGACGAGGGCCACAGCTCCGAGTCTCACGACGACTGCCACAACAGCCCTCACAAGCCGTCCACCACCGGCCACGACGCTCATCACGGTCACCAGTTCCTCCACTCCGGCGATCAGGACGCCCCGACCCCCATTGCTCTCCAGACTGCTGCTTTGCCCACCACCGACTCTCATGGCCACGACACTAGTAAGGACACCATCGACATCGAGTCGCACGCCTTCCTCACCGGCGAGTCCCCTGCTTCCGAGCGCATCTTCCGCGAGCAGATCGCAGCTTTCCTCATTCTCGAGTTCGGCGTCCTTTTTCACTCGGTCATCATCGGCCTCAACCTCGGCGTTGTCGGCGAGGAGTTTTCCACCCTCTACCCCGTCGTTGTCTTCCACCAGGCCTTTGAGGGTCTGGGTATCGGCGCCCGTCTGTCCTCGATTCCGTTTCCAAAGCGCCTTAGCTGGATGCCCTGGGCTCTGTGCGTCGCCTATGGCTTGACCACTCCGATCGCCCTTGCTATTGGTCTGGGGGTGGCGACCACATATGAGAGCGCTGGCTTCACTGCGTCGATCATCTCGGGTGTGTTGGATTCCATCTCGGCTGGTATCCTCCTGTACACCGGCCTCGTGGAGCTCCTCGCCAGGGACTTCCTCTTCAATCCCGACCGCACTCGCGATAAGACCCGCATCCTCTTCATGCTGGCTTGTCTATTCGCTGGCTGCATCCTCATGGCGTTGCTTGGCAAGTGGGCTTAAGCCACAAGGCCTCCACACACCAAGGGGCTCACCGCGATCGGGAGAAGATGTTGTCATGACTGTTGACTTTTTCGAGCAAGCGAGTTATTTCTTGTTCAAGGGATCTGTGGTTGGCTTGGTTGCATGGATGGATACCCCCTCGGCATTTGCATTTGGTTTTTTTGCTTTCTTTATTTTGCTGGCAAGTTCGGCGTTACGGATCAATGCATGATGGAAGGAAAATGGGAAGGGATGGGTTACCTCATGAATCAAGGAACAGGGACGGAAAATGGAACACAGTACATAGTCATAGTGGTAATCCCTTCGGGCGACAACCAGGCCGTCCTGTGAAGGTTGATAGACGAGGGTAGCTTAATTGTACAAGTAATACCCAGCTTGCCCTTGTCACTGCGCCTCGTGAATTTGGATGACCCGGCCGTTAGATCTGGTCGTTTCAAGGGGGGATCGTAGGGAAACTCAAGGTCTCGCACAGAAGGAATCGATCCATGTTTAGACATGGCAAGGACCAAGACCTGTGAGGAACAGCATACATGGAGGGGGGCCCGAGTGCCTTGATGCATAAGTATGCAAAGAAAAAGGAAAACGATCGGAAAGATTGCCTTTTGTTTCATGAACTTGCACGACAAATAAAACCAAATCCTGGTGGCAACCCTTGATGATGGATGATACACCCCGACAATTACGACCACCGTAAGTAAACAAACCTATTCAAGAAACAACAATCCATTTGCCCCAACAGTCAGTCGATCACTCAAGCTCAGATTCCATCCAAGACACAAACAAAAACAAAAAAAATACGTTCGACATGCATGCATGCATGGCCGAAGAAGATGATGCCAAGCATCATAATCCCCACCCCGGCCGAGAGTCAAAAAAAAAAAAACAGAAAAAAAAAAGAAAGCGATCCACCCAGGGGTCGAACCTGGAACCTCCTGATTCGTAGTCAGACGCTCTGCCATTGAGCCAGCGGACCTTGTTTGATTGGCTGATATTAGGTAGCTTAAATCATATAATTATAAAGGTATGCAAAGCGTACTTACCGTAAACTGCCGTTACTGCGATGTAGGCTCGGAGCTGCTCGGAGCTGCTCGGTAGGGTATCCGACCGTCGCGGGGGGATAGTAACGAACAAAATGAAAAATCGTTTTGATAATCAACAACGCATACGCAATGTGTGGAGTCGCTCCCCTAATAAGTGTTTAGCAAACGAACTAAGTCAATCGAATTAGGTACTCATAATATCGGCCGTTTAAAGTTTCGGGTGTCCACGGCGTGCTGATTTTGTAGCTAATTGGAACTAAAAATGAAGAAATAACCATCAGATCAAGATGGTGATATGTTGTTTGTAACCTGGATTGTTGAAGGGGTTTTGATCCTAACAGATGCGGTGAAATGCTACCTGTCTTTTGTCCTCTGGATATCCTGCTTCAGTGAGTCGTCGTTTGTCGCCGTTATCCGTTGCACGCCCTTCCTTTCATCCATCACCTGGGTATTCTCCAGTGTCCAGCAGTCATGTCGTCGGCCACAGTTGACGCAGACGGTTGAAGGAAGCTACTTTACTTTACCTTTATCGACCTCGGCTGACTGACTTTGCGCAATACTATCAAGTGCACGACAAACCAAGAGCCCTGAGGTATATCTTAAAGATTGACAATAGCATAAAATCCGTGGACATTTATCTGATTTGGCGCTGGAGTGAGCTCATTTCCGCGCCGTGGATTTAGCAGAGAAGGAACTCTATTGAAGCTCTTTACTCGTCTGTTTGCTCACCACTTTCTTCGTCCTTTCAAGGAATGGAGTCTTCCTCGGTGTACAAAAAACCAGGTCTACCCGATGGTTGACGATAGCGCAAAGTCCGGTGAACCCTCGCCCCTCCGCTCATTTCACCCCATCCAAACAGTCAACCCAAACGAGGAAGGAAGCCACGCCCCGACCGCCTTAATCTCAATCACCGATCATTCGTCGCAACTTGCTCCTTCCAAGGCATCAACTTGCTGACTTTGACAAGTCAGATGAATAGTGTAAGCTGCCAGAAGTTTCTGGGCTACTCTGTTGCTCCGTGGGAGGGTATAAGAACTCTCTTTCTTCCTGCTCTCGATAATCGTTCCCCTCTTCTCTTTTGCATCGACCTGCCTTCAAGCAAAGTGGAACCTTCGCGTCTTCGGGATTTTCTACTACAGCATCAGGATCAAGGAACCCGGCTCTACCAAGAAACGACCCTCACGATGTCTCCTTGGTACGCATTTCTTCTCCTGTCCCACTTTATACCATCGCCTCGGGTTCTCGACTCGCCTTCCTTCGTTTGTCGGAACAGACAGCTGACACTTCTCGTTTCTCAACAGCTCATGCACCTCTTGTAGCGGCTGCTCGGGTAACTGCTCCGGCTGCGGATGCAGCTCATGCTCTGTAAGTTACCTTTTTCTTGAGTTCTACTTTTCCCCGTCACTCTCCTGTCGCTCTCCGGTTCCTTCAAGACTGCTTCGCACATCCTGGAGCTGCTGCATGTCTTGGGGCCTTTGATTCCTTGAAGAACACAAACTAACCACTGGGCGTTTTGGTAGCACTAGACGCTCTGGTGCGGCAAGCATGTCTAGTTTGGCATGTCTTGCTCCAACGCACTCCCTCACTTCATCTTGTCGTATTTCAAATTCCACCATGGCACGATCAACCGTATTCGGCAGCAACAAGAAAGCTGAAGGGATGGGAGGTGTTGCTGGAGGACCAAGGCGTCGTGGGCGAATATGTGATCTTGAGAATGGAGACATACAAGATTACGGCGGGAGAGAAAAGACGCCGGTACGGTTCACTGACTGTTGATCGAGACCTGTCTTGCCATGGATGATCGGTTATGACTTGTCATCCGGCAGACGGGGGCTTGAAACAGGGACCAGTTTAAACCACACAATTGAACACCACCACTCACTCATCTTGCTGTCCAGACTTTGGCTTTTGTATCAGTTCCATTGAGACGTGACATTTGCTCTCCGACGAATCTATATACGGGTATTCAAGTACAATCGTAAAGAAGCAAGGCTCTACGTACCGAGGACCTCGCAAGCAACCTTTGATGTCCTCTGGATGACCATATGTAACCACATCAATTATATCATTACACATCATCAACAGTCTTCCCCTTCTGGTCCCTCGTCAACGGCCCATCTGCAATACCCCCCTGTATCCCCCTCGCCTCTTCCCTCTCCCTCACCTCCCGCTCCTCCCTCCTCCTTCTCGACCTCCTCTCCATATACGACAGGAAACCCGTCCAAATCGCCAGCGCAACACTCATCCCAATCATAGCCCACATCCCCCTCTCAAACCACGGCGCCATGTCCGCCCCGTAAAACACTATACTCCACCACGCATTCACAGCATTATTCCCCATATTCATCCCCGCCAGCACCACCCCTCTAAACACCGCCTCCTTCCCATCCCTCGTCATCGCGTCGTTTGCCCATGCGAAAAAGGTCGCTTGACAGGCGTAGACAGATCCAGACAGGTAGTACATCCCCATCACCACGGCCGTCGCTTTGCTTCCAGCTGGATCTCCAAAGTGTCCATGTTCTGCTGCGAGAATCAAAGAGGGGGTAAGGACCCCGATGATGCCGATGAAGTAACCCACCATGGACCGGTGGTGGGGGTACAAGTCCGTGATGAAGGCGAAGAAGAGGGTGGAGAGAATCCCGACGGCTGGAACGCCTGTTGGGTAGGTGTTTAGTTGGGATATGGTGTATCGTGGCGAGGGAGTGGGGACTGAAGGGGAAGAAGAGGGGGAAGGATTGGACGGGTGGGATTTCAAGTAGAGAGATAAGAGGGCGTTGGAGGAAAAGGACTCGGTTTCGCCTGCGAGGATCCAGAGGAAGATGAAGGAGGGGCAGTGGTAAGTGGAAAAAAGGGAGCGGAGGAAGGGGAGAGAAAAAGGGTGGGTTTTTGTGAGGGAGGATTCGGTTGCGTGTGTTGGTTGGGGGTTGTTGGATGTGGATGTGGTAGAGGGGTGGGTTGTTAGATGGTGATCGAGAGAAGAAGGTGATGGCTTTGGTTCGGGACGTGGTTGATTGTCGGGTTTCGAGCCGGATGTTTTAGGTCCGGACATGGAAGCGGACGGGACCGTCGAGGTGAAATCCGACTCAACAAGCGTATCCCCCGACGACCTCCCCACTTCCGGTTCACCCTGCTTCTCCATCCTCCTTATCGCCAACTCCCGTTCCTCCACACTCAAATACGGCGCCCTCGTCGTCTTGGGCGTATCGGGAAACAGACAAAACCCATATATCGCCACAGGCAACGTAATGATCCCATCAATAATGAACAACCACCTCCATCCACTCAACCCCCTCAATCCATCCAAACTCCCATGAATCCCACTCTGCACAAACCCACCAATCATCGTCCCTGCCAGTCCACTCGCAGTAAACACCCCGGACCGCTTCCCCAGCTCTTGCTCCGTGTACCAGCTTCCGAGGATATAATGCGTGCCGACAAAGGTCGTTGACTCGGCAACCCCCTGGAAAAATCGAATAGCCAGTATGTCGCCGGGGTGTCGAGCGGCGGCAGTGACCATGGTCAGACCGGCCCAGAGGACCATCATCCCGGGAAAAAAGATGCGCGGGGCGATGTAGTGGAGAGATAAGTTGGAGGGGATTTGGCCGAGGACGTAGCCGATGGTGAAGCACGTGTTGATTTGGTTGAGTTGGTTGCCGTGGAAGGAAAGGGATTCTTTCATGCCGGAGACGTAGGCGTTGGAGAGGGCAGTGCGGTCGAGGTAGTTGAGGAAGTAGGAGAGGCAGCAGAAGGTGAGGATGAAGAAGTCGATTTTGAGGAGGAGGCGGCGCTCGAGGGGGTTGGAAGAGGGGCCGCTGGAATGGAAGTAGGAGCGGAGGCGGGTGGTGAATCCCGTGGACCCGGGGGTGGGATGCCCGGGGGGTGGAGGTTTGGCCATTCCAGTCGTGTGTGTGGTCGGTAAGTCGGTGTGGGGGAAGTTACTAAAGCACCTCTAGGTAGGCCGATAAATGAGGGCGGTTGACGGTGGTGTAGACTAGGTCTGGCTCAATGGCGACTTATTCGACGTCCGGTTGATGTTGTGATGCTATCAGAAGAAGGGTATTGTCGTCGTGGTGAGGATGCCGATGTGAGATATCAGACAAAGAAGGGACGTCGGACGTCGTCTGGACCCTGCAGGTGTGATCAAACCGTGCCTCTGCCCGTCAAGCGTCAAGCGTCAACCTATGCCGTTGGTCGGGGCGGCGTCGGACTGCGTACAGCCAAATGTCCAATGATGAAATGATCGACGAAAGCGTGATGCGATCAATCCAATTCCATCAATCAGTGGTTGGGGTAGACAATGGCTTGTGTTTCTTCAAATTGATGTGCGCCAACCCAAAGGTGAAAGACCTCTGGGCGATGTCCTTTGCGCGACCTCCAGGTGGTACAAAGAATAGCTTAATGCTGAGCTTATTCACGACGGTCGACTTTCATGTTGTAGTACCTACTGCATTTGGATCGTGGTATGATGCCGATTGATGCTATTTAAATGTTGATATCGCTCACCGCCGCTATATGTACCTCTGGGTTTTCTTTTCTTTTGTCATCTGGAGGATGTTGTTCGCTAAGAAAAAAAAAAAAAAGAAATGTTAGATGAGGTATAGGTAGGTAGAGATAGGTGATCAAAACAAAAACATAAACAATATTTGGTAGGCATCCAGTCTTCTTTTGTTAGTCACACACCCACTCACGTTCGACAAAGTGACGTCGGGACGGCGGGAGGAGCACGGTCGCGGTTGTCGGTCGGCCTTTTCCTTTCAGAGTTTTGCGCCAAGCGCCGGGCGGTAAAAGCCGAGGCTACCATACCTTATCTACACTACAAGTACAGGGTGCCTTGACAACTGAAGTCGCGGGGTTGTAGTAAGGCGACGGAGATTGGGTAGGTAGCTACAGTCAGCCCCCTCCTACCAGATGCTTTGACATTTTGGTATTTTCGTCTGTATTGTAATGCTAGAGTCGGGCCTGTACCGGGCATCATTTGGAATTTTTATTGCAAGGAAGAACTCAATCGTCTGAAATGACTGATGATCGCAAAGAACATTGAATCGTAGTGTAAATTGTTAGTGTCAATGCCACCAATGGCATCAAGAACCCCGCTATCAAGCATGCTGCACGTCTAAATCCACCACCCTGTAGCGGGGGACCTTACCCCACTACATACGGCCCCGGCCCGGAGAACGGAAGGAATACTCCACTGAACAACGTCCCCGCCGCCGCCACATGTCAAATGCCATCAGAAATACCTACGTTCAATTATTTGATCATGATATGCAAACATGACAGCTTACAGCCATCGGTCATCATAACCCCCAGGCCATCTACTTCTACAAAGCAGCCTTCTTACACAACTTGCCCGTCTGCAGCGTCAACCACTTCTTCTGGCCCTGCACCTCCCACTCCTCCGACCCAACCGCCGTCGGCGCCCAAAACAGTCCCGTGGGATCAACCGCCTTCTTAATCTGCCTCAACCTCTCATAATTGCTTCCGAAATACGCCTCCCCGAATTCCGGCTCCATCACATCTCCCTCATTCAAGTACCCTCCAGGTCCATAACCCCTAAGTCTACCCATCCAATCCTCGGTAATCTTCCTGTTGATGGCCTCCACGCCAGCAGCATTGAGGCTGGCATTCCAAGAAGTGCCAAAGATACCGTACCACACCGTATCGCGCCAGTGCGAGTTGGTCGCGCTGTCAGGAGTCCCAGCGGGTGCTTTAGCCTGCATGTTATACTGAACAAGAGCCGACCCGTCCTCAACGACAGAGCGAACGGCCTTCATCATGCCCGTGAGCGTCTCCTCGTCTTCCCAGTTCTTGGCCGGGAAGAGGCGCGAGGCGGTGCGGACGGAGGTAGTACTCACCGCCTCGGGAGGATAGCTGGCGGTCCAAGCATCGTAGTAGTTATCATACTCGAAGAACTTGGGGGATCCGACGAAGCCGGCGTTGAATCCGATCTTGGTCCACTCATCAAGCAAAGGTTGGACGAGCGTCTTCAAGTCTGCTAGCTTCATCCCGGGAGCCCAGAAGGGATTCATCAGGAACGCGAACCCGTCAGTCAGAGGGGACGGGAAAACCAGCGAGTACCCATGCGTGCCGGCCTTGGCGTACTCCGGGAAGCGGCGCCAGTAGGCGTACATGCCCTCCCAGAAGACGTCGTTGGTCAGAGCCGAGGTATTTCCGGACACGACGGTGAAGGTCATACCTGAGACGTTGGTCTTGGGCCACACTTTGACGGTCATGCCGGTTACGACACCAAAGGTGGCACCGCCGCCGCCGCGGAGCGCCCAGAAGAGGTCGGGGTGGTGGGTTTCGTCGGCGGTGACGAAGCGGCCGTTGGGCAGGACGACGTCAATGGAGAGTACTTGGTCAGACCCAAGCCCGGCGATGGAGGTCATGGGGGAGTGGCCACCGCCGGCGGTGAAACCTCCTGCAACACCGACGGTGCGGCAATCGCCGCCGATGGCAGTGACGTCGTGTTTATTGGCAGCCTCGTAGAGCTCCTTGACCTCAATACCGGCGCCAATCGTAAAGGCGGGGCCAGAGTAGGAAGGAGTCTTGATGGACTTGATGTACTCCAGCTTCTTGAGGTTGTGCGTCCAGATTGACAGGGCACCGTAACCAGTGCTCTTACCGAGGAAATCATGGCCAGTGTTCTTGACTACCAACCTCAAGTTCAAGTTTCTAGCAAAGTTGATAGCGAGCTGGATTTGGGTGACATTGGTGGCCTTGACGGCATAAACGGGGAATCCGCCGAGCGTGCAGGTAGACGAGTTGCCGTTCTGGGGCATGCAAGTCTCGCCCTGGAACATGGGGAACATGATGGACGTGGGATCGGCGGTGTGCAGGTCGGAAGAAGTCCAGTTGGCCATGATGGTCTGGCATTTGGCGGCGTTGTAGACGCCCGAATTGGGGTAGCAGACGGCACCAATAGGCACGGTCTCGATGAGGGCGCCGCCGGTCAAGAGGTCAAAAACCAGCCAGATGGAACGGTTGGGCCAGAGAGGGTCACCCGGCGCGGTCTTGCAGCCAGAGCTGGCAAGAAAAGTGCGCTTCTGGACCTCGGTGGTGCCATCGTCCTCGGGGAAAGCAAAGAGGGTGATGTTGGAGAGGTTGTGGTCGCTAAGGTTGGCGATGACATCGTCGGTCAAGACAAAGGCCTCGGGAGCGTTTGAGTCGGCGACGGCTTTGCCGGCAGGGGCAACCGTCTTTTCGTTGGCCTCTAATTTGTGTTAGTGGTAGTCACCCGAAGGCGGAGACGTGGAAGACGCACCCAAAACAACACCCTCCTCAGTCTGGATAGTCTGGCCAGCAACAAGCTGGGAGAAAGGCAAGGCGGCGGCAGCTGCCAGAAACAGGGCCCGGCGGAGCGAAGGGACAGCCATGTTGGAGATGACTGATCAGAAAAAGACAAGGGAACTACTAATCAACATGGGAGATCATCACCATAAGTACTTTTTCCCGTCTCTCTTTCTCTGCCCTTCCCCTCTTGACATCCCGAGGCCGTGGTGGTCTCCAACTCTCGATGAATTAGCCCAAGCAAAGGTACCATATCCACTCTGCTCTAGCGTCGCATCCCATGCCGCTTTTGGTGTTGATACGGCATGATGGCAGTGGAACCTCATTCCCAGAGGTTGAATACATCCCGCATCACTTGTGTCGACGAGGGTAACATTTTGCGGCTGCTTGGTTCAAGTCTCGGTATCCGGCCGCGCCGTGTATATGCCACTCGGCTATACCCCTGCAAAGCAGGTGTTGAGCCAATATGCCGCCGTCGAGTGGTTTGCCGAGTAGCGAGAGCGAAAGAGTGCGAATGTGTGTTATTGTGGCATGGGTCGTGCCGTCGAAGGAGGCAAGTGTGGTTGTAGGCTACGGGCCGGGAAGTTATTGCCGAGTGGAACCGACGAAAGAGGTTGGACTTTTGAGAGACGGACGGATGCCGAAAGCAAAATTCCATGATTGATGTCTGTTCGTATCCTCGGTTCGCTGCTGCTGCAGGGGTCGTGCGGCTGGGGATGGAAAGATTCTCTGGGGGTTCTGGAGAAGTTCTGGAGCCACTAACACGCAGCCGAATGTAACGGTGTTGCAGTCGCCCCAGTCCAAGTCTTGCCAGACCGTGGCGATCATGTTCCTTTCCTCCTTTTCCCCCTTCCAACATGCATATCTTGGGCACTAACGATGCAGGTACTTTTGACTCGGGGGGGCTGTCGACGAATCGCATCATCCGAACAATGGCCCCGCCGGTCTCTTCTCAGTCGACAGAGGCCACGAGGAACTCGGAATCTGCAGCCATTTCTGGCGTCGTCTTGCATTCACTTCCACTTGTCGTCCCTTGTCTGCTTCTCGCCTGTTGGTCGAAAACTGTTCGGCTCGCCAAGTTCTCGAAAAGGAAATCTTTCCATACATATGGATCCATACGACGGAACGAGGAGCTGGATCAGGAACCGGATGTCAAGTCCGTCCACCTTAGCCAAGCTCTAGCTCGGATGCCATTATTTACAATGGGCGACAACTCCATTGGCAGTTTCTGAACTGATTGTTAGGTGACGTCGGGAAAACGGCAACATGGAATCACCTTTCCCATCTGCCGGACTCCACACTTGGGATATGCATACCTACTTACCTTCTAGAATCAGTAGTTAAAAATCCGCCCGGCTTCGCACTGTAATCTCGTTAACAGAGTTGAAATGCAACGAAAGGGAAACGTCGGATGCCGTTTGGTTCCAGCCACGCAAAATGTTGGTTCGTTCTTTGGAGAAGAATACAACCAATCATTCTACATATCGACATGTGGGAGAGAAGATGAGTATGGGTGGAAAAGGAAGTCGGCACATACCTACACTTTTCTTTGCTTCGCTTCCGGATCCCGGTTGCCGTTCCCAGGATTGGCCGAACTGGACTTGGACGACTCGGTTGACAAGAAGCGAATCAGGCAGAAATGTTAAAGGTGAAGGAGGTGGGGTGGCTTCGTTGAGAGTTGTGATTTTCGATGATGGCTAAGTTGTTGTACCAAGTTCCTTCGCCCGGCAGTCAACAACACCAAGCGAGGCGAGCAAGATCGAACTGCGGGTGGTTGGATGCAGGTGCTACGGTGGCCGTACCTGCGCATGGCAGTAGGTGATGGTTCGAAAGGCGGCCCGCTCCGAAGGCAGGTACGACCTGAAAGGAAATGGGGTGCGTCTCCCAACTTCAACCACGAGGAAGGAACCAACTCATGGACACTGAAGAAATGACCGAGTCGAACAGACCTTACTTGCCCTTGCTATTGACCAATACACTGCGTCAAGAGTTGGATGGCACCAAAGGCACACCTCTCTATCGAAAAACGGGAGGCTCATATGGCTAGTGGCCGAGGTGGGGGAGATTATCCCATGACTCAGCCGGTTGCCGTTCTATTCACAAGTGAGGCTGGTATTGTTTGCGTGAGGTTAACCCACTAGTGGTCCAGGTCCTTCTCTTCTTGCCTTTCCTGGCTTGGGCAGCAGAGACTGTTTTCTCGTTTCGTCGAGGAAAGAAGGGGGCATCGATGCTACCTGGAGAAATGACGGTTTTTTTTTTGGCAGGTATGTGGAAAGAGGCAGTATGGAGAGGATATGCCGTGGATGTGCCAAGTGTCGTTCTTTCCTCCTCTTCTTCTTAGTCTGTGTTGCGAGCGCGCGGGGTGTATCACCAATTTTGCATGCGGACCAGGGACTAAGGTAGGTACTTGGGTTGGGTCCGACTGCGCAGGCCACTCGGACACTTCCAGGTTGACTTCGCGTTGGAGACTGAGAAAAACATGTCCCAGAACACCAAATACACCCAACTACGACCGAGGGCAAAAAAAAAAAAAAGACAAAAAAAAAAAAAAAAGAAAGAAAAACAGCCGATGACAATCAACGACCGACGCCCACGGCTCATCCGACTACCATGAGTAACGCCATAAATACGGACTTCTTTTCCATTGCCAGAAGGCCATCGAGTCCGATCAAGTTGACCAAGGAATCAGCTCCACGGTTCAAACTCTCCTCGAAAAACCTCCAGAAAAACACCATACCGAAGCCACTCGAGCCTCTGTCATTACTGGAAAGCGTTGAGTACGATAATCGATCCAAACGCCACCCACCTCATCCTGTCCGAATCTCCGTCGCGAAGAAGAACACCAACAAGGAACAAGGACAGATCATCAAGATTGCGACGGCGCACATTCCTCGCCTTACGTCTGTCGGCGAACACTTCTGATGTGACCCCCAGAAGGGATTACAGATGTTAAAGAGTACGACACCAAGGAGCACCGCGAACGCTAGCAGACACTCGAAAGCGGAAGCCATCGCACTGCTTCCAAGACACCACGAACGAGAGACCACCAACCAGATAAGCATGACCACGAGGAGACAACTCACAAGCATCCATTCCTATCCTCGACATTGATGCGCAATGTCCCGAACGATACACCAGCTGTTGGTGCCAACCAGGTCTCGACCGCAAAGACCTCGATGAACATTTACCGAACCCATATCGTGTCATGTCCACAAAAACAACATCGAAACATATCTTCAGGGATGAACACCATATTGACAAGATCGTTGACGACGGGAGATCTCTGACCCTTGTCGGGATCGACCGTTGCACTGTCCGATGACGATGGCTGACAAAATGAGGAGAAATCCCTCCTCATGGGCTGAGCTATGGATCCCTTCAAATCATGTGTTTGCGGTATTTGCAGATCAGAGATAACCAAACTCCGGTTTGTTTACACGCTATCGAGAGTTCACTGGTGCCGCATAGGGCGCATCCGAGACCCTGGTTTCACGATTATCTTGATCATGCTTTGCGAAACTCAAAAGATAACGTGCAGAGCAGGGACAAGCACCCGAACCGAACCCTCAATATGCACCTCAGATGGATCTCCATGGACCCCATGTGAGAGACAATCCAACAAAAATAGGCCTGTCGGCTTCTCACCTGACATCACAACGCCAAACATTGTTGAGATAATGAGCAGCAAGCGATTAAGAGCATGCATTAGCCCGGCTGCTGGTAGACGACAATGCTGACGATCACGGGTTGGCGCGGGGAAACACTGCACGTAGTCTCCGTACTCGCCGTAGTCTACTGCACGCCAATGAAGCTGCGTCGTGCGGCATTGGGCGTCGGCACGGTCTGATTGGTGGATGCGGCACCCTGCTTGTTGACGTTGTGTTGGCACCCCGCAGTCGAATCATCCCACTTGGGGCTGACTGGCCGCCCAGGTCTGAGGGGATATCGAGGCATCACGGCATTCCGACGCCTTGTTTGGCTTGGATCCCGGTCTGGGTAGGGCGTCAACCGACCAAAACGCGCGACGACGCAAGCGCGGCATTGTTGGGTATCGACGCAGTGCGTCCATATCGGAGCTGTCAGGGATGGCATGCCATGTTTCCGAAGAACCGATCCCGTGGGTTGACTGGTTATCATTTGGTGTGATTCGGACTGGAGACAGCGCAGCGCATGCGGCTGGCCATCGACTTCGGCGCAAACATTGAGGAAGATGACTGGGAAAGGGCATGATCTGGAGGAGTGGTCGATAAAACTCGAGACGAGCCTCGCTCCCCATCTCCTCGCTTTCTGTCTGGCTTTCTTTTCTTCTTCAGTCCCCACCTCCAGCATCACCAAGGCCTGCTTCCTTTTTGCTGGGTACCAGACCCTACTGCATCTTCTTTCTTCATCTTGAGGAGCTAGTCCTCTTCTGTCACTTTGCTGGCCAACACTTCCACCGGAAATCAGATACCCCGTTTCACCATCAGCATGGCGAGCACAGTTCGCCCCCGGGGTCACCAGCATGACCTGAAGGCTTCTGGAAAGCTTTCGAACGGCATGACGCAGGACAGTCAGGATGGCTTTGAGATTTCGTATGTTTTGCTCCTTTTCAGTTCATCAAGACCATATCATGCTAACTCCCATGTCAACCAGACCCTTCACAACCTCTCTTGTAGCCCTCCAGTTCTCAACGGGCGCTCCTCTCCTCGTTCACCGCGCCTTTCTTGAACAGCATTCCCTCCTTGCTCTTCTCTGCATCACCAACTCCGTCGCCTCCCCTATTACCTCCCCCGCTTTGAGTCCTTCCCAAGGTCCCAGATCCCTCTCCAGAACCGCTTCATACTTCTCCTCTCAGCAACCCAACTCTGCATCCAATCCTCTATCTCCAGGTGCCTCGGGATACGTCATCAACTTTGCCGACATTTCCCCCCAGGCCGGCCATGTCTTGGTCCAATATCTGTACTCACCAGACAAATACCACACCCTCCGGTATACTGGATGGCCGGTGATCCCGGAACGCCAACTGACTGTGAGCCGCTTTCAGACGGCAGTAGAGGTGTATGGAGCAGCGAAAAAGTATGAACTCCGCGGGTTGGAGCAACTGGCCAAGAAGGAGATGCTCGAGTTGGGAGGGCGATTGGATGCTTTTACTGTTATTGGGGTTTTGGAACAACAACCGACTGACAGCGAGGACAAATGGCTGGACGAGTTCGTCAAGGGCTGGGCGAGAAAGGCATTTCAAGACCCTGGAAGGGTGTTGAGGGCTCAGGAGGAGGATGAAACACAGGGACAACAGGAAACGCCACAGGGGATGGCTTTGGCTAGGAAGTTCATGAGGGGCTTGTTGGAGGTTTATGAGGAGATGAACTCCACCAAGAAACACGATACCAACGAGCCAGCAGACGACTTCGCGACAGCAGCGACAACACAAGTCGAAAGTCTCGGCCTCGAAGAACCCCTTCCCCAGCCAGCCGAAGTCGAAATCACAAAGGAGACATTCTCCATTGCCACCGAGACGAAGCACGTCGACTTCAACGACAACTCTACTGCCCCTGCCACTGCTACGCCCGTCCAGCAACACGAGCACACCATCTACCGACCAGTCACCCCTCCTCCTCGATTTGAGTCTCCCCGACACGAGTTCCACGAACAAGACCAAGTCAAGGAGCTCGAAGCGGACCAGTGGGTGTCCCCTGCCACCTCTCCTTCGTTGGAAGCCGCGCTCGGGTTGCAGCCAGCTGAATACAATGAACTACCTACCGACGGAGCTGTAGAACTCTCTCCCAAATTCTCTCACGATTTCTCCATTGAGCGGGATTCGCACCACGAGCCGGACAGGGAATCGATACTGGAGCCGGAGCCGGAGGTAGAAGAGCCAGTCATGATTCCATTGGATGCGGTTGTTGATGATGATATCTCGGAAGAGAAGGCGGAGGGAAAACAAGAGCACGAGCAGGACACGCCAGTGGCACATGAGCAGAAGGAGGTGGAACGCCACGAACAGCCACATGTTGAGCACATCGAGCACAGTGAGCCGGAGATCGCACACAAGCAGGAAACAGAATACAAAGAGTTGGAGTTGCAGCTTGAGCATAACGAACCTGAGATCAAGGAGCCGGAGGCAGAAACCAAAGAGGAGGAAGCATTCAGCACACCCATGGAGACCTTGCGAACACCCATGGAGGGCCTCGTCTACACCTCCGCGCAAAAGGAGCTCGAACGTCCAGTCACTCCCCAACCACGGGAGAGCGTCCAGACACCACCAGAAGGCCTTCGTACCCCCCAGAACGGTCTCAACTCTGAGTCCTTCGCCGAAGATTCCCCTGCCTCCGTAACCGCCAGCCCCAGCAGCCCCAGCAAGAGCCGCAAGAAGAACCTCAAAAGGAAGGCCAAGTTGGCCGAAGCCAAAAAGCGAGCATCGGCAACTCTTTCGCCCGTCATGTCCGTCGCCTCTTCGGACGCAACTCCCTTCGAGATCCCCGCCCGAGATATTGCGTCACCCGAGCCTCTCTCGCTTGAGGCATCCAAGGACAAACCTGCAAAAGGTATTTGGAACTGGACACCGTCTTATGATGAAGGCAAGGATTGGAACAAGTCATTGACATTTTCCACTTCAGAGGGAAATAAGGGGCAATTGGGTAGTACGGGAGTTCTGGGGGCACCTGTTGAGATCATTTCCGGAGGAGTTGATTTGCCTGAGGCTACGATAAAGAACACTGCGTTTGAAGACGAGCTTACACGAGAGTCTGATCAGGCACATCAGGGGCCTTACGATTCTGAGACTCCAAAGTCTCAGATGTCAGCGTTTGACCAGGCTAAGCGAGTGCTCAAGAGCATGAAGGAGCGACCGCAGACTCCCGTTCAACCGGTGAGTGAGGGACACACACCAGGGGAGCAGGCTCCCATTGATGAGCTTACCACCAGCCCCAAGTCCCCCAAGAAGAAGCGCAAGGCAAGGAAGAAGACTATCAATCCCGCTGAAGAGTCCACAGCTCTAGTCCAGGCAGGGTCTACAACTCAGGCGGCGGAAACGCCAGCCGAAACACCCCAGGAAACACCCCAAGAAACGGCAACCCAGCCGGTTCTCTCACGCCCAGGTCCCGCAAAGCCAACGAAGAAGAAGACGAACAGAGACCGCAAAGACTCCAAACTCTCCCCCGAGCCTACCGAAATCCTCGCACCCCCGACTTCCAGCCCTTCCAGCCCGGATATCCGCTCCTCTCTGCAATCACCACCACAATCCCCGCCACAACCGGCTTACAAGATCTTTTGGCCCTGGGGTTCCAGCAAGCAGGCAAACCAGCCCAAGGACGAGCCGTTGAGCTTGGATCAGGCACTCGCTCCTGCCCCGAAGTCCGAGCAGAAGAAGCCTGAGCCTGAAACGACCCCGGAGCCATTGGCGCTTGAGGGCCAATCGGATGCGCCCACAGAGCCCGCCAGCTCGCCCAAGAAAAAGAAGACCACAAAGAGGAAGAAGAGCAGCTCAAAGATCGCTAGTGGTGGTGGTGCTTCTGTCGTGGAACCAGAGCCTGAGACCCAACCGCAACCGCGGGAAAGTGAGGCTGCACCAGAGACTGCCGCTGCCCAAGCGCGGCCCGAAGTTACACAGCAGGACGAGCCCAAGGATGACAAGGACAACACCAACACCGAGGACATGGCCCAAGTCGCCCAACCGGGACGGGATGAGATGCAACCCGAAGTCCAACCAGTGGTGGAGCACCACGCAGTTCAACCGACGATCGAGGAACAACAATCTGAGGCCCAACCGGAACCGACCGTTGTCGACCAAGACCAGCTATCCTACGACCTTGTGCCGCCCATTGAGATCCAGACACACATTATCAGCCCTACTGGTGCCATCATTGACACCCTTCCCACCATCCCAGAGGACATCACCCCATCAGCTTCGACTATCAACTTTGCCAACCCAAGCCTGACGGACTCCGTGACAGATACCCTTTCCAACTCGGTAGCGTTTACAGCTGTGGAGTATCAGAACTCTACGGCTACGCTACCGCTGCCGGTTGATGTGGGTGCTGTTGGAGGAGTCCATGAGCTCGCTGCCGACCGGCCGATTGAGGCCCATGCCACGACTGTTGGTAAAGCTCCAGGAGCAGATGAGGTTGAACTTGTTGGTGAGGAGCCTGAGACTCCGGGAGGAGGTGCACTGCTTGTTGATGCCCATGATGTGGTGTCCAAGCCGGTTGAACCTGTCTCCGAGTCCCAGTCCAAGCCATCCAAGATTCCACTTCCCTCTGCCAAGGCAGATGACACGCCCCCAGGACAACAGACTCCCTCTGAAGGTGGTTGGGGATCATGGCTAGGAGTACGGAAGAACAAGAAGAAGGCTGCTGACAAGGACAAGACCGCCGACAAGGACAAGAGCAAGAAGGATGACGTCAAGAAGACCTTGACATCCAAGGCCAGCAAGGCTAGTATCAAGGGTCTCTCCACAGCGACATCAGGTCCGAGCGCCGAACCGCTCCCTCCCGCCATTTCCACTTCCGCCGTCCAGCCCAACCCCGAGGCAGCCCAGTCCAAGACACAGTTGACCTCTACTGAACCAACCACCGAGTCTCAGTCTCCCGCCGTCGCCGCCACCGCCGCTGAACCGGATCAGCTGACCCAACGAGCTCTCAACTCGGTCAAATCCGATCCCGAACTCCGACCGTCTACTTCCTCGTCAACTACCACCAACGACGCTGCCATTCAAGCTCTGAGCCAGAGCCAGACAAGCACTGGCAAGTCTGGTGGATGGGGATTCCCGCTTGGTAAGAAGAGGAGGAACACGAGTGCTGCTCATGGACCTGCCCCGCCGGTAGTCGCTGCAGCAACACCTGCTGCGGCTGCAGTACCAAAGGCCATTCCCGAAGCGGTGACGTCGACTGTTGGCGGACCAGAGATTGCGGGAAGTCAGGGAAGCGGTAGTGGTAATGGAAACTGGAGTGCCACTGGCTGGTTGTTTCCAGGGGTGGGAGGGAAGGATGGAAAGGACGGCAAGGAGACACATGGTAATGGTGATGGTGCCGGGAAAGGGGGTGATGCTTCTGGGGATGACGATGGGAAGGTAAACGGTGATGGTGAACAGGTTGATGTCAAGGGTGTCAGTGAAGAAGAGCAAGACAAGCAGGTTGCGGACAATGCAATCGAGGTTGGAGCTAAGGACGAAGACGGCATGGACAAAGCGAACAACAGCACCGAAAGGGTCAAGGAAGCCATCACCAACGAAGCTTCCGTCATTGCTTCCGCCGCTGATGAAGCCCTGGACAAGGCGTTGAACGCGGTCAGCTCCGTCACCAGCTCCATCAAGGACGCGGTCAACAACGCCGTGAGCACCGGTAGCGACACCGTCACCGATCCTTCCACCCTACCCGCCGAACCCGCCGAACCTACCGAGCCCGCCTCTACCGAAGTAGCCTCCGAGCAACCACCCGCGGTTCCTCCTACTGCCGTCACAAAACCCGTCTCAGCTTCGGGACCATTCATCACCACCACCTCCAACACGATTCCAGGTGAAGGCGCAGAGCAGTTTTTTCTTGACCAGCAGCCTGATGGTAGTAACACACAAGTACAGACCCCATCCGCGCCTATCGAGAGTCCTGGAGATGGGAGTAATCCCGACGCCCAGATCACCAATGTTTCCATTCTCCCCGCTCTCAGCACGCAGCCCTCTCTCGCCGCATTCCCCGCTGCTTCCGCTGCCGATGGAAATGCAAATGCAAATGGGGCGAAAGGGGAGTCAAAAGGGAAGACGGATGTTTCGGTTGCAACTATTGCGGAAGTTCAGGGAGAGACTCAGGAACCGTCGCCGGCTGAGACACCGGATGCTGGGAAGGGACTCTGGTCAGGAGGGAAGGGAGACGGAAAGGATGGAGGGAAGGATGGGGCAAAGGGACAGGAGCAGCAGGCACCATCAAAGCCAAAGGCCAAGACTCGAAGCGATTCGTGGAGTCTTTGGGGGATGTCGGGGAGGAGCAAGAGGAATAGTGTGAGCAGTTCCTAGGGGGCGGGTCTCGTGGTGGAATGGACTTGATGATGGGGTTGAGGGGAGCAATTCTTTGATCGTGTTTCTTTGGTTTGTTTGATTGGGATTTGGGTCAAGTCATGGGTCGGATATCGGACATTGCACTCTTCGTTTCTTTTGTCGCATGCGGGCGGCCTTTTGCTTTTGGTTACTTCTTCCTTTTCTCTCTTTTTCCTGTTCTATCTCTCTAGCGCGCTTCATGCATTTCCTGTTTTTTTTTTTTCGGTCCTCATCTTCCTTACTTGCGTTGTCAGATCAAGATGCACACCAGGAGTTACGAGCTATGACATCTCCTTTTTTCCAGTTCTCTAGCAGCTCAGTCCAGGTACCTAGGATACGGTAGCACATAACGTTGAACAAACTTCTTTCTTAACCCATCGCAAGCTTTTCTTTCCAAAGTACTTGAGATGCTTTGAGAACGCATCTATCTGCGTTGTTGTAGTCTTAGAACTCATAACCAATACCGGTATCTTCAGCAGACGTAATGACTGACTATGATATCTATCTCCTCATTCTCGAGATTAGTCGCATACCTAAGGAGGAGATATGCAGACACCATGCATGGGATGGGGATACCAGATGTCTGAGTAGGTACCTATCCTTCTTCTCCTTCTTCTTCCTTTAACGGAGGATAGGGTAACTAAAATGCCATCTTCCCACGCCACCACGAAGAACATCGACTAAAGGCCCGCATAACTTGTGTGTGGTAGGTAGAGCGGATCACTAGGTAGCACCTACCTGCCTTACCTTCGCTGTCCTATATCTAGAGGTACCTACCTACCTACCTACCTACAAGTACCTATGGAGAGCCGAAGCGCAGGCATCTCGTCTGCCGTCTGCCGTGTAGTGCCCCATATCGGGCCATATGGTACGTACTACCTAGGGATTCAATTCAATTCCCTTCCCTTTCTTGTTATGGCAGAGGCTAGAAGGTAGTATAGAAGCTAGAAGCTAGAAGCTAGAAGCAGTACCTACCGGCCGGCTGGCTGCTGTAGTACATGTACATACCGCGCTGCGCTATCAGTTAGTCTAGTTACCCACTGCACGCTCCTCGCTCCTTGCCCGCCGCGCATCGGTTGATCTGTCGGTCGGTTGATCTGTCGGTCGGTTGGTCGGTCGGTCGGTCGTTCGTTGCGCACTCGGCAATAGGTAACAAACAGGGTAGGGCAGGGCAGGGCAGGGCAGGGTGGCAGAGTGTTGTTCATAGCAGTCGAAAGTGTTCTGGTTAGGTAGGTGTTTCTAGGTACCTCACTCAGTGTGATGAGATCCCATCTAGGTACACAACCGGCCGGCTGGTGCTGCGCTGTACTCTGCCTGTACTAGTGTAAGGTACCTAGATGGCAGTAGACTCTTGAAGGAACCTAGGTAAGTATGTAGAGGTACACTCGTTACGGATGAACTCACGGTCTATGGTCCTGTGGTTAGTTGGTTATAGACTTGCCGGGGATTTATTTCGAATACAGCTTCCGCCAAGTACGGACGGGCTGGGCCCAATCCGATCCGGTCTGGATGGAGATGCCACCGCCACGGAGTGCGGACGGATCGGGCGGATTGGCTTCCAGAGGAAACTGCTAAGGGTTGTGGCTGAGATGCCAGAAAAAAAAAAAAGAGAGAGAGAGAGAAGAGAAAGAAAGAGGGAGAGATGCTTGAGTGAGAAAAAAAAAAAAAAAGAAAAGAAAACAATAATAACCAGCACATGCGATGAATTCACGTTTCACGCTTTCATGCAAAGGATGCAATGTAAACAAGTTGAAGATATCTCATGAATTAGATTCCATACATCCCAAAACCCGCTTGCCTTAGTATCAGTAGCTAAATCGATCGGTAAGAACTAGAGTACAAACATACATCATATGAAAACCTGGTAGGTAGGTACCTAGGTAGGTGGATTCGCCTCAATTACAACCTTCAATCCAAAATCATCCAGAACAAAAAAAGAAAAAGAAACGAAAAAGCCACACCGAGTCCAAAAACACCAAAGTAGATCCCACCAACCAACCAACCAACCATCCAACACGTCGTCATATCCGAGAAAAAAAAACGGTAACAAAAAGTAAAAACATCGTTGACAAAATTCTTCATGAGTAAGATGCAAAAGCAGGGTATATCACCGCCTCCCCTCATCGCCCCAACACCCGCCGCGAGTAAGCATGTAATGACAAAGAAGATAATGAAGAAGAAGAAAAGCCCAGTAGCAGTAGTACAACAGAAAGGAAGAAAAAAAAAGCGCCCATTGTAATCTGCTTGCCTGCTTGGTTGCTTGGTTGCTTGGTTGCTTGCTTGCTTCCCGTTATGCGCCTTGCGCCTTGGGACATGCAGTAGTCTGTCGCTATGCAGTGCAGAAGGCAGATTGCTTGCGACGGCACCGAGCGCATGCCATGCATGTCACACACCCAACCCACGGGGGACATGCATCGCACACCCACTTCGAAAACGTAGAAAGAATGCCGAAATCCATGACCGATAGTGCACCTCGGTATTCGGATAGATAAGCGACATTTTGCTGGCTTGGATTCGGTGCCACCATAATAATGGTAGAATCGTCCGCTTGAACCCCGTCAGTTCCATCATTTGCATTCCTTCTTCTTGATAGCAATGCGAAGGCGAGGGTGATCGGCAATGGAGGATGCAAAATGGCCTCGGGATGACCCCGAGAGGTCTTGGCCTCCGAAAAGGGTGAGTTGAGTCGCACCGTGATTGGTGGGTGCCACCAGCCAGCTGGTCATTTCCCACTCCACTCCCAGAATGCCGTATCAGAGGAAGGAAACACTCCGCGTGGGACTGGTACTTGAGGCAGCCAACAATCGTGCGATTGAACATGGCAAGATGCGATTACCAGACCCTTAAGATCGCCTCCGGTGGGTTGTAGACGGGGTATTTGATATCAAGATTTATACGTCGTTTGAAGCAAAGCTTGCGATGGAGGTTGCTTCGTATTATCATTGCCCGCTGCAACCCCACTGCAAGGCCGCTGTGCAAATGACTCACGAGGGGGCGACCGCTAGCTTCTGCTCGCCGAGAGAATGCCCAAAGATGCCTGTTGCACTTGGCTTCTTGATCGCTAGGCAGAAAAGGCTATCATGTCGGATTACCGCTTTAGGCGCGGTGTACATCCGCATAGGCTCCGCCACCATAAACCTGGCTATGGGTATGGCTGGTTTGTGCGGCGCCATAGCTATCCGTCACACCATAGCTGGAATCCCATGCGCGGGGCCCTTGTGATACCGACACCCCGGACTGTACGTAATTGCCGTGGGCATGATGCGAATGGGGGCTATGCTGTGTTGAACTTGTCATACCATACGGCGATGAAAGGCTTTGTGTGGATCCCCTATTGTCATACACGCCCGAAAGGGTCGAGATGCGGAGGCCGGGTACCGACATGGGGGAGCTGGTTTGTCGTGATGGCGACATGGGCCTGCCCGAAGTCCCGTACGGCGTCCATGAGGAGGCACCGCCAAGAGGCCGTGGACTTGCCAGTGAGTCGGCGAGATGGTGACTGGCACCCATGTAGCCCGTTGAAGACTGATCGGTAGACGAGACTGTGCTCGGTGTGGGTGGCAGGCCGTACAGGGGACCAGTTGCAGATGGTGCGGCGGGAATGCTGAGGGCCGATGGCGAAGTGCTGTACTTGGAGATGATCTTCTTCAACGCCTGATCCAAGATCTTCCACGCAAACACCTTGATATCCTTCTCAATATTTCTCGGCTTGGGGTTACCGAACTGCATGATGACCTTGAAGAACTCCTCGCTGTCGGGCTTTTGTTTGCTGACCGTCAAGGGGCGGAATCCTTCGAGGTTCCTTCGGATTCGGTTCCTCTCCTCCACCGAGAATCGATTTGGCGCCGCAACTAGTTGCTCAAGCAAATGGATGGTATCCACCGATGTGACATAGCACTCCTGCTTCTCAGCCCACCAGATGCAGCTAATGCAAATGGCGCCTGAAGGCCTCTCCGTCACGTTGACGGGCTTGAATCTGGTGGTGAGAACGGCACCGTGTTGTGACTTGTCGAATATGACGATCCTTCGCTTGTTCTCAAACTCTTCCTGGGTCCAGTTCTCCGCCATGGACCCAAGGTCACCGACAATGTTGAGCGTGGCCTTGTTCTGATACAAGGGGTATCCGTATCCATTGCCGCCATGTCCACCAGAGCCCCCTTGCTGAGGAATCGTGCTTGTTCTTGTGAGGGTCGGTGCGCTAGATGACGAGCTGATACTCGACAAACTGGTGCGGGTCAATCCTGTGTGGGAAGTATGAGGAATGGTGGTTGCCGGGCTTCGGATCGACTCCATATGTCCTCCAAATCCCCATCCTGAACCATGCGGTGAGCGCAGAACTGGCCCTGTCCGGGAGTAATGCTCAGAGAAGGACCCGCTTCGGTAAGCCCCAAGCATGCTGTTGGTGTTGTGGCCGTAGGTCTGTGCTTGTGTGGGCGAGACGCCAGGAGGGAAACCATACGTTGTTGTAGCCGAATCCCCCTCAAGCCCATGGTGTGTTGGTGGGCTTGCTCGGTGGGAGGGTGATCGATCTTTCGGGCTACCCAGGTCAGGCGGGCTCCCGGCACCGGAACCTCCAATACTACCAACTCCACCCTGACCATCGCTGTAGGAGAACATGCCGGCGTTTGGTACCCGCGCAATTTCGCTGCCGTTGGCGGTCTCAACAAGCAAAGACAGGGGCACGTTGCCGAGCGATGGGCAGCCTGTTGACAGAAATTCAGGCGCATCGGCCGTGACAACGTAGATGCAGGAGCCGTTCGCATCTGGAGATCCTCGCTGAACATGCGCTGGGCATCTTTGAGAGCCAAAGCTGATGGAGACGTAGGGTGTTGATGCTGCCATGGTCCCGGAAAGGATATCGTATTGACTGGAGACTCTGAGAGCGACCTTTGTGCCGTACGTTCCAGTGCCGGGATGGCAAGAGAGGACCGTGATGTTGGAGCTCGTCTGAGGTAGGTATTGACCTGTTACGGCGTTATTGGCCGCAAAGGCAAGCTGGTTAATGGAGGCGGCATTTTCGGTCTGTTGTGAAGCAAATGGCTGTGACGCGTACGGCGGGTATGTGGACTCTGCATACCCTACAAGCAAACATGGCCGGATTAGCACTTGTACAGGATATGGGCAGTAGTATAGATGGTAGGTACACACCTTGCAGGTGAGTCTTGTAGGCAGCCATGGGCAGAAGACCATTCGGGGAATTCCCGTCGAGGTCCCCACCGTTACGTGCTGCTGCTTCTTCCTCTAGCCGAATCGTCAGTGTCTCCGGAGAGTCGATTTGCTCGTCGACTATTATGGTCCGTTGCGGATGATAGCCGGGCTGTGTCAAAGTGAGAACATGTGTTAGCCTCGAGTCTCAGGCCGAGGTGCGGGTGGCGGCGCTGTCGGTCACGTATTGACTCTAGGCTGACTTACCTCGTACACCTTGTATACAGGCTGTTGGAACTTGAGGGACGACATTCAAACTGATTTGAGATGACTGTAGTTTGTGATGGGTATTTTTTTCGCGGAGCCGCGTAGAGATGTGATGAGTTTGCGATAGATGCTAGCGGTGGAGAGGCAATCAGCACTGGTGTTAGGACCCAAGAGGAGGAAAGAGGAGGAATGGAATGACACTGATAAAAGGGAGACCGAGATGGTGAGAACGTACACGAAAGTCTCTAGCACTTTATTTGCTGGCTGTTGGACTGGCGGATGATGAGCCGTTGCCGTCGGAAGCGCTACCTTGGTACGTTGAATTGTTGAAGCTTGGGGTGAGATTTGATTTGATGCAGCTATCCCGAACCTGTTCGCATAACTGGCGTGTCAGAGCGGCGAGAAAGAGGGAGAGCAAGAGAAGCAAACGAGAGAGCGTGTGGATAATGAATGGTATTCAAGACAGCGACGAGACACTTGGTTTCTCCTGGGTTTAAGAAGCTTTGCGTGTCTTTGGGGGAGGTGTTATGTGTAGAAAAGGGATCGGGGGAACGGACCATCAAAACCGTTCATTGCTGGGCAAGTATATAGGAATGAAGAGTCAGGGCCAGGAATGGAGGATGTCTGAGATCTAAGAAGGGGAATATGACGGCAAGTCGCACATCACCCGTCCGGCTCGTCTCCACTCCGTATGGGGAGGCTACCTTGTCCCTGTCTGTAGATACAAGTGGGTATGTATCTCGATGTTGGATGCGTGCTATCTCCGGCCTGGGTGCAGCAGCTGTGCTTTCACCTTGTCAAGCCGGCAGATGACGACGTCGGAAGGCCAGGTAGATCAGAGTGGAGAGGGAGTGGAAAAGCGGGTAGACAGGGGGGGGCGGGTCGGAACTCAAACTGGTCCGGCCGTTTAATTCAAGATTGTTGTTATGTTGTTGTCTTTGGAGGGGGACATGCCAATCATGCAAGGGTAATTGGATATCGGGGAGATCACCACCGCTGGGCGGGGTGTAAGGTCAACGTACCCAGTGACCTCGCTCTTCTGGTCCAGTTCAGTGACAAGTGTGACTGGTGACGGGGGAAAACGAGGTTGGCTCAACTAGCCCGGAAATATGCAAATGCTAGGGGTTACGGACAAAAGGCTCGTTCATATACCAAGTCAGTTGGAAAAAAAAAAAAAAAAACCGCAACATGACCATAAATTCAATAAAATATGATAAAAAAAATCACAAGAAAAAAGGCATGCAAAAGAAGCACTGCAAAAAAAATCAAAAGCAAAAATGTAACAGAGTGGGCAAATGTGAGGGCAAGGATCCCTCCAAGCGCAAAAGCCAGGGGACAAGACTGGAATGGGGAAGCTGACCTGAATGAGGAAGACTAGCGCCGTGTAAGTGGACGTGAACACCCAAGGCGAGGGGGGTGAATGTAGCCACGAACTAGGGGCAGGGGGGGTCTCGAAAGACGGGCCAGCAGCAGGGGGTCGCTGAACAGGGATGGAGGGATGGATGGGTTCTGTGTAAGCGGAGCGGAAGGGCTGGGCTTGGGCGCGCAGGGATGGGTTAGATGGGTCTGCGAGGCGTATTAGCCAGAGCCATCATTGGACATTGCTGCTGATGGGGAACGAACCGGGGAGCTATGGTAGGTGTCGATCTGCGTAGGCCCAATCCCAGATCAGCTGCTGATGCTGCTGCAGCGGTGATTTCAACCCTGTGATCCCAGGTCTTGTGTACTTGCAATCTGCCGCCTCGCTACCAAGATAGGACCGAGATCTCGCTCGATGATGGTGATGCGCCGTCCAAGGGAGATGCGCAAATGATTCTCTGCCAAATTCTGGTGCTTTTTTCCGGGACCCGCCGCTTCGCACCACCGACCAATACGGCCTTGAGCGCTCCGAGCGAGCGAGTAGACTGTACACGATCTGATGAGCGCTGCCAAGAAGGATGTGCTCCGTCTGCTGTCCAGCTGGGAAGGGTGCGCGCCGACGACTTTGCGAGAAGAAGAGGGCAGCTTGAGGCAGCCTGTAGGCCTGAATGGTCAGCGAGCATTCCACTGCCATCCGTCCAAAGCGATTGGGTGTGCTAGAAGGTCGACAGAAGGGGATCATCGGGAATCCCACGGAGCTGCAACTGCGCCGTGGGAGGCACAAAGATCATGCCTCCCCCGTACATGCTGCAAAGGGGGGTTACATGCTAGGGTTCATGCCATCAACTCATGGCAGAAACGGTGGTTGCTTCCATCCAGAGACAGATTTGCCGGTACTTGACCCGCCTCCCCCCCGTCTGTCTGCCAAAAACGAAAATTATTACGCAGTAGCTTCTGTTCCGTGACTCGGGATACTGGAATTTGGGTCCTATCCGAGCCCCATCTGCTGCTGCTGCTGCTGCTGCTGCTGTCATCTCGAAAGCACACAAGCGCGCGTGTAATTCCTAGCGCATGGACTTGGCCGCTAAAGGATCGCGCCAAAAGCCCATGCAAATATGCGCCAAAATCCCACGGCGTCTGGCCCGTGGTGTTGGGATGCAGCAACGCAACTGCGCAGCGGATGGGCAATAGTGTGTGTGTGGAATGGGGCATGACCGGGAAAAGGAACGTACCGGCTGGCTTTGGATTGTCGATGTTGTTGCCAAGTTTTTTTCGCCCTCAAGTTTGCAAAAGACGTTATCCTTGCCACCTAGCAGTAGCTCTATGTCTTGTCGGTGCTTAGTTACTGGCAGGCGACACACATTGTCTGCGCAGGACTTGTTTGTACGGGGGGTACAGGACGAATCGCAATCCACAGGTGGCTGCCTTGCCGGAGTCGAGATTCACCTGAAGAGCGGGGGTACTGTCGTCTCTTCGCCTGCTCTCAGCACGCGAAGACGTTTGGTCTCGAAAGGGTGTATGTGGCAGATGTCGGGCAGTTGGGCCAAAGAGCGTGGTGGCAGTCTGGCAGAGGACCGTGTGGGTGTGATTTTTAGACACAATAGCCGAGACAAGACAGAGGATGATATCTAGCCAGGTGGAATGATGAGATATGGGAAGAAGGAGAGGGCCGGATCACAAGATATAAGGAACCGATGATGGTGTCAACGTGGGAGTTCTGTTGCAGTGAGTACACTGACTGGGTATGGAACAGTACCCGAGGGGGAGATGAGGTACGCGAGTACGGTAGCTCCTGGGAAAGGCATCCCGGCACGCAGTTGGTGACTCGACAAGGAAGGAGCGAGACGGGGAGAGGCAGCTCTGGAGTGATGAAGACGCAGCGCATCACATCCTCAACCCATCATCCTCAGCAAGCATATCGGCAACCATGTGGATGGGAGTTGCTCTTGGCCACCCCAACCTGACCATGACGGTATGGATGAGGCTTCAAGACGGCGGTTTCTGCTCTTGGGGCCGGGCTGGAGCAGCAAGCCATCGTCGCAAATAAGGTGGGAGGCGCTCTTGTCGCTGCATGTTCTGTATGTAGCTGTACTAGACCTGTGGTGGACGGCTTGGGTCTGGCTGGGGTTGACATTTTCCCAACGTTAGCACCACATCACCCACTACACTACTACATGCCCGACGTCCATTTGCGTCTGGATCAACTGCAACTGCAACTGCACTGGAGGGTTCCGTCTTGGCTGTATGTCTCTTGAGGTCTCTCTCCAGGGGTCAGGCTTGGGGCGAGATGGGGGGGAACTGACGAAATGCAGACCACAGGTGTGGTTGAACAAGCAGTATTGGACTGTGGCTGATACGGACGTACGTTGGTGAATTTCTGGTCTCTCTTGATGGATACCATTTCCATATCCTCTCGAGGGTGCAGCTTGGATTGTTTTCCTTGTCCAGCATCCATCTGCCATGGAGTTCCCCGCCATGGACACCTGCCAGGCCTTGTGTGTGTATGGATGGTATGTGTGCTGGGTGCTGGATGCTGGATGCTGGGTGCCGGGTGCTGTGGGTGGGCGGACCACAGAGACGGAGACAGAGACGCAAATGGAGGCAACACTCGCAGCAGCTGATGAAGTACAACAACAACAACAACAGCAGCAGCAGCGCAGCGTGAACCCGCAGCTGGCCGATGGGAGAGATGCTGCTGGTAGACCACCAGACGGGCAATGCTGCTCGGAGGCCAAAAGGTTGCCAGGATGCCCGACAAGCAATCGGTGCCGGGGGGCCTGGTGGGAATAGTCCATTGCCTGTCGGGCTTGTGTATCGCGAAAGGTGACCGAGCCGCAAGGGGCCGTTGCCCATCCGTATCACTGGTACTGGTCCTGGGACTGGTCCTGGGACTGGCAGTCATCTCGTCGGGTACCATTCCAGCATCCCGTCTCTGCCCTGGATCTGTCAAGTCCTTCCTCCTCTCCTCCTCTTTCTCTGCTCTTTCCTGCCTACAACGGTCCCGGTGGCGGTGGTGGTGGTGGTGGTGGTCGTCATCAAGGTTGCTGCCGTCGCCGGGAGTGCCGCCTCCAGCCTCCCGCGTGCGCAGTGTGGTTGCCGAGAAGACAAATCATTTCGGTAGTTCGGGATGCTGGTGTAGCAGTGGGAGTTGTCGGCGTTGGCAGTTGGGTGGTAGCAGGTAACGTCCAAATCTCGGTCATGACGGAGAGAGTGACATTGGCATCCAAGTGGTGATGCTGCCGAACAAAGGCGCATTGAACAACTGAATGGACCACCCACCATCTCAGCTGCCGTCAGTCACAGAAATGGACCGGCGGTCTGCCGCAGACGGACTCTCTCCCTTTTGCCAACTGCAGTGCGGGTGGTGGTCATTGTCGCACCTGCCTGCCATTCAGTCATTCGATGAAGCATTCGTCATCTCGTGAAAACTCTGACTGAGCTCCTTCCCCGCCACCTATCTTTGTGGTTCGTTCACATCAGGCATCGCGGCGATCAGACTTTGAAGCTCATGGTGAGGAAGGCGCGCTCATGCAGTGGTTCTTCCGGCAAGCTGCCTGCTTGAGCTGGAGCTTCCGTCGAGTACCTATGATTAAGGATCCACTTGGAGCTGCCCCTGTGTCCAATTAAACTCGGATGAAATCAAGCACCGACGGCTCGTGACGGTCCTTTGTCAGCCGCCAGTTCCCAAATGACCCCACTTCCACTTGGCAGTTCATCTGATTGCCAAACCAGACCCTGACTGCATTCAGTTCTTCCTTCCCGCTTCAGTTGTCTCGTCGGACGTCGTCCAAATCTTTCAGTGGACAATTCCATTCAGTTCTCGACATTGGCCACTGACCGTTCGCCATTCGTTGCTCGAACCCCCACCACATCTTCTGTTTTCGTCCCTTTTTCTTTTCTTTCTTTTTTTTTTTTTTTTTTTTTTTTTTTTTTTCTTTTTGTGCCCTTACTTTTCCCGTCTCCTCGCACTTGATCAAGACACGATCAAAGACCCTATTTCGAGACGGAACAAGCGCGACATGTTACGCAGACGTGCCAAGCCATCACCCTCGCCTTTCATCTCCCGGGTCGTAAGACGAGAAACGATGTCGGGACTGCAACACGAACAGAAGAGGTACCTCTAGTGCTCGGCACCGATTTCCACTGGACGGCGACGTCAACAAGCCTGATCACGAACACGACGCTAGCCAGGGAATGACAGACGGACGGCATCGCCATTGCACAAAAAGGGCAAAAACGTCAAATGCCAACAAAGTGCTCCCGTCCACTCAATCGTCGAGCTATTCATGGCTGAAATCAAGTTGCAGCCTTTGCACCACCACAGCACCAGGGGACTGCCCAGGGACGGGTAATGGCGACCAGGGACACCCAAGATGTCGGGATCAGTCGGTCGTTGCTGATGATAGAGGGGGGATCAAGACTCCAAACACTTATGCAGGCAGTATCCCAGACCAGCAGACAGACTTCTGCAAGCACTCAAAGCTCCATGTCCATTTTGGTAGTCTCTCGAGTCTCGCTCTCTCGCTCTCTCTCTCTGCTCTCTCGCCACGATCCTACGGCCGTACTCAGGAGAAAGCGTGCAGCCCAGATCCCACACGTTCCCGACATGCGTAGTGCTTGATGCCCTCTCTGTCTGCGCTATCTTTGCACCTTGCCGTCCCAGCAAGATCTCCACGATCCAACCACTGGGTATGCGAGGACCCAAGGCTAGCAGCCTTATTGCGGCAAGGTGCTCGATTCAATCTGAAGGCATGTATCATCCCGTCAGTAGGGCTCTTGGAATGGCAGGGTGAAGAAGCGATTTTTAGCCTATACATGCTGCTACCCCAGGTCACTGCCCCCCTGTCGCTGAAGAGGCACTCGACTGGTGCTGTACAATACCGGTCAGTATTGTACATACACAGGACCCTTGGGTCGCACCGCCGTCCACATTGTGCACTGCAACTGTACAGTACCTCGACAGCCCAGGTTCGTAGGCCTGCTTGAACCATATCGCTGGATTCTCGCCATGATTCCCGTCCTAGCCTTGGTGTAGCAATTGGACCTGCCCCTGGGTAAAGATCCTGAAAGTACATTGTCATCAGGTTTTCATCTGACTGATTTCCAGAACTGGTGGTCTAGGTCGACTTACAACCTAAAGCAGTTCTAGTGGCTGACATGCCTCGACAAACTACCAAGAATTCACTAGCGCAGATCTCGTTCGGTAGTGATCCGGTGCAACCACCAGGGCAACATGTCGCAGATTTCGCAACTCTGCTGTCTGTCCCATGTCCTGCACCCACCACAGTACAGGTACGTACCGAACGCGCCGCTCCCACGCGCTCTTTCGTCGCTTGATTCGTCCTCGGACCAGGATGCTAACCGCTTCTTCCAGGAGACTGCTCCCTGATGTGAAATCCTTTTCTGAGAAAAGGGTTTACTGCTTGGCTACCCAGGAACGTGGCCTATTCCGCCCGTTTGGATAAACCGGCCATCCACGAGCTCTACACTACACTACAGGCAATTACCGGGATTTTTATCGCTGAATTGGTTGGTTGCCAGGCACAGCCTTGTTACCGTCCGGCATGGTCGGCCGAGTCCGTTGTCAGATGCGCCTCCGCATTGCGAGCCGCCACCGACACACACACACACTGAAATTGCAACCCTGTGCCGAGTCTTTCTGGCCAGTTTGGGCTTAATCCAGCGTGGCAACTCTCTGGCGATCTGCAACTTGCTGAATGCCATGTGCGTACGGCAAATCGACACGCCTTTCAACCCATCAACGGGACACATCAAGACGGCGGGAACGCGCCCCGCTAACCGGTTGCCAATCCTCGAGTCAGCCAAAAGGCATGTTATGACGATTAGGGCTTCCGCCATAGCTTCACCACAACAGGGCCGACCTGGTTTTGGCTGTCAGGGTTCGCATGCCGACTGGATCGACCTTGTCTGCCGCCCTATATGGGCAGTCAATCGTGGAGACCAGGCTTGAAACACATCAACGGCCGTACCCAACCTCCAATCCCGGACTTATCGAGTACCTCGCAATGTCAAGTTTCACCACCAATGCAGACGCGTACGCAGGCGCAGGCGCCCTCTTCTTAGTACACACATGTCGATTTCCGATAGAGCGTCCATCTGCGTGCGGTGCGCCTCATCGGCTCTTGAAACACCATCTTGTATCCCTCGGGTCAGCTAACAAGCTTTTCTCTCGCTTTTCCCATCAACACGCGCCTTTCGTCTGTCCGGCAAGTGCCAATCAGGCCGTTGTGTTATTGTGCTTCTCGTCATCGACTCTGCTTATGATGATTGATGGAGCCTTCAGACCATGCATGCCCTCTGACTTCATTTCGGTATTCTTGCAACGAAGCCAGGTACGCTCTGTCGAGCTGCGCAACACGCTTCCAGTGCCGGGTGTGGCAACATGCGTAAACACTGCTCCGACTTCATCGCAGCACCTGCCGTACCTCGAAAATGCGCTAACTACTGTCATCTCAACCTGCACGTAGCCGCAAGCCCACTTCATCTCCTCTCCCCCCTCGATCCTGCAGTAATGCGAGCACTATATATTGTGTATGCGCTGCCGATTACGAGCTCTTACGTCCGTATGACACAGCTCAGCGGGAACCGCAGCGCCTCGGTGTCACCATGTTCCAGTGTCAAATTGGGGAAACAAAGTCTTGCCCTGCTCTCTTCTCCCCAAAGACAGTGCCGCTTATCTGTTTCTCTCAACATCACTCGGGCAAGTTTGATAGAACCCAGGAAGCGGACCTTCGCCCCGATCGTCAGCCTATACACGCCACCAACATGGAAGACCTCGTCAGGCTTCTCGACGACAAATACCCCGAACACTCATATCGGCGCTATCACGGGGCTGGACGGTGGCATCGTGATCGGTTTCTTCAACGTGCTGCTCGTCAAATACAAGGCCAAAACCTTATGTCGCTTTCCAGCACCCTTCACCATGCCACGGCGGGTGCCTCGAATGCTAAATCTCAGACATTATTCCGTTGTGTGAGCGATACCGGATCTTATTCCTTGTGCCTGCATGGTCTCATTACAAGGAACAATCGGCTAGATCACGTTTCTGCTGGAGGGCCACAGCCTGCTGGTATGGTTTTGTTCCTCTGAGTCAAGGACCGTTCCAGAATCAACAGATACGGTGGGGTGGGGTGGGTAGTAGCGGGAGGGCGCATCGCGCTCAAACGGAGCGGTAAAAGAGCAGCAGTACGTGGGAAACGGTATTGCTACGTTGCCAATCTGATTGGCCGTCCGATCCGCGTTGTTTCGACCGGCAGTGTGTCTCAGCATGCATTTCTTGGTTCCGCTGATGATCAGGATCCAGCGGCTCGACCACAACGGGTTTCTGAAAAAAAAAGAAAAAGAAAAACGGAGGACGAAACGGCCAGGGCCCTGCCAACCGCCGAGATGAACCCCTAGCCAAAACTCTACGACTCAACCGTAACCAAAGCACCGGGAGACTCCACAGATTTGAAGCATGATCATGCTCGTCCCCGCGTGTCTCTTCGTTCAGACGCAGATATCCGGGTTGAATCTTCCCGGACCAAGCAAACGTTCTGGCCAGCCGGCGAGATACATGACATGATGCAAACGCGCTCTATCGGGAGGTGTCCCCCATGACTCGCAGTATCAGTACATGCTATACGGCAGGGAGGACCGCCATCAGTTAGGTGATCTCCATGAGGCCTTGTCGGGAAAGAAGTGAATAACAAGTGCGGAGTTAAATCGAGCCGATGGCAGCGGGCAACCGCTGTAACGTTTTACGGGCCCAGTATGGGAGCTATAACGATCGCGTAGTGTTGCTTTCTCCCTCGACGACCGGGATATCACGGATCTCATGCTCGTTTTGACAGCTGGGATGATGGGTAGACAGAAAGTTAGGCTCTGAACACTGAGCAGTCACGGCCACGAACTGTTTCCGACGAGTGTGGATGGACACCGGATCGTTGACAGGGGCAAATGCGTGGGGTCTCGTTGTAGATCTCATCCAGACGGAAGGCATGCGGCAGCTCTCAGGGGGGGAAGGACAGGCTGCTTACTCCACAGATCGAAACGGCATGGTGCTTGCGGCTTCTACACTAAGCCCACTGGCTCAAGCGGTCAGAACAGAGGAGGGCGAGCGGACGTTAACACGTGGATTCCCAGTCTGACGTTCGCACAGTCCCAAAACGGGCATGACTGGGAGATGAGTGCAACTCCATCGACTTTGCCCACCCCAAACACGGGCCCGAGACCGCCTCCTGTTATTTTTTTTTGTACACCTTGATGAGTGTGGCCATTCACATCCCCTTCTGTGCATAGGTATTTGGTGCACACAAGCAGTTCGGTGCCGAAGATGCTCTGCGATTGGGAACATTTGCCCGGCTGGAGCTGCACTTTTTCATGAATAAGCGGCATGGCAAGCTGAAGGAAGATAATGTCTCTCACAATGGAGACTGCCTGCCGCAAAGCATGCTCCCTCTGCGGCCCTTCGGCCCAGCTGGGCTCTCACCCGCCATCTATCGCCCGGTGGCTTGGCTTGCACAGGAAACCTATTTTGGTGGTCTTTTCTCTCACAACACCGGTGAGTCCTTCTGGGATTTTCCTGAGCATCCCAAACGAGCTCTTCGCATCATGTTACAAGAGCGCTTTGGGCCCATGGTTTTGTCGCTGTTGGGCCGTGTCGCCCTTTGGGACTGCCTTT
The DNA here is from genome assembly GCF_000213175.1 of Neurospora tetrasperma FGSC 2508. Taxonomy (NCBI): domain Eukaryota; kingdom Fungi; phylum Ascomycota; class Sordariomycetes; order Sordariales; family Sordariaceae; genus Neurospora; species Neurospora tetrasperma. The sequence continues at coordinate 217,863 of NW_009799100.1, read as the reverse complement.
CTGGTGTAAAGGCGCCCTGTTTGCTGCAGCCGCCTCCGGAGGTCGCCCGGCTCTTCTCTCCCTCTCCATTCTCGTCTCGTGCGTGCGAGAGTGCGGAAGGATTTGATGGGGTATCCCTGCCACCGATGGTTGACCTGTGTTTGTGTTTCCTTTCCATTGCGGTTAAGCACCTGCCTCTACGGATACCGACGAGAGATTGACAAAGGAGGTGAGGGAGGTTCAGCGCTGACGGACTTCACAGAAGGGTGGTCGTGGTAATCTCAGGGCTTGGTGCTAAGGCATTCGTTGCTTTTTTCTGCTCAAGGGTAGGTGTTCATTCGGAGCCCCCTTTTTCTGTGGTGGTCCTTTGCTCACCCCGGGGTGTGTAAAGCTGATAGAAACAGAAAATGGCCCAGCACGCTCGGATCTGGCTGGGGTTGGATGCATTGGGATGCATTGATCGCCGACCAGGAACAAGGTGCCCTGGTTATTATGATGGCCCAAACCATATCGAGCAGTACGATTGCTGGGCTTTCCGATCCTAGCGTGCGCCCATCTTCCCAAGAGCTGGCTCGCGCTGGCTCTCTCGGACTGGCTGTCCACTGGGGGGCAGCCCCTTGCGAACCATGGTGCCCGAGCGCTTTCAGTTCGGGGACATGTGAAGCCTCTACACTAGTGCCTCCTTTGGTCCCCGGCGCCAGCACTGGTGATCTCTTTGGCGGGGCTTGGCGCATGGGCACCCTGGACTACCGCGACGTCAACCAACAAGACGGCGCAGCTGTCGTCACCGCTGTGCGGTCAAGTCGTCGACCATCACAATGGAGCATCAGCATCCCGCGACCTACTAGTCACTAGCCAGGCGATAACGTGGCCATGGGGACCGGCTCTGAATCTGTCACTTTGCCGTGCGATCGGTCTCTTCATTGCACGCCAAAACCGCTGAATCGAAACAGACCGCCAGAAACCGCGCAGTGTCAACAACACCGCGATGATGCACACCTCACCTCGTCTGGTTGGTTCCCCACGGGGGCAGATGTGAACATGTTTGAGATGGCGATGTCGCCAAATGCGTCAGAAACGAGAACGCCAAACCTTAACCCAACTTCGGCAAATCTCTCCACGTACCTGCGGTATTCGATGGCCATCGCCGCCAGGAGGCCCGATATTACAAGCAACCCCCGGTCAGCATCAAATGCATCAACTGCATCTTGAAATCAACGAACCCTCTGCAATATGCGGGCAATAGCTCCCCGGTCACCAACACCCTGGCCAGTCCGGGCATTCAGAGTTGCTTTTGCCGCCTAGGCCTTCAATAACCACACCCACCGCCAAGCCTCCAAAGATTTGAGGCGCATTTGCACACGCTCTCTCGTGTTATGTCGGCGATTCTGGCAGACTCTGTCCAATCCTCAGGCAAACATTCCCAAAGAGAAAAGAAAAAGGGTTAGGGCTTCGCCTTGCGTGTGTCACGTCGCGGCCAAGATGATGGCTCACTGTTGACAGTTGAATACTATTAGGACAGATCACACTTGTAGATCGCGCTTGGCAATGGGGTCCCCTTGCCCTGTCCTGGCAGCCCGCTCGACCTGGGTCAGGGATGGTAGCCATAACTCTTTCGGGGTTTTTAACCCAATCACACGATATTACACCACCCATACCTTGGGGGATCGTATAGATCGAGAGTCGGCTGCCAATACTGCTTGCTTGGGGAGGTGAGATGGAGTTGTGATGCTCACGACTGAGATGGCATCGGTTGGAACATTGTCCATCCCTATCAATCCATTTTCGGTGTCATCTGGAAAGAAAAGGCCTGAGCCCATCGTGAGAACTCACCGAGACTCACGAGTTCTGATGACGATGACGATACCCTTGGACATCCTTTTCGATGCTTGCCTGCCGCTAACGAGACCAGAAGCAGAGAGACGACACGGTCGTTGTCTTGCATGCAATTCCTCGCTGAAGGATTCGAACTTTGCTATTTTCTTCTCCTGTCTCCCTGGTGAGCGGTGGGATGGTGGGAATTTCCTGTCAACCCGCCAGAATGGATCAAGACCACCGACCAGCCTGACAGGGGTTCGATTACAGGTACGAGGAACCTTCCCTGACCTAGCCATGTCTCTCCTTAAAAGGATGTGCAAGAGTTTTGGTCACTCTCGTCACTCTCGTCGGTCACATCCCCATCCACATTTCCCATTTTAGTACTTTTGCCACCTCCATTTCCATGTTCTATCTAATCTCTCGATGTCGGTTATGGGGATGGTACAGATGAGGATTATCAAGGCCAAAGCATGGTGCATGGCAATTGGACCCCCCTTGGTGAGCTGCGGGTCACGGTAGATGGCGCTAGCTTGATCTAGCTAGTGAACCTTGGCCTTTCTCCCTCGCAGTCAACTGAGGCATCGGGGTGACAAAGGTTAGCGCGGTAAATCGACAAAGCGGGGTCCATAACCTAGTTCTGTGTACAAAAGATGATGGTTTTCCTCACCATTCAACCCCTCAATACTGTATGGTGGAAGTACTGCGCTAACCTTTTACGTCTAGGTTAGAGATGTACGCTACGCTACGTGTACAGGGCTGCTGGGCGCACTCTCAGTGGACAGATGGAGGATCCAGTTGCTCGGATTAGACCCTCTTGCAACGTTGTCGGGGGTGTGTGGGAAATTCTCCGGCAAGGGAGAGTGACATGGGAAGTGGTTCCCGATGAAATGTGGCCCAAGTGGACCGACCGGTGAGGAACCACATCGAGAGCCAGGGGGAAATGCGGGAACAAGTGGGTCAACAGTCCGCAACTCGTCCTGAGTGGGTGTGGAGGGGGAGAAGATCCTACTGTCCACTGTCTCACGGTCAGTCCCAGCGGAAGGGGTAAGACAAAATGGGCGGAGACACCGGCGGCGGAATGTGCCGCCTTAATAGGCAGGACAAACAACGCTGCAACGAGGGGATCTGAGCCTGGGATCCGAAGCATTGGATACCAGACCTTTGGTAATTATCACGGTCCTGCCGTCCAGTGACGGATCACGGACGGATGTCGGATGTCAGACGGTCTCGAGTGGCGCTGGAGTTGAAGTTGAATGCCGATTCAGGTACCGGGTCTCAGTTTCGGTGAGGTGGGTAGGGGTTCTCTTGATGCATTCATTCGATGGCACTCCTCGGCTCTCAAGAACGTACCGAACCATGGAATTACAGTGGTCCAATGGACCTATCGATGCGAATTGTCGGACGATACGCAGACAGAGCGAGCGAGTTGGCTGATTGCCATGATGCCATGTTGGGCAGAATTCGCATGCTGGTTAGGATGGAATTGTTGGGCTTGTCGAGGAGTCAAAACCGGAAAGCGAGGTGAGTAAAGGTGGGATTGGGCTCGGTGGCACGAGCCAAGCTTCCATGGACGACAATTCCGGCTGCCCCATTTGCCCTGATTGCAATCTGCCTCACTTCTCCTCCCTGCTAACGTAACTTTTGTCGTGGCAGCGACTAAGTTGCGATCTCGATGACTTACAGATTGACCGCTCTTGGATATGACCCTGATTTGGGACTGCTGGATGATATCTGGGCGCGCGAACCGCGGCAACCATTTGGCCAAGCTGTGATCAGGTCCCGACTGACCGAAAACTCCTGAAGGCCTTTGGATCTGGAGGCTGGAGCTGGCACGTGGAAGTCACAAGCCGCACAAGACGAGGCGTGGATGGGAACGATGCTCCGTGCTTCAATCTTCATTCCGGCCGTTAGTCTCCGGATGAACATGTTGCCGGGCGATGAAGTCATCTTCATGGACGTGCAACAACTTTTTCAGCGTGCATCTGAAACGCATCCGAAACCATGGCAATCACCACATGGGAAAAGTTGTTTTGCGCTACTGTAAGTACCGCCTTTTTGGGATCTCGCTGCAGTAAATGCCATGCACGCGATCGTCGATGTATGCGTCCCACTGACATGGCGGACAGACTGGCATCGCATCGGAAAAGGAGCGAATGGGAGTCCACGGTTGTCCAGGACGGATCTGGGTTATGTACAGACGTTGCGCGCGCGTCCCGATGATATATCTTGCCGACAGATGACAGGGCAATGGGGGTGGTAACGTTTACTTTACTAACAAACCACTGATCCAGTGATTCAGCTGATGTGCATACACACATCTCCACCCCATCGCGCATGCTCCTCATCGCGCAGAAATCAAGCACAGTATGCAAGTCCCGGAAAATCACGCAAGTGAGCAGTAGCTGATGAAATGCAGGCTAAAGCCGCATCAGCCCATTCATTCTAAGCGGTGCCCATTTCTCTCGTTTGCCCAACTCGCGTCGGTTCCAGCATCTCCGTTGTGGTTTGGTGGCCCCGTGGTACATACTACCGTGGGTGCCATGCGGCGGCGGCCCAAATCCCGGGGAAGGTGAGTGGGAAGTTCACTCCGCCATTGAATGGGGCTCATCACGGTAGTGTGCACACCATGGAGTGGACGGTAGTATGGTGACCCACCTAGTCGGTGAAGCACACGCCATGGAGTGAGAGTGGGTGAGGATCCATCCGGGGGGGTCTACAAAAACAACACACAGCACAAGGCGTAGCGGGCCCTATACTTGCATTCCAGCGTTGTTCTAGGTAGGCTAACTTTTTCCCCAGGTGGTTGGTCCCCAGTCAGTTGTGGACGACGAAGATCGATCCTGACCGTTCTCTCCAAAAGCTTCGTTAGCTTCCAAGGTCAGTCAATCAATCAGGTTCAAGTGAGCTGGCTGCGGACAACTCGCGACCGTTCATTCGCGGCGTACCTGAAAAGTGGAGTTTTGGAAAGGAAATCTTCCTTCAGGACAAAAGCTCCGATGGATTTTTTGACACTAACCGCAAATCTTTTCTTCACCGGTTTTTTCTTTAGCTCTCTTCTTAGCTTAGCTTGGCTTCGTTGCTCCAGCTGGCTCGCTCCAGCTCGCTCCCTTCGCCTCCTTCCAGCACAGCACAGCACAGCACAGCACAGCACAGCACCGTCCGTACAGCACAGCACGGCACCGGATGTCCATGATGTTCCAGTTGTCGACCACCAACCAGTTGTCCATTTGGGTAGTGTATACGATACGGCCCTAGTTTTACCAAGCCGGAAATATGCCCCGACAGGATTAGTTCGGACTCGGAGTTTGATTTTTTTAGTCTTTGTTTTAGTTAAACTTTTTTGTTTCTTTTTGGTTTTGCTTTGTTCCGGAACCGTTGGCTCCGTAGCTGGCTTGGCTGGTTACTTTGGTTTGAAGCTTGAAGCTTGAAGCTTGTTATGGTTACACCTTTTGAATCGAAGATACCTACCAAATGTGGGTCAGGGGCCTCAACGAAGGGATGGAAGGGATGGGGGGTCTTACCTAGATTTACAACAGCTTGGTTACCTAGGCAGGCCAAAGCTTCAATTTGGTTAGGTAGGTATGGTAGTGTACATACAGTATTATGATAGGCTTGCTCGCTTAATTCGCCTATGGTAGGTAGGTAACCGGGCATCCCATTTTGGGCGTTTGGTTGGTGTTGTTTTTGTTGTGGGGGGGATGATGAGGATGGGAGGACAGAACTTAGTAAAATAAAGTGAAGTCTTGATGGTGATTGGCTCCCTCGGCTCTCCTCCAAGTAATGTAATGTAGTATCTTGACTGCTTGTTCACATTGGCAGGGGGATAGGTAGAGGTATCTGGGCGAAGCTGGGCGTACTGGACTACTGGGCAAAGCTGCACAATCGATGTCATGTGAGGAGAATCACTGGTGTAGGTGGCCATGGAAATTGGACAGGGGCACTTTTGGCTGGTTCAGGACAGGACGTTGGGTCACGACGTTGGGGAGCCGCGAGGAACAGAACATGTCAGGGGATGTTCTAATTTCGGGTTCACATGAATACCTACCTCTAGGTGAATTGCATTTGGGGTAAGTATGGGTTCAATGGGGAGCAACATCGGCATGCTGTGGATACCTAGGTAGGTCCTGTCGTAAGGTGCAAGATCACTCCAAGGTCCATGATAAGGAGTAGAGGATGGTCGACGTGAATAAGGTGCATATGAGTACCTAACCGTTGTAGAGAGAAGTAGGTCAGTCAAGGTACCTCTAGGTAGACTGATCGAAAGGACGGGTCACTGTCGGCATTATTACAGTAAAGCTGATGTAGGTCATACATGTAGACTCATAAACTCGTAAAATAGTGAGTGTGAGTGTTGACCAAGCACAGGTGCGCGAGTGATGCTTCACGGCGTCTACCTACTCATGAATTCATTCCACTTGTCATACCTCTACCGATGAACGATGATGTAGCTGCGAATGGCCGAGGTTTACAGTTTTACAGTTCTGCTTGCTGTCAACCGTCCGTTCTATAACCTGCTCTAACTCCAAAGTTACCTAACTCTGGGTAGATAAGGTGGTCTCTCAGTCTTTGGTTCAACCGTGTAAGATGGAATCTTGGAGTGGGTTTCAACAATGGCTACTTATTTATGGGGATTTCGGTTTTTCCAGTCAGTGTCAACTAGGACAAGTGCCTAGGTACATGCTCATGAGGTGCAGAAGGTTCAGGAACACTAGGTACCTAGGAACTGACTGGATTCCAGGTCGTGACTGGTACTAGTCTGGGCGGATGGGATATCATCACTTTTATCTTTCGGACTCGTAGTTGTCTACACCTCTTCGACGACCCGGAGTGGACACCAGGATGGGCAGGTGTGGGCTCGGTGGGCTTGGGCTTTGGCTTGGGCTTGGGCTGTATGGAGAAGAGAATGGGGAATCCATAGTGAAGTCTATTAAAGCGTTACTTGTTTCGTGAAATTGCCCCTGGGCAGGCGTGGAGGGGAGATACTATGGAGTTATACAAGACAAGAAGGGAAAAAGCCAAAGTGACGTGAGGGTTTACGAGAAGGTCGGTACCTACCCAGGTAGAACGAGAAGTCTGGAAATGTTAACCCTCAAACACCAGATGCTGGTGATGGTGATAATGTGCATCAGTGTGGCCAGACTGGAATAGATAGATTTTTTGGCAGAAGTGTCGCGTATCAAAAATTCTATTGCTACACCGACGCTCTGTCATAGAACTGGTCTTTAGGCCAACATTGGACAAAGCTTCCCGCCATGTACAGTCAGTGTTTTTTAAACCCCAAGTTATTTACCTCTACGCTGATCATCAGGGCCCATTCAACCAATGCAGCCGTAGTGAAGGCAAGAAAGCACATTGTTGTTCTCCCGGTAGACGACCAACATGACGTCGCCAGCCCCCAAGAAGCGCAAAGCCAGCAAGGCCAACCGGGGTAGCTCTGCTCTGAATGCGACCAAAAGTACGTGTATCAGACTGTACCTATCTTGACAGTTTCAAGCCCTCAAACCCAATACTTCCACGACACAAACACCCAATGATGCCTCTACCATCGTCACTTCGGATGTCGAGTCGGACAAGAACACAGCTGCCACCAAGACTTCCGTGATCGCTAGAACAAGTAAAAGCCAGATTACCTATCTGTAATGAGTTGCTGATAGGTGATGAGGTGGTAACCCTCCATTTTCGCTTCTTCGACTTTGCTTGGCTACATGGACGAAGGGCGTAGCGTTTACTTTTTGGACGATTAAAAGGTATAGGGAGAAAGCAGGTTCGTCTTGACGGGAATACCCACCTCCAGGCAGATCCATAAAGTCATCGAGGTTAGGCGGATTATGGGCTTGTATGATGACTGGTCTGAAAGCCCATTGGAGAACTTTAACCCCGTAGCTTCGACTGTTTCCGTTCCCATAACGACAACTTGGTTGGGATGTATTGTCCGATCTCAGACTTCTTGCCCGCAAAGGCAACTTTGGGGAATACTTGTGCAAAGAGAGTTAATGAATCCGCCCTCACGGCCATTTCTAGGTTGGGACCCTGCGAACATTGCGGTTTTGCTCTTTCTGTTTTGTGGGATTTCCCAGTGCGGACTTGAGTGGGCGGCTGTCCTTGTGGGATGGCGTGTGCATTGGCAAACTTATCCGGGGTTTGGCATCCTGTCCCGGCTCGGAGCGGGGAGCTTGGTGTCGACCTGTTGTAATACCAGGCAGCCACCTCACCTTTGCCATCAACACCGTGATGCACACGTAGACCAAACTCTACAATGGCAATTCAAAGCAAGATCTCCTTCTCGAGCCTATGTCCCAGCCAAAGTCAAAATCCGAATCTACAGGCTGACATGGAACCTCGACCATGAACCGTACAACGTTTCACTCACTGCGTCCCAAGATCCAGGGTCCTTGAAACACGACCTTCTCAAAGATCAGCCACGTGCACCCGCAGAGATGGCGCAGGAGACCATTATGCGCCAATTGGAAGGGCGGCCCATATCCCAAAGGGGCAGAATGAACAACAGCCTTGTCAATCCTCTCTATCACGGTCAGTTCATCAGAAAAAATTCTTATGACTAGGTATTCGGCGAGTAGACAACCCAGCTTACGGTGGTTGAGGTCGTGGTACTGTGGACCTGGAACTTCCAAAGGGTTTCCTCACGACGCGTTGAAAATGTATGAAAGCTGGGGAAATCATATCAGCAGTTTTTGAGTGGACGGTTCTTGTTTCAACCTGTTTCTAGCCATGATCGGACAAAGATAATATACCGAGCTCGAGCTAGAGTGCCGCCGCTAAAACCAGGCAACAGCGAGTGATCAAGATCGAGAAGGGCTGCTTCAACGGAGCGCTGGTCCAGTCCACTTTGACCTGCCTGGCGAAGTCGTCCTTTCTTCTAAGGGCCCTGCTGCAGTCATGTTCTGGACACTGGAAAGGTGTTTCATCGGCAGCGGCATTCTTCGCCTTCGGCTTACTGGTCCGCTTCTCTGATGGCTGTCTGATCCAGTGCTCCCGTCTGCCACTGAGCGGCGATGAGTCGGGTGATAATTGCGCCGTGTTTGTCCTCTTGGTGATCAGCGTCCATTGTGAGCGTGGGTGATACTGTCCAGTCCTGTCTCTTTGCGTGTGGGGACGTTGACATGACATGCAGTCAGAGAGATTATAAGATTGCACACGTTCGCAACCCACATCTACGGACGATCCTTGCGTATGAGGCCGCAAAGGTCGCCATGTCGCATGAGTTCAATAGGTACCTACTCGTGGGTCGCCAACCCTCCGCAGAGTGTGAATGAATACTACACTATCCAAGCCACGCGCATTGGTAACGTGTATTCATCCATTGTACAAGCGTACTCCAGAGACCCTATGGGCTTTGAAGACGATCTCTTCTATACTCAACTTATGAGATGGTTCCGCATTTTCGGCCCTATGTTTGTTGAGCATAGCTTCAAAGGTGCAGCAGACGATGTCTTAACCATCGAGGACCCCGCTATTCAGAACCAAAACGATTTCAAAAGGTATGTCGAGAGTACCTTAGAGAAGGAATGGACACGAGCTCAGCGCGAGCAGTTTTGCTTTGTGATTTGAGGAGTATGACATTCGTCGGCGACGTGTTTGTGCGGGTTCACTGGCTTAGTTGTAAGGTTTGGTCAGCACCGACGGTTGTAGCAACGAGGAGAGTCAACTCCTCGAGCACCGCCCCGATATATCCACAGAATACCTCTAGGTATGATCCTTCATTAGATCAATTCCATCACCTGAGTACCTTTAGATACTACTCCACCCCCAGTCATGAGGAGGTTGCTCCGGCATCTACCCTCGCCGACTTGGAGGGAACTTCCCGCAGTCGTGGGCAAGTATTGCCACAACCGAGGCAGAGCAGCCAGCCCACTCCACCCTGTGGTCGTATTGCCAGCCAGCCCCCTCACCCGCTGGTGTATACCTCTACCCACGGCTCGGGAGCCGCGGAGCAGTATGCCTTGGCAGCATAGGCAGGAGATGAAGGAGGACGTGCATACAGAGATGACAGACAGGGACTTTGACACTCGCCTGTCGCAGGATGCAACACGCAGTCGGGCTCTGGGCACTTGAAAGGCTTTCAACCATCGCAGTGAAGCCCATTTCGTAAATCTCTTGAAGGCCGACCTCTCTGGCCTCCTTGTGGTGGACATATAGCTGGCCGCGAGTAACCAAGTCGCGCCGCATGTCTTGACAGCATGATGCAATAGATAGTTCTAGTTCTTACAATCTCGTCGTCGACGAGGTCCCAAGAGGTCGGGGTCATCTTGATGGCTGTTCCTGACCGTATGTCGATTAGGTTGTTGTTTGATTGGTGATAATGATATGTAGTTGAAAAGGACAAGACTCTGGACAAGTCAAAAGTAGTTCATGTTGGTTTTGTGAGGTGCATGACCCAGCCCAGCCGAGGCTGGACGGACAAATATCTACCTAGGTATGTACATTAATAGTTCGTTTTGTTATATTCTCGTCGGGCGGCTATCTGAAAGACCCAAATAGTGGTTGCGTGAGGCATGTTGGGGTTGAACGGCAAGATCTGTTGTCGGGAATTTAACACAAAGTACAAGAATGAAGTCTTGCGCGGTCTGCCTCAAGCCAGCTCACCCGCCGCCGCCAATCCCTCCCGTCTACTAGTACTCTGCGGATCAAGATACGGCCTCTCGCCCAATCCAACCGTACGATTACCGAACCGCTCGCCGTACCCATCATAGTCAAAGGTAGCAGTGTGGAAGACACTCCTATTATCCCAGATTGCTATCTCATTCACCATTAGTTTCTTTTCATTCTTTCTTTCCCACATTTTAGTACCGCCTGGATCAAAAAGAGACTCACCAATATCATTCTCCCCCGTCCACCTAAACCGCACCTGCAAATCGTGATTCTTTTGCAACATCTCCAAAAACCACTCCAACAACCTATTACTCTCCTCCTTCGTCACCCCATTGACATGCTTCACATGGCCTCTCACGGGGAACACGCTCTTCCACCCGGTAACGGGATTTGTCCTGACGACAGGATGCACCGCCTTCAGCTCACTCCCCACATTTTCCGGGGCGCCCCTCGGCTTCTCGTAAATCTTGAACCCAATCCGCTCCGCCGTCCTGTTAAACCCCGGCTGCTGAAACGTAACCGTCAACCCCTCCAGAAACTTCTGGTACGGCTCCGAGATGCGATCGTAAATCTCGTACCCCGAGGCCCAGAGGGTGTCGCCGCCGGTTTTCGGAAGCTGCACCAGGCGCAGACTGGTATAGTCGGCGGGAACAGGCTCAAAGGCAATATCGGAGTGCCATTGGGCCGTGTACTGCTTTTTGGGAGACAGTTGGTCGTCGTCTTCGGGAGTGTGGTTGTAGAATTTCCGGTGTTGGATGGAGCTGATGGTGGAGATTTCCGGGTCGTTGCCGCCGAGTTCGCGCTCCGAGTTGAGGATGGGGTGGATGTGTAGGCCGGAGGTGGGCGGGCGGCCGGTGAGGGCGCCGAGGCGGAGGATGAGTTGTTTTTGGAGGTCGTTGGTTAGGGAGTGTTGGGCGCGGAAGAAGACGACGCCGCGGCGGGAGACTGCGAGGGGTATGAGGGTTAGTGGGCAGACAACTGACAAAGGGAAGGGAATGAAGGTGGGGAGAGAGATAAAGGGAAGATGGGGGAAACAACTGGTAATGGCGAGATCGCGAAGGAGCTCATCAGAGTTGGGAGCATTGAGCCACTCAACCAGGTCGGCCTTAGGGAACTCGCGGCCGATGATGGGAGTCACGTCGAAGTGCTCATACTGGTCAAGAACGCCAGCAAGCTTGAGGGGCTCAACGTGTTGGGCGTGCTGGGTAGGAGCAGACTGCTGGGTAGTTTGTTTTTCGACGTTGATGGTGGTTTGGACGGCTTCGACAGCAGAAGGAGCCATGTTGGTGTGTTGGTCGCGAGTATTGAGACGAGTGTTGATGTACCTATCAGAGGGAAGTGGGTGTGGGATGTAACTGGCCTGAGTGAAGAACAAAAACTCAAATCGATGGCCTATCAGTCAACCTCTTATATAGATGATCATCAGGTTCAAGCATGTTTTCGGGGCTCAGTAGACCACATGCTATGTTGTGCATGCATTGTTCGTGATCTCTGCGTTTCAAAGAGAGGGTTATCTCTGTTATTCGTAGTGAGATTATTATCTAACAGCTTTGTGACACCAATCACATCGATCAAATGCATGACGAGATATGGCGAGTTGGTGTCGACATGCCTTTCGGCGCTTCAACTGTTCGTGAATAGCACTTTTTGTGATGCCGCGATCGGTATCCGCTAGCCATATCGGTGCCATATGTGCGGGGAAATGCCGAATGAGGGTGTAGTGAATTTCAACATCAGACCGACAATGTCGTGAATCTTGGCGTCTATTCGCAGCGGTTGTGGTGTAACAACCAAATTGGGTCTATCCCGCACCGGTGTTGAGGAGAAAGCTTGGTTGGGTGGGTCGTTTTGGCATCCTCGTGTCGGCCAGAAGGCGTGGATACGGGTACGACTGCCAAAGACACACTTATCTCAGTCAACAATCAGTGTACTTTGATGCTTAGATCTTTCCTCAGGTTGGTAATGAGGGGTGCCGAAATTCCGTACCATATAGGTTGCTGTCGCGATAATCGAATTGACCAATGACTGCGTCGCCTTTGTCATTCGCGTCAAAGTCAGGGTCGAGCACGTCAACACCGGCACGCCATCACCACCTGGCGAATCGCCAATAATTACCCGTCTCCCCCACGCGACGATGAAGGAACCCCGCGATATTGACCGTCAATTGCCTCCGTTATCATCAGCTGCTTTGAGGGTTCTTAGACTTGCGCAAATCGCGGCTTTCTTTCCAAGAATGCGATGGCGTTTGAGTGTCAAAGATGGTGTTAAGACACTCGCCTTGAGGTGAAGGACTCTGTGCTTGGAATTGAATAAACTGGTGCTGGACCCTTATGGACGTCTTCAGCTTGCCTACTATTGCGCTGGATATGGTAAAAACGAGATATTCCGGTGTCCAGAGCGTTCAGACCAGGCATCTGGTTGAAACCTTCCACGCACTTCATCCGTGAGGCTCAAGCCTACCACCCCACGAACCCTTTGGCTGGAGCAGTGAAATAGTACCTATTCAAGGCTTGGTCCAGAGTTCGGACTTATCTCCCATTCAGTAGATGTTATTGCAGAGTTGCAGACCCTTATCGCCTCCCACGCCAACCTCATTCCAGCCAAGGATCACGTCTACACGGTCTAACAACCCGTGGCGCTGGGCCAGACCTCCACACTACTTGTTGCGTCGTTGTTCAAATGCCTCTTAGTCTTCTTTGGACGCTTGATGCCATGGCGCCGAGAGCTTGTAACCGTGTTGTGATGTAGCGAACGATGCATCAAAGCTCATCTTGGACGTGTGGAAGTACCGTGTATGAGTCCCTTCGAGCACTTCAGTCGACGGTTGGGCGTGCCCGTGGCAACCGCCCATGAGAATTGTACCTACGCATTGCGGAAGCTGGCTACGACGTCGTGCTTGGTGCTGCATTGTATGCATCCCTCCATGATGGTGTGCAGCCCTATCGCCATGTCGAAATCGTTGCCCTGGTGCTGCTTAGATGTCTGAGCTCATATAGACTTCCATGTTCCCGCGCAGCTTAGGTCCCCAAATCTCTGTTATAGTGTGTCACTACCGTCGGAATCTTGTACTCGAATCTCACCCCTTCCTTGAATCTCCTTGACACAAGGACCAAGTCCGCTGCTCATCAGACACCTAACCGGCCCAGTGACCACCGACCATGGCAACAGTCCTCACACAAGGCGGCTCCCCTCCCTCAGCAGACGGGACCAACTCTCCAACCGAGTCCAAAGGCTCCAAAATCAATGTCTCCTCCGAAACCCTCTCTTCCATTCCTCCTTTAGGCGTAGCGGTTGCCGAGCGCCGCTTCTGGTTCCAACGAGCCAAGTCCTATGATCCCACTGCCATCGCCACGCAGGTTTCCGTGTTTGACGACCCAGATACAGCAGAGAAGTACCAACCGCGGCCGGACTGGTGAGTTTGTTCCTTTGTTTCTGTCTTGCTTCTGCTGGATGGTCGGTTGCTGACAACGACTCGGATGTAAAGGGAAAACATCCACCGGTTCGACCCCCTCGAGCGCTGGACATGGGGCGAGGAGCACCGGCTCATCCGTAAGATTGACTGGCGCATCATGGTATGGGCGTGCATCATGTTCATGGCGCTGGAGCTGGACCGGGCGAATATCGGGCAGGCGTTGACGGATAATTTCTTGGGGGATTTGCATATGACGACGAATGGTGTGTTTGTCTTTTTGTATTTTTCTTTGGACCCCTGACCCATCACCCACCCAGACGGCTGCTAACCCGTGGTACAGACTACAACCTAGGCAACTCCATCTTCAAATTAGCCTTCCTCTGCGCTGAACTTCCCTCGCAACTCGTCTCCAAGTGGATGGGTCCCGACCGGTGGATTCCCTCGCAAATGGTTCTGTGGTCCATCGTCGCCACCGCTCAGTTCTGGCTTCAGGGGCGGACCTCCTTCCTCGCCTGTCGCGCCCTGCTGGGTATCCTCCAGGGTGGCTTCATTCCAGATGTGATCTTGTACCTCAGCTACTTTTACAAGCACCATGAGCTGAGTCTGAGACTGGGGTTCTTTTGGACGGCCATGAGCATTGCGGATATCGCGAGCGCGCTGTTGGCGTATGGGTTGTTGCATATGAGGGGCGTACAGGGACATGCGGGGTGGAGGTGGTTGTTTTTGATTGAGGTGAGTTATTGCCTGCTTGGTGGATGGGGTGTGAGTACCTCTAGGTGGTGACGACCACTGACTGATATTTTGACAGGGCCTCATGACACTCGTCATTGGCATCTTCGCCTTTGTCCTCATGCCCGCCGGTCCCTGTCACACCGCCAGCTGGTTCCGCGGAAAAAACGGGTGGTTTACCGAGAAGGAAGAGAAGATCATTGTCAACCGGGTTATCCGCGAAGACCCGAGCAAGAGCGACATGCATAACCGTGAACCCATCACACCGAGGCTTCTCTGGCAGAGTCTCAAGGACTTTGATCTCTGGTATGTCCCTTCCCTCCCTTCCTGTACCTCTACAGTAGTCGTCCACCCTTCCACTTGGAAAACAGAATGCTGACAAGAGACAAAGGCCCATCTACATCCTAGGCCTCGTCTTCCAGATGCCCATGGCGCCCATAGGCCAATACCTAACCCTCACTCTCAGGGGGCTGCACTTTGACACGTTCCAAGCCAACCTGCTCACCATCCCGTACACCGTCATACACATGATTACCATGCTCGGCATCACCTATCTCGGGGAGATCTTCAACGAGCTGACGCTGATCGCGGCATCGGGGCAGGTCTGGGCTTTGCCTTTCCTCATCTACCTCAACAGCGTCGACACCTCGGGCGTGAATCGGTGGGTGATTTATGCGGTGACGACGTTGTTGCTTGGGTATCCGAATGCCCATCCCATTCAGGTCGGGTGGAACAGCAGGAACTCGAACACGGTTCGGTCGAGGACGGTGTCGGCGGCTTGTTATAACATGTTTGTGCAGGCGGGAGGGGTTGTGAGTTCGAATATTTATCGCAAGGGTGAGTTGTTGTCTCGTTTCCTTGGTTCCTTCAGGATGCTAAGGCAAAACAGACGATGCGCCGCTGTACAGGCGTGCCAACAAGCAGCTGCTAGCTATTTGCTGCATGAACATTGCCCTCTATGTCCTCGTCAAGGCGTATTACCTGTTCCGCAACAAGCAGAAGGCGCGCAAGTGGGAGGCCATGAGGACGGAGGAGAGACTCGCGTATTTGGCGACCACGACCGACAAGGGGAACAAGAGGTTGGATTTCAGGTTCCAGCACTGATGGTGGTTTCGAGGATTGGCGGTTGGTGTTGTTGTCGATGAAGATGAATCGTGGATACCAGTGAAGTGAAATAAAATAAAACGAAATAAAATGAAACAAAATGAAAGAAAGAAAGTCGCTGTGAAATTGTTAGTGCATTGCTCTGCTGCTTATCGATAAGCACCAACAAACCCCTCCGGTTCGGCGTCGCAACCCCGCCTCATCCGCCTGTCCGGTTCGTGTGACATCACCCGGCCAATCAGGGACCTCTGTAAATTTCAACGACATTGTCTTGAAAACCCGCCGAACTGCTCAAATCTTTTCGCCGATCAGGGTTAGGGGTGCATTTTATTTGGCTCTCCTTGTTCCGGCAGTTTTGGTCTTCAAGTCAACAACACCATGTCCATGAACCCTCATCGAGTCACGTCCTTTATACCTCGTCGTTCCTGGTCTGCTGCTGCTGCTCGTTGTGTTCACCAACCAGGGCCCGCCTTCCACTCAGCCGCCGCCGCCGCCCTCAACTTCAACTTCAACCCTTCAACACCAGCGCCTCTTCGGACTACCATTGTCCACCAAGCCGGTAAGTTGATCATCACATCAAACCCACTGAGTCATACCCATTGCCCCATCACGAGCCATCCCCACCTTTCTTCTCAAGTCTCTCACAACCACTCACAATCTCACATCTGACATGTCATCAACCACCACATATATCACTGACAAAGATAAACAAACAGCCCTCCCTAACACTTTTACCACCCAGCCACACAGGAACCTGTTAGTATCTCCCTCCCCCTTCACTCTCCTTCCTCATCTCACTCTCACTAACACCCCCCAGCCACACAACCACCGCCAAAATGTCCACCACCCCCTCTTCCGCCCCCGATGCATCCGCCGCCCAGCTCATCGAAAAGTCCAAATTCCTCGCCGCCAACCGCGCCGTAACCGAGCACCTCTCCCCCACCTACCGACACATCGGCATCGGCTCCGGCTCCACCGTCATCCACGTCGTCGACGTCATCTCCAAGCTTGGCGCCAATATCACCTCCCCCATGACCTTCTACCCAACCGGCGACCAATCCCGCGACCTCATCCAAGCCGCCGGTTTTCGCCTGGGTTACATCTCCGACCTATCCCCAGGCCACGCGCTCGACGTGTGCTTCGACGGCGCCGACGAAGTCGACCCTTGCCTGAACCTCATCAAAGGCGGCGGCGCCTGTCTCCTACAGGAAAAACTCGTCGCCACCGCCGCGCGCAAGTTCGTCTGCGTCGCGGACTCGCGCAAGATTAGCAACCACTTGGGCACGGCGTGGAAGAAGGGAATCCCCATTGAGGTGTTCCCCATGGCGGTGCCGCAGGTGTTGGGCGAGTTGGAGCGACTGGGGAGTCTAAGCGCGCAGGTGCGGTCGGGTCTACCGGGCAAGGCGGGCGCGTGCGTCACGGATAATGGATTGAGGATCGTGGATGCGGTGTTTAAGCCTTTGTTGACGGAACTGCCAGAGGGAAAGCAGGAAGGGGAGGAGGGCGTGTGGACGGTGGATGGGCTGGCGAGACGGTTGATTGAGATTCCGGGCGTGGCGGAGCATGGATTGTTTTATGGAAAGAGCGGGTTGGAGGTGGAGAGCGGGGGTGCGCAGAAGCCGGTGGCGGCTTACTTTGGGATGGAGGATGGGTCGGTCATGGTGCAGACGTTGGAGAAGGGCTTGGTTAAGGCGTGAGATTGCTTTTTTGGAGAAAAGAAAAGGTGGACGGGACTGCGTAAAACAAAGGTCGCGGAATGCTGCATTACATGTTTGTTGTTGTGCGTTAGTAGGCCGTTTGTTGTTTATGCCATGATCGACTTTCATCGGCCGAGATGGCCATGGAACCGATAATAACCCGACTTATCATTGCGGGTTGTATGTCTGACATGCGAATCAGCTCACAACTAATGCCTCGAACCAATGTAGTCACGGAGATCCAAGTGAATTGACGGCCTGGCAAGTGAAATACTATGACCGGCAGCTATTTGTCACCATCTTAGCTCATGCGGAGTAGGTAGGTAGGTAGGATTCGACTGAAGAAGTATGATATGTACTCCGTGTGTCCTCGTTACATGGAGCAGAAAAAGGAGGAGGAGGGGAATCTCTTTTCTGGAGCGCTCCGTCAGTCCAATTCCCATAGTACGGTTTAATGTAAGTATGTAAATACTGCCACCTACCAAAACAACCGTTGCAGGCGAATACCTCGACTCTGGTTGGCTGACTGGCATATATAATGAATGATTTTACCCTTTTCCATTGCTTCACACTACGAAGAGAAACTCCTCCACATGATTCTGCCCCAGGGGTCCATCACCCAAACAAAATAAAACCCCAAAGGGGTGACTAATATCCAACGAGTGAGGCCAATAGAAGAATCACGCAATAAGTCAATCACATCAGTGGCAAAAACAGTAGGCGGTTTGTTATCCAAAATCCATATCAAGTTTTAACGTCAATCAATCATAAATTCGTAAGGTATATCCAAACTATCATAAATCCACATCGTTAAAGCGCTCGCTTCCTTCATCACACATGCCATCAAAAACCTTTTTTGTCATCCCCAACACCTCAGCTCAATAAGGAAAAACCCAAAGATAAGCATCCTAAGCCACCTCCACCTCCTTTCCCTGCGCCTTCCCACCAACCCCTTCCCCACCCTCACTTCCACTTCCACTCCCCTCCGCATCCCCTCCGTGTCCATGTCCATGCATGTGACTCGCAATAACAGCCCCCCTCACTACTTCCTCGCCCGCCACCTCCCTTACATCCTCATCCTCGCTCACATCAAAGCTGCGTCCCAAGTACTCGGGCCCCACGAACGTCAGGAGAATCGTATAGACATACACACACCCCATAAAGATACAGATAACTTTACCGTACTCGTACCCCACTTTTCCGCCGCCATTTTCGAGAGGGAACCGTTCGCCAATGGTACTTTCAATGGTCGAACTAGCGCTCGACACCAGGTTGCCAAGCTGGTACGAAGTACCCACCACAAACGTCCTGAATGCTCCCGGAGACAGTTCCATCAAATGAATTGGGATAACACCCCAAGCTCCCTGAACAGCGAATTGCTCAAAGAAGGCGGCGGCGATGAGCCTCTTGGACGAAATGAAAGTGTACGGGTATAGCAAGGCGCCGCCGATGATGCACATGACAATGATGGAAATGCGGCGACCAAAGATCTGCGAGGCAAAGCCGACAATGATGCCGCCCGACATGGCGCCGAGGTTGGCGACGACTTGGGTGACTGTCACGGCGTTGGCGCTGAACGAGTATTGCGAGCGGAGCATGGTGGGGTACAAGTCTTGGGAGCCGTGGGACATGAAGTTGAATCCTGCCATGAGCAAGACAAGGTAGATCAAAATGAGCCAGTGCTTCTTGATGGCGACCTTGCCCTCCCGCAGGAAAGTTGCGCTGACGCCACCCTTGTTGTGACCGTTAGCGCGCGCAGTGCGTCGCACAGAAGCATGTTGCTCGTAAATCTCCGTCTCGGGGAGCAGCAGTCTCAAGGCGATAATCAAGACGGGCGGGCAAGCGCCGAACCAGAAGAGCGGACGCCAGCCGTGCGAGGTGGTGTTGACCAGACCGCGGGCAAAGGCGGTTGCCAAAAGGTAACCGAAGGCGTAACCTTGTTGCAAGAGGCCTGACATCAAGCCGCGGGCGGCGGGGGGCAAGTCTTCGAGGGCGGTGGCGGCGGCGTTGCCGTAGAGACCACCCATGGCGATGCCGAAGAGGGCGCGGCAAGCGAGGAATTGGGAGTAGGTTTGCGAAAAGGCGGTGCCCTAATGGAAGTGGTCATGTTAGTGGATGTGCGTCAAAGCCATTGCTAGCATGGTGATGATGGTGATGGTGGCATTGATGACGGTGAAATGAGAAAGAGACAACAACGAAAGCCAAGACCCCATCCCATCTCCCCCCAACAGACCGAAAAGGACAGACAACCAAACAAGCTTTTCTCCGAGGAAAAAAAAGATGCTTCGCTTAGATGCAAGAGAAAGCCACGAAGCCAAGCGATGTCCATGGGGGGTTTTCTGGGCGCAGTCTTGGCTGCGTCGTTCCCTAGTTCCCAACCAGACACGCCACAGGCATTGCATTGATTGCCAAGTGAAGCCAAGTCATGACATTCGGTTGCTCCCGAGACGGAATTGCGGGGGATCATCCAGGAACAACATGTCATGGCGCCATGACATCACTTTGTTCCGCCTCTTCCATTTCTTCGGACCCTTCGCATATCAGACCCCTCATCGTCATCGTCATCATGACAATCCGGTTCCACCAAGGGGGGCAATGTGTCTAAGGAAGATACCTAAGGAATTAAAAAAAAAAAAAAAAGAGGGAAAAACTTACCAGCTCCAAAACAATAAAAAGCAAATTGTTAACCACAAATGGCCACTTCCTTCCGTACCGATCGGCCGCAATACCAAACGAGATGGCGCCAATGGAGCGCAGCATGAGCACCAGCGTGATGCCCCAGGTAATGTCCGTGTTGGTCTTGCCAAAGTCCTTGGCGAGCTCTTCGACGGTGAGGGAGACGGTGAAGAAGTCAAAGGCGTCCCATGTCTGCATTGAACAAGGTTTAGTGTTAGTGGTAATTGGATATAGTAAGTGTGGATGAGAGTTGTAAGTTGATGACATGGAAATGGAAGTGTTGACATGAAATGGATGGGGGCTGAAATCAATGTGGGGTATGTATAGAGATGGCGATGATGATGGACGAAGCGGTGATGGAAATGATAACAACAAAAACTACTAACCCAAGCAAAGAAAGCAACCCCAAAGAAAGCCCACTGCCGCCCCGTAATCATCCTCAACAACCGTATCGGGTTGGGCGCCGGTCGCATCGCCGGCTTGAGTGTCGTAAATCGCGTCTTGACGTACTGTCCAATTGACATGCCATGGTGCGGTGGTTGTTCGTGGCCATTTTCGTCAATGATGGTATTCATCCCGTTGTTTTCGGTGTATTGGTGGGAGTGGTTCATTCCACCCAAGCCATGTCCGGGTGAGCCCGCCTTTTCGGGGTCGGGGGACGCCATTATGGAATGTGGAATCGGTATCGGTGTTTGTAGGCTGGTGTCGTAACGGAGGCTAAGTAGGTATCGGTGTAAGTAGACGCCTTGTCGCGGCGGTCACGGTAATCAGGTGTCTAAAACATATGGAGAGTAAGGTCGCTGTGGGTGGTTGTCGGTGTAATAGGTAGGTAGTCGCAAGGTGAGGATCGGTGAATACAAGATGAGCGGGTCCCCACGTCTAGGTCAATGTGTAGGAACTGGAGTTCGTCAGGCGTTCAGACGAAAAAAAGACAAGACAGAGGGAAAGAAGGAGGATGGGATGAACCGATGGATGAGGGGGACGACCACATCCATATACCTACCCGAGATATCTACACAACACTACTACACTACACTACCACCTGCCAGGAACTGAACTCGACAGATGCAATACTCCCCCGTTATCTAGAAATCTCTTCTCCCCGTCCTCGTTGTTTGCCTATCTCGGCCACTGACCATTGTCATTCCCGTCTGTCTTGCCTTTTCTTCCTCAGTTCCATCGTAATCTCAGAGCCCAGAAAAGGCAAGCGATCGACACACTTTCCTTCCTTCCTTTCTTTCCTTCTCCTCACTGACTCCCACTAGCTTCAATTTGGTAGAGTCATGTAGTGTAACCTGCAGCACCACTTGAGTCAAGTGCAATCTGACTTGCACTTTCCATGGAACCCTGTCAGCTGGAAAAGCTTAGCGTAGACGACTCCCTCTCTCTCCCTCACTCACTGCAGGCGGCGGTGGTGGTGGTGGTGGTGGTGGTGTCCCACATTCCGTCCCCACATCCCTCCATGTAACGTTTGTTAGTGACTGTTCACTTACACATGAGCCGAGCACCGGCATCGGCATTAGTGCCGATGACAAGCGGCTAGCCAAAAAAGACATTCTGACCACTCACGGCCAGTCGATCATGCCGAACGAATGGTTCAGGACGCGAGTTCGAGATTCCTTTTTCCCGTTGAGACCTGCAGAGAGAGGGGAGGGGGGGCGCGCCGGTGCCGGTCAGCCGCCGTGTCATCGGCTTTGCTTTTTAGCCTTTTGTTATTTGTTAGCGCGGCTGGTGTGAGATCTCGTTCCATCGTACACGGCGTCCACGCACGAATCTGCACGCCTGCCCTCTTTGGGATAGTATGGTAGGCGTCAGAACAACCAAGGGGGCTGCCCTGCCCTGGATAAATTATCACCCAAAGGCGTCTTTGAAGCCGAATTACAAATCTTGTGGTGGTGGTGTAACTGTGAGCACCGCTTCAGGTGCCAGCCACGCAGCGAAGCGGCTGCAGATGGCTCTGATGTCACCGTCACGCTCAACTTCTCCAAAATGGAAAGTCTTCAGCAGGCTGTTCCAACCTCCAATTCTCAAATGTCACACTCACAACAGCAACACTCGATACAGCAGCCAACATCGTCTCTCGCGACAATGTTCTTATTACTGCAGACGACACAAAAATGAACATCGGCTTGTGTCGGCGAAAGCTTAAGATGCGAATCTTGGCCTCAACAAAAAAAAAAAAAAAGTATTCCAATCGTTGGATTTCTCTTTGTATATAGAAACAGTAACAAGGCACGTACAAGTTAAGTGTGCGAGTCAAACACTAAATTGTGGAAATTCCCCCACACGTCCCGGGCGGGATCTGATCTCCGAGAGTGTAGTGTAGTTTAAAAAAATTCATAAAAAAAAAAAAAAAATCCAGGTTCTCCGCCCGCCGCCACCACCTCGGTCTCGGCCCGGCGTCGCTTATACCTTATCTACACTTCTCTGCCGGGGATAAAACAGACGGGAGTTAGCGTGATACTTCCACCCCACAGAAAACTAGGATTTCTTGCCGTCATAACCGTCACGCCTTTTGTAGCAGCCTGTCTTTTTGTTACTAGTCACACTAAACGGCGGAGTTCACAACATTTAACCTTTTTTTTCTCCCCCCGGCAGAAGCTTACGTAGGTACGTACGTATCCAGCGCGGGCCCGCACCAGCCTTCGTGATTTCCTCAGCTTCTTGCCACACACAAAACGAAACAAAACGAAACAAACATCTGGGGTTAGACCCCACCATTTACACTAAACTAGACTGCCCATGCACTAGGTATGTATACCGCTACAAGTACCGAAAGCCGAGATCCCGGCGGGGTCTTGTCTTTGTCTGCCTTGAGGTTACATACAACCTTGCCTCGGATGTGTTCTTACCTTACATACCTACCTGACTGACAGGATCCGTTCCTTATCTTGTGCCCCGTGTGTGTGTGTGTGTGTGTGTGTGTGTGTTGACGATTCATTCATGAATCATGAATCATGAACCAAAAACTGGAGCTTCAACAAAAAAAAAAAAAAAAAAGAAAAATCGATACATGCCAAGGAACGGACTTACTCATCTCATCACCTCAGGTTTTGCACCCCTTTCGGTACCGTACCAAGAGTATATAAAAACGACGAACCGTATGTATGTAGGTAGGTAGGTAGGAACCAATGTTGAGTGAGCGCCATGGGGGGGGATGAGGTTAGTAAGCCACCACCACACCGTCACCGTCACCACCACCACCACCACCATCATCATTATGTTACAGCGCAGGCAGACAGGCCTAGGTAACTTGTTAGCTCATAACAGTAGCTCTACACTACACAAAAAGCAAGGAGCCGGCTAACTGCGACAAACCAGCCATCTCTCAATTCTCATACGTACCAAAAATTAAGGTTTCTTTTGCCACCCGGAAACAAACAACCATTGCTCAAGTTCTATCCCCAGCAGCCAGCCGAGTTGTTGTAGTGTAGTGGTTCACTACACTAGTGTAATAAATCTGGTCACAAAATGTGAGTGGACCCGGCAATTCGGATGCCGGCGTGCGTGCGTGCGTACGTGTGTACGTGCGTGTACACGTGTAGCATCGTGCCCATTGTCTGTCTTTGTCTTATCTGCACGTGGAGGTTCGCAGTCATGGAGAAAGGTACCCGGCGCCAAAAACCGCTGATCGTTCGTTCGTTCGTTCTCGCAGCAATCATGTCAATCCATTATATCCGGTAGTTGTCCGAGAGAGAGCATGACTTCCATGCATGCAAGGTATCGGTCGGCTCAATATATCCGGTCACGGCGAGCGTTGTCCATACATTTCTGACTGTGGACAACGTTTTCCAAACACGACGGCATCGGATCAATCGACCACGCAATAATCACAGAGAGAGGGAACCAAACAACCAAGCAGCGTAAACAGTCTTCTTTATCCTTTCATGAATATGGCAATCGCTAATAAACGAAACAAGTGGACATACAAGTCCTATCTTCGCAAAAATAATAACTAGGCAGAATCAGATACAAACTTGGAACGACAAGCGAGCAAAACAACCCAAAGGCCAAAAGAGCATTCTCCCGTGATGATCAACAGTGACGACAAAAGCGTCATCAAAACTCCGGTAACACCAACCGACCAACCATACCAAACCAAACCAAGCCTATACCACCCGAATTTACTGGGTCATGTCACTGACTGACCGAAACCACACAACGCAATCGTTCCGTCCGTTGCAGACAATGCCGCCAATCCGCCCTACAACAGTTCTGATCCTGAACAGGTAGAAGAAGAAAGACAAAAGAAACAGAGGCAGAGAAGCCAAGTACCCAGAGAATGCCATCGACTAGCATCACTCAAATCATCCTCATAATGACACAGGTAAGTCCATTACCTCATCGTATCATACAAATCCCGCAAAGATCAACCTCGAGTGACGGCTTCAAACACCACCACCCATAAAGGCAGCCAAATCATCCAACTCCAACAACTGCCTCTCGAATGCCTGGCATAGTTCATTAGCCGTCATGTCCACAGCATCCGCGCCTCCAGGAGGAACACTCGCTCCCTGGGCGTTGGCCACTCCCTGGTTCGACACCGATGATTGCGCGCTAGGCGAGTCCACCTTCATCTGCTGATGCTGCAGCACCGGTGTCGTGTGCGGCGGCGGGCTAGTCGTTGCAACCCTGGTATCCACCGCGCCGACCGATCCACCGTTAATAGTGGTGATGCCGGGACGTCTAACGAGCGGGGTTTCGCCAACTTCGCTACCACCTGCTCCCTCGATGGTCGGAGTGGGAAGCCCGGGTGAAGCAGCATTGGGTGGCTGCGACCCAGGAGCGGTGCTATTGGGCTGGACGGTATCGAACTCCATGGCTTCAGGGTTGGTGTTGTCGGGAGGCGTGGCGATGTCATCCTTAATGTGAGGGGAAGTAGCGTGCATCGTGGCGCGGCTGTCTTCGCGCGCTTCACGGTCACGGCCCAGTACCTTCATATCGCGCAAGACCTTGGACATAACTGTAAGATGACGAGCCCAGGGCGTAACCAGGGGCCACGACTCGGATCCATCCTGGCAGAGGCGCAAGCTGTCTCGAACGATGCTGCTGGCGGATTCGGTCACGGTAGACGGAGCGAGGCCCTTGAGGGTAAGGTATGCTACGGTTGAGCCGGCGGTAAAGGCTGAAAAGAGCATGAAAATCGGGAAGCACACCATTATGTCCTTGTCAGCTCCGTGCTCAAGGGCGAGAAGAGAGTGGATGATGCTATGGGAAGCGGCAAAGATGCGGTCAACGGTTTGCATGTGCGTGTGAGAAGCCATGCGCCAGGCATCGATGGTAAAGTTCTCGTCTGTTACCACCTGTAGGATGCGGCGTCGGTTGACAAAGATGGTGCCGCAGTTGAGGAGACAGTGAATCATGGCGTAAGTATAGCCACTGCCCATGGTAATGTGAAGGTTGATCTGGCCGGGCTTATCGGCAAAGTGGGGAGGAAGCGACTGGCGGAGGGTATCGATGTCGGCCTCCAGTCCAAGGCACCGTGAGTCGTCGAACGTTTCGAGGGTGGTGGTCGTCATCATCTCGACAACGTTTCGCCAAGCTTGAGTGGCCAGAACAATGTGACCAAACTCGCCAACCTCCGAGAGAGCAGCACCGGGCTCCGCGTGGGACGGCGCGGCGCCGCTGATGGTTCTAACAACAACAGGGCTGCCAAAGTTAAAGTTCATATCCGCGCACGGCAAAGCAACATCGACAACATCGTGAGTCGAAAGAGCGGGGCGACGGCCGGGGCTGCTGGTAAGGAAGCAGTCGAGAATGTAGATGAGCCACAGAGTACGGCGGAAGCTTTCGTCCTGCAAAAACTGGTCGGGGTCGGAGTTTCGCTGCTGGGCGGAGACAATCCTGTACATCTGGATCATACGAGCAGCTTGGCCGAGATAAATGTAGGCACGAACAGCCTCTCTGCAACCCCATTCGTGGATGACGAGAAGGCAAAGGGCCTGGATATCGGCGAGGCTGGGGGAGGCCAAGGACTGCATCACCAGTTGACCGGCCTTCTGGGCAAAGTGCTCAGCAGCGCCTGCGCCGCCGAGTTGTCCTCCATATCTTCGAATCATGGCCGGGGAATGGCGAGCGGCTGTGGTTAGGAGGGCATTAACCAAGGTCCATTCCATCGACGCATTCTTGAGCTGCTGTAGGCAGGAGGGCTTGTGGAAGGCGACACATGCTGGGAGGGTCTTGTTGATGACGCGCTCGCATTCTTGGAGGAGTTCGGGGGTGAGTCTGGAAAAGGTACATTTGTTAGTCATGTTTCGGTCAAGTGTAATGTAAAATGGACACCGGGAAATATAGTAGTAATATGAAAGATGGCATAGATGAGTGGCAGATGGAGATGCTTGTCAGACATGTAGTTTTGCCATGTCAATGAACGAAAGGTGTGGTGGTGGTCAGACCCTGACAAAGGTGTTGCAGAACAAATTGAGTGAAATGTTTGTGGCCTGCAGGGCAAAGGACAGGCGGTAGGAGTTGCAAACACCCAAGGGAAGGAACAACCCGCGATGTTTCCTGTTGGTGTTGACTGTGTTGACGATGGATGCTTATCTTATCGTATCGGGGCCTCGGGGCGGGCAAATGTGGAGCAAGGCAATGATGCCGGTGCCGGAAAGTGGAAGGGCCGGCAACCCGAAAGCAGCCCCTCTGCGCGCACTGACGCGGCGGCGGGGGGGGGCGGGGGTGCTAAAACTGGGCGAAAATGTGTAATGGTGACCAAGCCCTCTCACCAAAAAAACCCTCCGTTGGCTCCGTTTGCAGGAGAGGTGTCGCGAGGGGGGGTGCACGGGGCTGCCGGGAAATGAGGGGGGGTAGGAAAAGGGAAGGAAAAGGGCAGGAGATCGGAATGACGGCCGAGAGGTGCGCACGGAGCAAGGCGAGCAATGGGAAGGAATGGGGTACAAAGACGGTTCGAGAATGGGAAGCCGGGCGGCGGAGGAAAAAAAAATGGGGGGTCGGGGGACGGTGCATCCTTGTTGCTCCGAAGAGGCAGCGCTAGAAAATGCACTCTGCCTCCGGTGTGGACGGGCGGGCAGGCGGGCAGGAGCGTCCAAGGCAACCACCCCGCCGTGGAGCAGCAGCAGCAGCAGCAGCAGCATGTGCCCACCTCGGCGGTGGCCGTGCGCCCAGTGATGACTGCCTGGGAGTGGGCAGTTGGCGAGAAGGAGGCGGGCGGATAGCGGAATGCGCGCATCGCTGATTCCGGCGCTTGCGTCCACTGACGGGAACTTGTCGGGGCCACCAAAGGGGGAGCCGAGCCGGACGGGAGAGGTAGGTAGGTGTCCAGCACCTCCCTTGACTGGCAAACAGTGGGAACAGAAGAAAAAAAAACCGGGCGACGAAGATGAATTGGGGAAACCAAGCCAAGTGGAAAAGCGCGCAAAGGGAAGTTGGATAAGACAAAAGACAAAACCACTTGAATTGCCATCATGACTTTGATGGTGTAGGTAAGTAGTGTAGTACGTAGTAAACCGAATAGTCGAAGGAGAAAAGGACAACACCGACGACAACAATAAAAGAAAAGGACTAGGAAAGCACGTACTTTTCGTTGGTAGTAGAGACGTGACGCGACGCACCGACGGACGGCGGTCCTCCGCGGTCGCCAGCAGACGTGGGCACGATGCGTTCATTGGGGAGGCTTTCGCGTGGTCGTTGTTGGCGATTGCTCGGTGCTACTCCTCCGTGGGCGTGAGCCATGCTCTCCGAGGGAAGATAGCATTCGTGCATCCCCTTGGCGCAGTTCTTGCAGGGTGCTCGGCCGTTCTCGTACACACACTTGGTCTTGCCCTTGCGACACCGAACACAGGCTCCTCCAGCGCGGAGGGCCGTGGACCTCACAACCGACGACATTTCCCTTCGGTGACCAGACGGGGCTGTATGTAGTAAAGAGAGTGTTTGCTCGGGATAGATCGGAGGGTGGGTGTTGCTGTTATTAATGCTTGTTTGGCTGGTGGGAAATCGACTTGAATCACGATGCGCACAATGACGACAATAATAATTGTATGTTTATGTATGGTGTTGAAAATTGCGACGACGATGACAATGACGCTGTTGTTGTTGGTGTCGTTGATGGTGCTTTGTGAAAAAAAAAAAAAGGAGAAGTTGAAGAAGATGAAAGTGAAGGCGCGAAGGACGGGGTGCCGAATAATGGCCGACTCAACCGGAGCTGGAAGCGAAAAAGGCCGGAGGTCGCGCCGAGGACTAAAGTCGTGCTGGAAATCCAGCGACGAATGGATTTTGCGGGTCGAGAAAAAGACGGGAGCAGAGCAGTCGGAGAGAGACGTTGAACTGATTGACGATGATGGATGGATCACGGCGCCGGGCTGGTTGACGCGGTGGACAAAAGTGTTCCGCGGAGAGAGAGAGAGAGAGAGAGAGAGAGAGAGAGATCGGGAGGCGAGAAACACGGGACAGGAAAAGGGAGGGAAGGGGACGGAGAAAGAAGACGGGAGAATGGAAGAGAGAGGGATGGTGCCTCTTTGTGGGCGGGCGCGCGGCAGGAAGCACGGGGGGTGGAGGGGGTGAAAAGGGAGCAGTCGAGCCTCTTCGGCGGCAGCTCTGTCTCCAAGCGGGCACCGTCTGGCGACCCGTCTGCCGCCTGCGAGCCACAATGGGAACGGACGGATCGGCTGCTGGTGCCGGGGCTCGTCAATTAAAGCGGGGCCTTGACCCCTTCGCTTTCGGAAGTCACCCGCCAGCCGGTTTGGGGGGAAAAGTGACTTTTGTTTGTGGGCCAGCCAAGCTGAGGTCCCGACCGGCGTCACCGTGACCTTGGTATGCGTTCGAGGTCTGCTCCAGTCGCCTCATTGTCACATCGCTGCTGGACTGCCCTGGGACCAAAAGCCGCTTTGGTGCTGGGGCGGGTTTCTTGCCTGTCGCGCAGCGGCCGGAGACAATTGGGGTCCGGGCCGGGAGGCACCTAGCATTTGATCTCGCACTAGGCCCCTCTTTAAGTAAAGGCGGGTAGCTTACTGCCCTAATCATCACCAGAGAGACTCGTTGTTATATAGTATGGACATGCGCAAATAATCAAATGTTATCCATGAAGCACATCCAGGCATGATGGGACAAGATGGAAACCAACTAAAGGATGCACAAGCCGCGCGGACATTCAACACGGTGGGCAGGTTCCGGGAGACACGGGATTCATTATGGTGGTTGCAGCCACTAACGAGTGCAGCTTCTTGGGGCTGAATCCCGCCGCGTGAATGGAGCTGAATACTACACTGAACAAATACCTAAATAAATGGTGGTGATTGCTAAGTAGCAGACGGGCATGGTGAGGTCGGATGGACAGGTTCCCCCAGTCTGACTGACCTGATGCACCCGGCCCCGCGACCGAGACATCATCCTTCCAATTCCAGTCCGAATACCAGCTTGTGACTGAAATGTTTACGGTGGTGGTGGTGCACTTGCAATTTAGCTGCGGTCGTCGGCCGCTTCCTTCCCTTGCCCACAGCCCGCCCGGGCTTCCACTCTGTCCCGCTCATTTGTTTGGACAAGGGGTCGACGGTCAAGAACCCGGCTTCCAATCTCGGGCACGCTCCACTTAATCATTCCGAACCATGACGTTTGCTTCTTCTTCTTTTTGGAGAAGATCTGGAGAGCAAATGCAAAAGAAGGATTGGAATCATGAAGCTGCAAGTTTTGTATCAAGACAGCTTCTTTATACGCGCAAGTCAATAAAAACATGGCACAGCTCTCAGTGTCAGCCCGGCCAGCCCAGCCAGCCAGCCCACAGTCAGCTCATCAGCGCTTCAGTCCTCTCCCTTCTCCGTCGGAGGTCGGTTACATTTACCGGTCGCGTGGAAGTACAAAACGAACACACACACACACACACCGGACGCAACGGGATTTCAGGGGGTCTGGCGATCGAGAGGTCCAAAGTGAAGGTGCCCTGAATTACACAACGAACTTGTGTGGCTTGTCATTGCATTCTTGTGAAATTGCCATGTTTTCAACGCCTTTACGGTACCTCGTCCTCGCCAAATGATGACTGAGATCTTCGCCTTGTTGCTTTCGACGAAACAGCCACAGCCTGATGATGATGCAAGCTAGGACACGGCGCCAGGCAGGGCAGGATGCCGGCTGTGAGCCTGTGACTGACGCCCCGGGCAATCTGCCTACTATTAGAGACTTGCCCGAGCCTGGAAGCTGGATGGATGGATGGATGGAATGACACGACTGGATCTCGATCAAGGTAGTGTACATACTGTAAAGAGAGAACGAAGAACCCACCCCGGCCCCTTTTCTCTTGGCTTCCGGCGTTGCATTCGGGAGGACTGGTCAGACACGCGCACTGACCCCGCCGTCCGTCCCCCTTCCCTTCCACTCCCTCCAATCCCCAATGCCCCCTTCTTCCCCTCACTCACGCCGGCTCGTCCGTTCTCACGGTGGTGCTTAATTTCCAGTCCAATTTTAGGACATTTGCGTGTTTGGTGCCCAACCGGAGCTGGCGCGACTCCTGTTTCGTTCCGATACTGCTGTCACCGTTCTCCGCCTGTCCGTCTCTTTACTCCTCTGGCTTCTCTCCAATCGAGACACCTTTTGTTTCCCCAGAAAGCGCATCGCATCAAGTTGCAAGCCCCTTTGCGGTTTCAACCATGGCTGAACCAGGCAACGGCTCGTGTTGAAGCTATGGCTGCGCCTGCGCCGCCCCGGTGCTTTTTTCTTTCTTTCCACCACCGAAGAAGAAGGCGGATTACATGGTCGCATACTACCTCTACGGTGTGTTCTTTGCGCTCTGTTAAGGACGCTGAGTGGTCGCCTTCTCCATACCTACCTCTCCAAGCAATCAATTCGGGGCCCCGTGGCCCCCCTTTTTCTTCTGTCATCCTACAAGTCGGCACGAGCTGGACTCGCCCATCTTCCTTGGAGAACAACACGGAACATGGACCTGCAGGGAACAGGGAGTGTGGGCCCTACCAACACGGGACGGGACCTGCGTTTGGAACTTCCGAAACTTGACACTCCCCGCCAAGTGAGGTGAGCGAGCGAACGAACGGGGAGCGGGACAGGACATTTGATGAGTGTGAGATTCCAATCGGAGGCAGCACGTCGACCCGTGACCCGTGACCCGTCGTGTTCTCCACTTCTTGTCCGCGCGACAAGAGTTCAGTTGCCAAGACTGCTATCCGCCTACTAACCTCAGTTTTGCCAGCCGGCTGCCACTGGTAGATCGTAACCTACTCGGAGTCCGTATGGCCCCACATTTCTCCGGATCCAAGAGGCCCAAGCTCCCCTCCAAGCCAAGCTCGGAGACTCCCAAATCCCAATTTCGAGCGAGCCCCGTGTCGCATCCCAGCTCACTGCATCTCTCATCAATCATCCGTCATTTCAAGTTTGTGTTTCAGTGTTGTGTGGTGTCGGATGATGCGGGTGTCCTGCGACATGACATCTTCCGTCATTATCGTGATCCCCAAATGCAAAAGAAGGGCAATTCCGGGTTCGAAGATCGGAAGGCGTCGGTCGGTGACATAGTCGGTGACAGCCAGAGCTTTGGTCAGTCCCCCGTCGGGCTCGGACCTTTTCCCCTAGAAAAAGAGTGGCTCCATTCGGACCCGCCCCGCCCACGGTGAGCGGGCTCGCGGGCCACGTACAATTCCAACAACGAACATGGAACACGAGAAAAATCATCATTTTCACGACGGTGCGTATCGTTCGAAACACATCATCGTTTCTTGTGGGATCCCTCAGCCCGAACATTGCATGGCGTCAAGAAAGTGATGCTGGCTAGAACAATTTCGGCATGTTCGAGGTGTCCATTCCATTCCATATTAGCCTTTCTCCGTGCCGCTCGCCCGCATACTGAAGCTTCCGTCACCGGCGTATTTTCTATTATACTCCGCAATTCATGTTGGAGATGCGCACGGGCGCGGGGCGGTCATGTCCGAGATTCCCATCGATCTTCCTCCCGGAAAACACACAACGGAAACACGCCAAGTATGGCTACTCCAGTAGGTATGATGCGCAGAAGCTCTTCAGGCTGAATGACAACGAAACCGACCTTTTCCATCATCCATCTCATGATTTCATCAGCCCGATACAAAGTCCATGTAACGAGGCGGCATGCGAACCGCCGCCGGTGTTTGAGACATCCGTTGGTGTGTTCCACCAAAGTAGGCATCGGGCCATCTCAGGGGCTATCGGACTCTCCCTCCCTCCCTCCTTACGTAGGTCCTGACATTGGATTTTCCGACTTTCAACTTCTTCCCCCGTCTTCGTTGTCGCTCCGCCCCGCCGTAAGCCGGATATCCCGGGTCCAATTGAAATTGGACGGAGCGTCCGACCGACGGGGACCGCCTTGGAAAATCTCCACTTTTCTGCATTTGTCGGCACCGTCATTATGAACCCACTGTCGCGTTTCTTGGCACGCCGTCTGAGTCTGCGTATGCCGATTGCGGTCCGGTCATCATTTTCTCGGCGTGAAAAACGTGTGTTCGGGCCCGATACTATCATAGACGGACGCCGACGGCGAAGTGGAAACCGTCAATCGACCCGGACGTGTCAGTGCTCACAAGACGACAGCCGAAACACACAATCGACTATTGGTCCAGGTTATACGGCGTTGCGACGGTTCCCGTACCGCACTCGTCACCCGTCACTGTTGGACGACGAGTCGTCCTTGCGCTAAAGTACCTACCTAACTGGACTATACCAACACGATACACTCCGTGCTGCCGTTCCGTCGATGTGTCCTTTCTGACCTGACGGTATCAGGCCGACGAGCTCCGTAAATGTACGGCAACGTCGGTGTATGTGATGTGCGCAGAGAGAGTCTCACCCAGTGATCAGACCTAAACGACACGAACGATCAACCGTATTATCGGCCAGTGCGCCTGAATTTCACCTACTTATCTGATATCTACCACTGCCGACACGGGAGCCGCTCCCCACTATGTGAATGCCGTTCCGGATGGGTCCGTTGTGATTTCAAGAGTTTATGACGGCCGATGTCTACCACAGTGATGGCGGTGCCCAGAGACAGGTACTAGTACTACCTCCTCCATCGCTCTTGCAAAGCTGCAACTTGGCTAATGCGCGTACTATCCCCTTCGTTGTTGTAAGGTCCTGTCACTGCGTTCGTTCCTTCCCACTGGAAATTGCGTGCTGAAAGATCGATTGCGATTACGGATCTCCCGTTGAGTTGACAAAGGAAGAAGCCTTGCTCATTGCTATCCTGCCCAGTACTTCTGTTCTTAGATAATCTTGTTTTCCTCCGACAGGCGCAGGATGCCGGTTGCTCATTCCGTCATGGCTGGAAGAGAAACCTCAAGGGAAGGAAACCTGTCAGATAGCCTGAGGCACTCAGTCTTTTCTCCCCCCTCCACTTCGAGACCACAAACTTTGACATAAAATGGCAGCGGTGGCCAACTGACGCCTGTTCCCCAGGACATCTCTATCAAATGTATCCATGTTGCCCGGCTCTCTCACAAGCTTTTTACCTAGCGTCCTAGCCTTGGATCCCAGAATATTGTCCTTCCTTCTCCTCCCCGCCAGTTCCCCGATGTCCTCTTTTCTCTCTTTTTCCGGGCAAAGTCAACTCTGACTTTTGCACATCTTCCCGTCCACGCCCGGAACGACACAGCGAGATACAGCTAGCTGTCCTACGACGTCTGTCGCCGTGATACCTGAGGATAAGACCTTGCTAGGAGGCCGAGAATTCAAGTTCAAAGCCATCGAAAAGCGTTTTGGAAGCCCCCGAGATGTCCAGTCTTCATACATACAAGGAGCTCTACGATGTGCTACCCCACAATACACTTACCACGGTGAGCGTCCACAAGACTAGCATAGCAGTCTTAAAGGCCATGAAGGAGACGACGAAAGGCATTAGAGGATAGCCATCAGAGTCTTCTGTGGCGTCACAAACCCTTACCATCATCCCATATCGCTTTGAACGGAGGACAAATTCTCTTTTCAAATGGTAGTAGTACCTTGGCGGAAGAAAGGAAGAGGACCAAGAACACCTTTGTCTGGGGTGACATGTTCCGCGACGCTCCGATGCGAAAGCGCTTTGCCCTGGCTGCTCTCATTGGTTTTTTCACCCAGTGGAGCGGCAACGCCCTCCTCAGCTTCTACACGGGCAAAATCATGCACATTGTCGGCATCAATAACCCCCGAACTGTGCAGATGATCATTTTCGGCTGGACCTGCTGGGGCCTCGTGGCCGGGACGAGCGTGGCCACCCTCATCAGCCCAAGGTATCCTCGCAGGACAATGTTCCTGATGGGCACCATTGGGACGGGATTGGTGTACATAGTGTGGACCATTGCCAATTCCAAGGCACAAACAGGGTCGCCCAAAGCCGTCATTCCGGTATTGGTGTTTATGTTCCTGTATACCCCGTAAGTTCCTGTGTTTTCCCACAGCATTATCCGTTCTCTTCTCGCTCTAGTGTGTCTTGATGTCCAATTCAAAAGCTAACCTTATGTTTTATACAGGGGATACAGTTTCTACACTTTAGGCTGGGGCTCTCTTACATATACCTACCTCTCCGAACTCTTCCCCTACCACCAACGCTCCCAAGGCATTGCTGTGCAGCAATTGACCGGACGTATCGCCCTATTTGTCAACACCTACGTGAACCCCATTGCCGTCTTCAACATCGGGTGGAAGTATTACATAGTGTACTGTGTCTGGATTGCTGTCGAAGCACTGACCGTATACTTTTTCTTTCCCGAGACCAAGGACCGCACCCTCGAGGAGCTGGCGTTTATGTGGGAGGGTGATGAAGCTTGGAACAAGGTCAGGGAGAGGATGGACGAGGTGATGGGTCATCAAGGGCATGAACTAGGCCCAATTCCGGAGGAGGAGGATAACGCGGGCCATGTGACGAACGAGAGGGTGGTGAATGCTGTCACTCCTTAGATCCTAAAAACGCACATGGTTATCCAGCATCGTTTTTAGCAGAGTTATTACCACTATCACTACTGAGCATTCTTTTACCTACCTCTACCTAATATTAAAACTTGACCGCCCCGCTCCATACTTCCTCCTCAGTACCTCTAGTGTACCCTCGCTATGCTTCTAAGCGGTGACATCACTCCTTTGAACTTAATTCTTACGCATTTTCTGCACATAAATATCCCAAACGGACTTTAGCTGATGTCTTTTCCAACTATAGTAACCCATATCACAGTTTGGCAACAGTATTTGTAAATTATAACGAGCAGTATTGGGGACTAGTTTACTCAAGCAGCTGGTCGTTGGCCTACCCAATAAGCAAAGGTCTTGACAAATTTGTTACAAAACGACGGAGCTGGTCCAGTTAGGAGGTGTGCAGGTAGGAATACCAAGTAATCTGTCCCCTCAAGCGCATAGACTAGGTAGGTAAGCCATGATAAACCATGGCTAAAATCATTTTCTCTGGTAGACATGATTGAGCAGTCCGTCCAGTCGTTTTGAAGCCATGTATCATCTCTTCGGTCTTACTGGCGCATCTGTATTGAGGTATGAAGCAAGGTAGGTAAATAGAGATTTCCTCACGAACGAGAAAAGATGACACGCTACAGTATCAAGCGGCAGGTTACGAGCACACTAGGTATCCAATTGTCAGCTCATTGCTTTTGCGACGGGCGAGTGTGTTGAAGAGTGAGTAGATTATAGTCATAAATTGTATCGTGGAGAATAAAAACTCGTAGCTATTCAGTATTCTTTCTTCCCAAATACCTAGGCAGCACCATAGCCTAACACTTCTCTTTTTTGATAACATGGAATTGTAGGTATCCATCTTCTCCGTACCAGCAGAAATGGAACATGGAGCCTCACTTCCCATCACTACTGCTACTGCTACTACTGCTGCTGCTTTGACCACCATCACCATCTCCAGCAATCTGAGTGGCCTGACTGTCAACCCCCTGACTCTCAACCTCTGGATTCTCGTTCTTCACAGCCTCCTTCCCCTTCCCCTCTCTCTCCTTCTGCATCATTCCCATCAACTCACCCAACAACCCCTTGAGCTCCTTCACCTCGTCCCTCAACTTCCCAATCTCCATGTCTTCATTCTCCTCCTCCTCATCCATCTCTTCTTCTTGCATCTTGACCAATCTACTCTTCGCATTCTCGACCCTCCTCGCCCACCCATCCGCCTCAAAATCAAGGTCTCCCATCCTCTGCTCCCACTCTTCAACCGAATCATCATCCCCGTCTCCACGGGCTCGGTTGGCCCTAATCTCTTGCGCAGTCTTGACTTCGATGAAGGCGCTGACCAGCAAGAGGGGGGAGTAGATAGTAGCCATGCACCAATCGTTGATCTTTTCATAAGTAGTCTTGTTCATCCACCACTCCAGCGGCAGAGCCAACAAAAAGATCTCGATGAGGTTAAACGGCGGGATGAACACATTCTCGTCTGGTGCTCTCACGAATTGCATCGTCTTTTGCGCAAACATGCCGAGGTACTCGTCGTTGGCGTTGTCGTAGATGTCTTCGTAGGCCGAGTTGTAGAGGGCAATCAAGATGTTGAGCAGGATGACCATAACTACAAAAGTGAAGCAGTAGTACAAAAGTAGACCAAAGGGGTGGTTGAATTTCTCGAAGCCGCTGAAATCGGGCGACTGCATCAAGGCGTTGGCCATGGATTGCACAATGAACATGGTATCTTCGACGACTTGGTCGTCGGCTTGGTCGAGACCGAGAAAGGCTTGGAGGAAACCGACGATAATGACCAGAAGTAAAGCGAAGAAGATGATGGATTCCTTCATCATGACTTTGAGGACGACCAGCATGGCGCCGAAGAAGCGGAAGGAGTCGAGATATAGCAAAATGCGCAGCCAGAACATGGGGGCGGAAACAGCGAGGAAGTTGTAGGATAGGATGTTGTAGTGTTGCCGCCAGTCGACGTCGGAGCTGTCGTGGGAGAAGGCGATGACGCGGAAGACTAGAGACGTGGTTAAAAGACCGTAGAGAATGCTGTTGAAGGCGGACCAAAAGCCGATGATGGCGGGCCCGGCTTTCCAAACCTTGGCGAACTCGTCGCACATGAAACCGAGTGTGAAGGCGTATAAAAGGCCCTCAACGACATCAAGGTGGCCGCCGGGATTGACGCTATTCATGGCAAGAGTGTAGAGGACGAGGTAGACGAAGCTGATGAGCATCTGCGTCCAGTTTTGGTACATGGGTGCGCGCATGCGATCCGGGTCCAAGTGCGACCAGAAGGAGGTGTTGTCCTTGTCGCGGTATTCGACAAAGGTTGACGGGTCGTTCTCATCTTGGACCAACCAGCCGCGCCAGAGGTAGTTGATACACTTTTGGTAGCCCGAAGAGCCGATCACCCTGAGGGCATGCAAGTCGACAGCCTTTTCGATCACGTTGGACGGCTTGGTAGGTTTGTTATCGATCATGATGGAGTAGCGCTTCAACAGGACCTCGTGAAGCAAGAAGTTGGTGTCCTCCTCCGTCTCGATGATTTGTTTGGCGATAACCTCGCAAGCTACGGCGCGGAGGGCGTGTAGGTCGGCATCCCAGAGTTCGACTTGGGCTTGGTGTTTCCACCAGCGCTTGTTGACGAGCAGACAGTAGACGACGCATGATCGGTGCTCTTTACCGCCGGCTTCCTTGGCTGCCTTGAGCACCTTCTTCGTGATGATCTTACTAGTCGGAGAGATGATTTTCTCAACGGGGAGCTCGATGGGGACGCATTTCTCGATGAGGTGACGGATGCGGAGAGCGATTTCGGTCACGGTTTCGGCGGGGATGGCGGAGACGTAGAAGTCGTCACGGTAGCTGGGAAGGACTGCGACTGTTAGCGTGGAGTTGCCTTCAGCGAGGGGAGAGGGGAATTCGTACGTTGTCGGCGATGTTCGTGCCACCAATGGTCGTGTCGATGGGGTGGACGGTCCAAGCCCAAGAGGCGCGAGAAGGCCCCGAACCTTGCCATGCTGCCCTGTGTCTGTGGAATCAGACGATAGGTACTGTGGTCGTCTGTGCGTGTTGCGTCGAGATCAAGGTTAATGTATGTCGCTGCGATGTAGAAGCAGAGGCGCGCAGAAGGACGAGGAGGCAACCCAAAAGAGAGAAGGGCAAGAAAAGATGAAGATGGCTGTCGTCAAAACAAGGAAGCGACACAGCTGCACCTCATCGGAGCTTTCCCGTTCAGCGAGTGGTCAGGGTCGCCAGAGCAAGCAAACAGAAGCGATGGTTAATTGGCTTTGGGATTCCATGGTCAAGCTCGGCGAGAGGGGAGGGGAAACAAGGGCACGACGAGCGAGGGGGACCTAGGAGGGGAGGGGTTGGTGGAAAGCATGGAAGCTGAAACCAGAGCAAGGAACAGGTTCTTGAAGATGACGTCGAGCTGCCGAATTATTGGATTCCGCTTCCTGCTAACAGATTTCTATCTTGGAAAACTGTGTTTTTGTTAGTGCACGTCCTCCAATACCCAGCACTCCATCCCGCGCTTCGGGACGAGCCATGCAGCACGTTAGCGGCGGAGTCACAGCGCTAAGTAGTGTAGGAGTTAAGGCCTGTAGAGGTCTAGAACACCACTGGAGCTCGCACATGCATACGTAGCGTCTCATTCAGGACATCAAAGTACATGTATTGGGCTTGGCATTTGAGCGACGTCCTCTTCTTATTCCATCAACCAGAAACTTGGGGTAGGTATATTTTATGGCCATACTATGTAATGGCGAATACTATTCAATCTATCCAATGAATTCTTCCAAATTAACGATACTCCAACATGACCCTGACCTCGTACTCCATAACCCCCCAATACCTCCGTCCCCCTCGCTCCCGACTTGCTTACTTGCACGATGCTTATAATAAAGCCATTATTTTGCTGATCTTCCAATAATATACTGAGCCTAGCAAAACCACCATCAAACCCTCCTCCTCTTATCTCTCTTCGCATACGTCTTCGTATTCCCGCTCCCTTTTGGTTTTCCCCTCTTGGCTCTACCTAGTGTCTTCTTCTTCTTCTCCTTTCCTTCAGACTCCCGATCCTCTTCTGTCTTCTTTCTCCTCTTGTTTCTTCTTGACGCTTCTTCACCCTGTATGTCCTGCTCCTGCTCCTGCTCCTGCTCCTCCTTGTCCCTATTGTCTTGATTGTCCTGCACCTCTACGCCATTCCGAGCTTGACTGCGACGACGGCCCTGACTTCGCGTCACCATACCTATACTCTCGCCGACCTTACTTGCCTCCCCGACCTCATCAACAGTATCAGCTCTACCGCGACGACGGCTCTGACTCCGCGTCACCATACCATTGGCCTCTTCGAGATCCATGTCGTTTGCGGGTTTTACTGGCGCTGAACGTGGCTGGAACGCATCAGATCGAGCAAAGAGCTTTCTGGCCACAGGTTTTGGGGTTGACGTAGAGAAAAGTCCCGTGGGCATCAAAGTCTGGGACTGATTGGGCTGAGCTTGTGTCCGACTGCTAACACTATCTACACCGTCGCCAGGTGTCCCAGTGGAACCAGGCGCCGGAGAAGGGATACTATTTAGCACCCTGGCCAAAAAGTCGGATCTCCGACGTTGATGATGTTGCTGCGCGCGAGGACTAGCATACTGGGACCGAGGTCCAGCTTCTTGGGCTACTTGTCGGCTTGTTTGGTAGGCGGGCCTGTTGGTGGTGGTGGTGATGGCAGACATGACTGGAAGGCTGCTTAGGGGAGGGAGGGCTGAGACCTGAGCCCGAGCCCAAGCCTGCAGAGGGGGAAGTATTTCGTTACGAAGGTCCTCCGGGAGTACTCCAAGGAACTCTTGCAAGACCTCGGCGTTTCCGCTGCTTTCGCCGCCATGCCTTTGGAAAACCTGTTCACGCTCACGCCCACGCGCCTGTGGCTGGGGTTGGGATCTCTGGGTGCCGGTATCCTTAGCCTGGGTATCGGCGATTACTTCGTTTCTGAGCTCTTCGGGGAGGGCTTCGAGATACTCGGTGTCGAAGCCTAGCTCAGCTGGCGGCGGAGGCTGGTGCGCGGGCCGTTGCATTCGTTGGACTTGGGAGCCTTGCGGCTGCGGCTGGGGAAGTTCGGGGTTGGGCACCTCGGTCTCGTTCGAATCGTCCATGATATCATCTGGCTGGTTCCGATCGCTGAGAGAGACCGTGCCCTCTTCTACTTCATGGAGGTTGTTTGGGTCATCCAGGGCAGTCCCCTCTCCGGGCGAAACAGAGGGTGTAGGTGATCCCTCCCCAGATTGGTGTCCACCTTCGATGCTAGGCAGTACCGATGCATTATGCGCCTGGTTACCACTTGCAGACTGCATGTCGTTCCCATCGTCATCGGCTGCTTCACTTGAGGAACCCGACCCAGCTTCGTCGTCGGCATCGTCATTATCAACCTCGCTATTGTGGTCATCATCGTCAACATCGTGTTCATCGCTATCATCGACCGCCTCGTTGTTTGAGTCAAGGTAATAGTCGTTGGAACTGATATCATTATACGGATCCGAAGCATCGACTTGCAGATCAGAGGCAGGCATAGAACTTTGCTTAGATTCATCATCCCTTGATCCTATGAGCTCCCGGCAATGCTGTGGGCAGAACTTGACCACGCAATCGCTATGTAAATTGGGCTGTCAGTCACTATACCTACCCACCCAGATGTCTTATCAGGTATGGTGCTGCTGCTGAAGGAGGAACTCACCATCCCTTGCGCTGCCAAGTAAAGTAACCCTGTGACCAGTCGATAGGTATACCCCGGAGAAACGGTGGGAGTGCTCTGTGGGTATGGCCTGGTATCTCTGGCTCCTCCGAGGGGTTGTCGGTGTCGGTGTTGGATTCATAGATAGTGGCGTATCTCAACAGTACCGATGAGGGGATTGGAGATAAAAGTGGTGGGATTTTGAGGTTGGGCATTACGGTGTTGCTTTGTTGATGGCCAATTGCTGCTCAGCGATACTCGGATATTTGTTGATTGCGCATTTGACTATCGAATTCAATCATCATATTTCGGTCGAGTCCTGGATACCTGGATGGAGAATGGAGGAAGGCGCCATGGTTCTAAAGGTGTGGGTTCCATCATCTTCCGTTGTTCTGTCATGAGCGACTGAGGATCTTGCCAAAAAGTTCTCGGGCGGATGAGGAAAGATAAGTGGAAAAGAAGTGACGGTCGTGGAGACCAAGTATGATCCTCAAGCCGGCGTAAGCATAGAATGAGATAGTGTGTTATCTCAATTGCTGCTATGATATGCGGTAAACTGCTAATGCATTAGTGTAGGGGATATTTGATCACGTTCGGTTTGTCGTAGTGATCTTGGCCAAGCAGGACGACCTTTGTCGCGAAACCAGTCCTAGAAAGATAGTTCGAACGTTTCTTCCGCCAGATACAAGGCTAGATATCCTTCAGCTTGCCCTGAAAATACCCCCAAAGACTCTCAAACAAGCCTTGATCATGTCCCTCCCTCCAAAGTAGCAGCACCTTTGATTCCCCACCTTTGCCAACCTCAATGACCACCTCAAATCCCAGTTTACACTTCTCTTCTTCTTTTGTCCCATTCCCATCACTGTCCTCATTTTTCTTTCCCTCCTCTGCCGCCTTCATCTCCCTCTCCCTCTTCCTTCTCCAAGCCCTACTCCAAACATTCGCCCTCGCCCTCCCCACCCCTCTCATCCTCTCCCCACTCCACTCCCAACTCATCAACTCCAACCCTTCCACCGTCTGCTTAACCCTCTCCACCACCATTCCGACCTTCTCCCTACTGTCCTTCCACATTCCAACCTCCATACTCACCACCGGCGGCAACAGTTTCTTCCACACCCCACTTACCCCCCTTCCTTCTACCTCTCCAGCTCTCATCCCCCCAAAACTCCATCCCACCACCCACCGCTTCGTTTGTTTACCCTGCACCAGCTCCGTCACCGCATAATTTTGTATCTTTTCCTTTCTTAGCCTTTCCACTACTGTTTCGAGGGAGGTTACCTTTCCTATCATGCTCGTGTACCACGTCACTTTTTCGCGGAGGACAAGCGACTCGTCGATCATTCGAAAAATATGCGCCACTTCCCCTCCTGCGCAAACCATTTCGACGGGGGCGCCGGTGCATGCTGTTAGTGGTGGTCGACTCTTTTTGGCGGCGGAGGAAAGAAGGTCTGACGGGGAGGAGTAGAAGGGGGGGTTGCACATTGTGAAGTCTATTTTGTCTATACCCCTCGTGGTGAGAATGGGGGAGTCGAAAGGGATCAGTGGCTGGTCCGGGGTGCGATGCAAGAGGGTGATGCGGTCTTGTAACTTGTTGAGGTGGATGTTGCGCTGCGCGAAAGAGAGGGAGTGGGCGTCGATATCGGTGGCTATGAAGGACCAGTGTGGGTGTTGGACGCAACCGAGGAGGGGGTAGATAGCTGAGGCGCCGGTGCCGATGTCGAGGCCGATGATGGGGCGGGAATCGATATTCTTCTGATCAGGTGAGGAACTGAAATGGGGGTGGTAAGAAGAGGAGGACAGGAGGGAGGTGAGCCAGAGGATGTAGTTGTGTCGGTTGGGGACGGGAGGGCAGAGGCGGTCGGGAGGAAGGTCGATTTTCAGGCCGTAGTCGATTCTGAGGAGGGTTTTGGTCAGTTGCATTACTGCGGCTGGGTCGTTAAAGTCGAGTTGGTTTTGGGAGTCGAGACTTTTGAGGGAGTGTTAGTGATGTGATCATGACGACGACGACGACAAGGTCAAAAAACAGCTTACAAAGGAGCAAAGTCGGGATCCTTCTGACCAAGGTATTTGAAACTGGGGTCTTTAGTGTAAAGATTGCGAAAGTACTCGTCGGTCCATTTGCGCGGTGTCCTTCCGGTTGCTACTATGGCCTGTCCGGGTCCGGATCCGGAAGGCGGGACACTCCGGATATTGTGGGGCCGATCGGACTCGGAGGTCGGCTTGGTGGCTTCTTGCGCCGGCTGCCCTTGGAGATCTTCATTGTTTGTTTGTTTCTGTCGTTTGGCTTCGGGTTCGCGGAATGGACTGTTCAATTCTCCCTCTCCTGCCAGGTTGTGCTCATCGCCCTCTTCGACCGCCGCTTTCCTCTTGTTGGTTTCCATGTTTGCTGCGCATGTTGAAAAGTTGATGAAAGGTTGAAGTTGAAGTTAGGTCAGCGGCGACGTCAACACGGGCTGCAAACAGTGACACCGGGTGCTGTAGCACAGCGCTGTAGCGCCGCGCGGTTACGGTAGTACCTATACGGATAGTGGAATGCACAGACCACCTACCAATTGCCTGCCGTGGACTAATTGACGTTGCAATCGGTGCTCAATTGTTGCTTCGAATTGTCACCAAAACAACAATCTGTTCATCATCAGTTTTCAAACCACTACGTCCGCTCTCCCTTCTGGTTATCCCGATTCCCGACATTGTACCACTAGCTGGGTTTAGAGTGATACTACCTTCGATGCCCCAATCACCGTTGAACTGATAGCCACCAATCCCTTTATAA
This sequence comes from Neurospora tetrasperma FGSC 2508, assembly GCF_000213175.1. Lineage (NCBI taxonomy): Eukaryota > Fungi > Ascomycota > Sordariomycetes > Sordariales > Sordariaceae > Neurospora > Neurospora tetrasperma. The sequence continues at coordinate 174,496 of NW_009799100.1, read as the reverse complement.
ACATGTCCGACCAACAACAACAATCACAACCGGGCAGCGGTACCTCGACCCCGAACCCAGCTGCTTCATCCTCCTCCAACACGGCGACTCCCAACCCCCGCTTCGCCCCGCAAAACAAAACCGTCCAAGAGCGCGTCTCCTCCTCGACCGTAGGACTCGTCAACCTCGCCGACTTTCGCAAGCGACGCGCCGAAGTTCTCGAGCAACAACACCGCGAAGTTCGAGAGGCCGCGATTGCTGCTGCGCGAGGGGGTAGCAGCACAGCCACTCCCACTCTCGATACAGACAACCCCAGCAGCGCGGCTGCGACGCCATTGGATCGATCGGTCACGGGGACGCCTGCGCCCGGGACAGACGCAGAGAACGGGACGACGACAGGCGGCGAGGGGAAGAGCGAAGGCGAAACCAAAAAGAAGACATTAACGGGGGAAAGGAAAGCAAAGAGGATAAAGACCAAGAAGGCTTTAGTAAGCTTTGGCGACGATGAAGAAGAGGGTGAAGAGGCGGTGGTGGTTGTGAAGAAGAAGAATGCAAAGACACCAGCAGTAAAGGAGGATACACCGAACCCCGAAGACAAGAAAGAAGAGGACAACACAAGAACAACGAGCACACCCAACCGCGAAAGTAGCGCCGACGCCGACGCAAGCGACAATGTTACCAAAAAGAAGAAAATTGTCAACACCTCGGCCCCTATTATCCCGCGCGCCCTCACCAAAGCGGCTCTCCGTCGCGAAGCTGCCGAGCGCGAAGCCATCCGCAGAGAGTTTTTGGCCAAGCAAGCGGCCGTCAAGGCTTCCGAGATCGCGATCCCGTTCGTCTTTTACGATGGTACCAACATCCCCGGCGGCATGGTGCGCGTGAAGAAGGGCGACCATGCCTGGTTGTTTCTGGACAAGTCGAGGAAGGTGGGCGCCGAGAGGGGTGTAGGGCAAGATAAGATTTTGAATGCGCGGAGGGCGTGGGCGAGGGTGTCAGTGGATGATTTGTTGTTGGTTAGGGGGAGTATTATCATTCCGCATGTGAGTACACTCTTTTCTTCATTCAGTGATGGGTCGGACAGGACAGATGATGGTTGAAACGGTTTGCTTGCTTGCGCTATGCTCTAATGCTATCTATCTATTCATGCCTAAATGCAAATGCTCGCTATCCATGCTTTTCTTTATAAAAGACAATGCTAACACCTCTTCCAGCACTACGAATTCTACTTCTTCATCATCAACAAAACCCTGGGCCCCGGAAACAAGCGGCTCTTTGACTATTCCGACGACGCCCCTTTCCAGTTGTCAGACCCCCAAACATCATCCCCAACAGCCGCCGATCCCGCGGCCCTCTCCACCCCATCAAGCCGCCTCGCTGCCCTCCCGGATATCATGACCTTGGAGGGCGCAAACGACGACCCGACTTTCACCAAAGTCGTGGATCGGCGGTGGTACCAGCGCAACAAACACATCTACCCGGCGAGTACGTGGCAGGAGTTTGACCCGGAAAAGGATTATCAGAATGAGATTAGGCGGGATTTGGGCGGGAATGCGTTTTTCTTTTCGAGGTAGTCGGTCGGTAGAGGTAGTCTTTTGTCGCAAGCGGATATCGAATTGTTTTAAGAAATGTTGGCCTTAAATGGCTCGATGTTTAGTTCTGTCGCTTGAATGGTGATCCAATATTTCCAACAATGCGGTGTTGTGTGTGCGTGTGTGTGTGTGTATGTGTATGCCTCGAGAGGCGGCGCGATTGCGATCGCGGAATGCGAATAGTATGCGATGCTCGCGACGCATTCAACTCGGACCAGGGACAGTTCCAGCTGCTCGTCGCTGTCCCTGTTTGTCTGACCCGGCGACGTCGCGATCATCACCATCACCAAATGTTTTGTAACCATATGCTCAAAAATCCCCTCTAAAAAAGCAAAATGTCAGCATTTCATCCACTGGATCCTTCCCCCCTTGCCAGTATATCTCACCTCTTTTTTTTGCATGTCCATTCACCCACTAACACCCATCACCGTCCCCGATGTCCCCGACGAATTTGAAAAAACCCAACTAAGCCCCCAAACCATGACTCCCAAAACAATCCACCCAGGCCACAGCAAGAAACACAACAAGTTGCCCCCCGGTCCCAAGATCCAGACGAAAAACTCGAATTCGATTTTCTTGCGGATCTGCCGCGCTTTTCGGGAGTCCCAGAAGATGGACCAGCTGAGCGTGGCGGTTTCCATGGTGATAGTCCTGACGAGAAAAAGGGTGCGGTAGAGCACGAGGTGGCAAACGAGGAAGAGATTGAGAGAAAAGAGGTGGAGGGTTGAGAGTATGTGGACGAGGAGGAGGGTGAGGGTGCTGAAACAAAGAGAAAAGAGGAGGAGGTGCGTTTGGTAGAGGGTTTTGAAGGTGGTGGTGAGGAGGGGGATGATGTGTGCTAGGAATGGCGTTGTTGGTGGTGGCGCGGGATGTGTGGTTGTTGTTGTTGTTGTGGAAGTGGTAGAGATACTTCTTAAAGTGTCGTTGTCGTTTGGAGATACAAAAGTCGTAGTAGAATCGGAAGAGGTACCGACCAGTCTCGAATACCCACGGAGCGCCATCCTCTCGTCTTCTTTTATTTCTTCGACTCGACTGCTGTAGCAACAATAGCAAATGCCAAATGCCACCAAAAAAGTGGGAAATGATGTAGATCGGCTCTCCCGTTGGGCGAGATCCCTGTCCGTCAATTCGGTCTAGCCCTTGAGTGAGCCCGCCGCCACTTTTGTTCTTCTTCTTCTTCTTCACCTCGTTACGAAGGCGGTGTTACTAGTGTAAAAAGATGATGCGGCTTGTTGGGGGAGCTGTCAGGGGTTCGTTACTGGCACAGCAGCACAGCTCGTGGGAATGAAAGTCGCTGATTTGTCTGGTTGGTCGCCTGCCTTGGCCTGAATGCTGAATTGGGTGGGAGCGGTGATCTCATCCAAGCGGGTCTTGTGACGGTGTCCTGGGCAAGTAACAAGGAAGGAAGCCTCAGCGGTGTGGTCGATCCAGGGTTTGTTTCTTTTTTCTTTTTTCGTTTTTGTCGACTTGTTGTCCAAATTCGGTCAACCGAAGAAAAATCAGGGTTTCGTCGAAAGAAAGGGTCTTTCTAATCTGGGGTTTGTCGTCAAGCGTCAAATGTTTTAGTTGAGTATTGTCCGTCGTCAGTCAGAAGGGTAGGGGTTTCAAAGAATGATGGAGCAGGGTCCGCAGGGTCTGATGTCTTTGTTGGTGGTTGATTTTTCGAGATGAAAGGGGATCAGATTCACACAACAAAATTGGGTTTGAGGAGGGAGGGGGCTTAATATCAACCTTTTTTTAAGACTCGGTTAGTTCTCAAGATTCATACCCAAGATCTATCTCTTACCCTTCTGATTGTAACGCCCGGCAATCTTTGTGGAATCTCTTCCCCCAACATCTGCACCTTGAGAGATTCGTATGCTTTCGTCTTCTTTCCTCCCCGCTCGCGAATGGAAGCGACATGGAACCAGATAGGGGTAGAGTGGGGCATTTGCAGGCATTGCAACGCTTTTTTGCTTAGCTTGTTTTGGGGGAATGGGGATTGCCGAGAAGATGGAATGTCTTGGCGGCTTGTCTCTCTACAATACACTTTATCACCCAGCCATTCTTTTTTTTTTTCCTTTTCTGAAATGCTTTGGGCTGTTTCCGTCAAGTTGTCTCAACGCATTCCCCTCTTCAGGAGAACTGATTATAACCGTTGGTTCCTGAACGTGGTAGTCACAGTCAGCAGCAGTTCGTCCAGTCGCAATGCTTGGCCAGGCACATTCCCCAAGACAGGGATTTGACAGGGCACTACTGGTCTGTGCGTGCCGCTGTTGCGCTACGCCATTCGACGGGACGAACACTGCGGGCGGGCAGCCACGACGTGCTGTGGACGCTCCCATGATGTGCCCGGGACCTGAAATGGTGGGGCGGGGACATGCCCCAAATCGTCATTTTTTTTTATTTCTATGAAGGAGGGGTGCACAACATCACATCGACAGTAGCTGTTAATCATATGGTGATCATGCACGGCAGTTGATGATCGAGTATCACTGTCTGTCGCTGACTAACATTCAAACTTTGTACGTTTCCCATCTTCAACATGTATTTTATCTACATTCTTCTACCAAAAGTCCTCGCTGCTCGGCACATGATCCCCCGATCTTCCTGTCCTCCGCCAAAAAGTCAAAAGGTCCCATGCCCGCCATCACAATCAACGACGTCATAAGGCCCCAGATACTCCACTGTTAGAAATCAGTGGAAACAGACACCCGACTGCTAACGCCGTAATCTTGCCAATGAAATATTGATACCATGACATGTTTGCCCCTCTGTGACGGGGTAAAAACTTTTTATCGCTTGGCCGTAGTGTAGATCGATCGATCATCACGGCTTCTCATGATGATTAACCCCATGTTCCTCTCCTCAGTGAAGATTTGTTGACTTTAATCAGCAAGGGTACCTGTCCAAAGCGTGCCACCGAGTTCACAATGTAGTGTATCAAGACATAAGCGTGCACTTGTTTCGCGACATTGTTTGTTTCACGCTGTGTACATCATTCGTCTCAAATGTCTCAAACATTTTCATGAACCAAACCGACACTCGGAGATAAATCCATCAAGGCAAGCACAACTTTATATTCTTTCCGAAGCAGCATGGATGGCATCCCGACCTCCAGACCATTACAGGGCGGCCAAGCCGGCTTTGCGCTCGGAAATGTGGATCCCTCTTCGGGAAGCGACCGGAAGAAAAGTGGATTATTGCCGGAAGCTCTCCAGCAATCTTCCGAAATTGTACATGCGTCCCTCCCATGATAACAACGCTGAAAAGGTTGGACAGTTTCAACCAATCAGTTGAAGAATCAAGTGATCAGATTCATCCAGTCGGCAACTTCTGAAGTGAGGAGGGCAATCATTCTCTGGCAAGGAAAACGAAATGAAACAGATCATGTCTACTTTCCTGTGGCTTACATAAGCAAGTTAACGACATCCCAATCAAGGCATCGCGGGGACACTCGCCGATTTCGCATTCATTGGTGGTCAAAGTTGAGAATCATTTGGATTCTGCTTGGGATACTTCAGGCGTCTTATGGGTAGTTCACCCACCCTTCGGACACCATTTCCCAAGTGGTGAGTGAACATGTCTTTTTCTGATGGACACAGGCAGTTGCGATCACAACGTTGTGACTGGTAACGGAGACATTCCTTATTATGAACACAGCCGGCAAACCCCAAGTCCAAGAGTTATCTTACCATGGCCAAAGTCCTTGGGAAGCCAAATCCGGCATCGTCAACACGGACAACTTTGAGCCCAAAGCCATCGACATTCTCATCCGGTACATCTACATCGGCATCTGCAACATCCCCTCCTTATTGGCCTCGGATGTACCGTCTGGTTGTGCTGAAGGCTTTGTGTCATCGATGCTTACCGATCCAGTGGAAAAGGCATGACTGGGTGCGTGAGATTGAGTCATTGCACCAAATATGACTGTGAGAAGGGAACGATGCTTTAGGTATTAAAGGGGATGCTACGTCCAATAATGCTGTAGCTGTGTTCTGAAGTTTCTTGTGTCCGCTTTTTGTCTTTTTGATTTCATCACGATGTTCTCATGGCTTTGCCGTTCATCGGCAACTTGAAAAGGAAATTGAAGAGGGATCAAAAAGGAAGAAGTCGAACGCCGCCTTCAGGCGTTCCTTTGCTGCTTTGACTGACGAAATTACCTCCATGTACCTCTACGGAGAAGAGCTTCCATGTCAAGAGGGGAAATCTTGAAGGTCCAGTGTATGTGGGTATGGCGGCCGCAGGATGCAAGTATGTTACGGGGGAGTAATGGAGTAAAGAGAACTAGGAGACGATGCTACAGGCAACTTCTGGATCTGTCTGGTTTGAGAGTTGATGCACGGCGGAGGGGAAAGGCAGAACGGGAACGAAGATCTACTTGTTCCCTCGGAACTCACCCCGATCGTGTTTCTGTTTCGAACTGCTGAAGGGCAGGCGACCGTGGAAAGCTTCGGGGGCTGATTTGGACGGACCAACGGACGATAGCAGTTGCTGCTCAGGTAGGTACCTACCTCTAGGTACCTATATATCTCACGGGCGACACACTATCTGCTTTGCGCACAGCAAGTTTATGTGGGCAGAGGATGGAAACTGGGGGAAGAAAAGTTCCATTGGGAGGATGGAAGCTTCAGGTCGTCGTCCTATCTGATGAGCCGGCAACGAAGCGAGAACGAACGGTGGGCCAGCGACAACGGAGACCCGTTTGGCTATCTCTCACCAGTTATGTCCCTTTTAGGAATAGCTTAGGCTATATATCAGTCCAGATGGTGATTTAGACGGAGGATCAGCAGCTGCCAGTTCAGGCTTAAACGATAGCAGCTGTCAGGTGATGAGCATGGAATTCGAGGGCAGGGACCGAGCCGCCATGGAAAGAGACGAAAAATCGCTGGAAAATAAACAAGGTTTGGGAGGTGGACCGATACTAAAATGGAAGGAGCGCGACTGGAGGTCAGCGACTGAAGGAAGGTACCGTTCGTACACTGTCTGCTGCGTCAAAAGCAGCAAAGGTTTAAGGTGCGACGAGGCTGAGAGTGGATTACATAGAGACCGTCAAATCGCCAGGTCAGTTGCCCGGCGACCCTCAACGAAAGGCATTGATGGGACGAAAAACGGGGCGTCCACGACACTCAGCATTCTGTCCCACGGCAGGCCGCCCACAGTCACCGTCGGTATTTTTCAGGCCGAACTGGAAACTTCTCAGATTTAAACCGCACGTATTATCTATACCCCTCCCTTCTTCTTTTTTGACAACCACATCCTGAAGGCACCCGCCAAACAACACATCAGGACCGTAAATCTCTACATCAGAGGGTAGCAACCTGGGTACGACAAGGAGCGTCCACCAAATCTCCAAAATGGAACTGAATTTGTCTTTCGACTTCCCCACTCCGGGAAGCTCTTCCCAGGAAGACAGCTTCGACGATGAGGTTGATGACGACATGCTGGAATTCATTGATGATGAGTTCGACCAGGCCCCCGAGAACCTCGAGTTGTTTGTCGATGCTAGTGACAATCAGCACGACGACAGCAATTTCCAACCAGTCCATCAGCCTGGCTTCATCCAGCAACTCAGCAACATGCAGCCGGGCTTCAACCAGGGAGTCAACCAGCCTGGTGAGTTTTATCACCCTGGATCCAACCAGCCCAACCTACACCACCCCGCGGCTATCAGTGAAGCCGGCATTCCCGCAGTCGACCACCCTGACTTGCCGGCCGCCAATGGCTACGCCCACGAGGGCAAGACCGTCGAAGATATGATGGATGAAGACAACGATGGAGTTTATCAGGGCTACATCACGTCGCATGAGCACGCGGCCCAGCTGGAGGCCGAGTACCAGTTTATCACAGTTGCAAAGGTCGCTTCAAGCATTAAGCCGGAATCACTCCTCGACATCCCTCGCACCGAAGAGGCACGTGCCAACTGGCGTGAGAGAATCTTCTACGCGATTACCGACTTTGACAACGTGGTCAACAAGGACCGCAAGAAAGGTAAGTCTTTCCGCATCTTGAGTTGGCAAACACATGTTACACTGAGAACGGTTCCTGTCTTTGAGCGTCCATTCTGAAATCGCATGCACCTTTTCACACCGTCCTCACTTCGTCCTTCAGCAACAAGGAAGTGACATGCCCTTCACACTTGCATTTTACTTATCTACAACACAAGAATGTCCTGGACAACACGCTAACCGTACTTCACAATAGTCGTCAAGGACAAAGAGGGCAACCGTGTCGATAAAGGCACGGTAGTGAACACCCACGTCCGCCGCGTCCGCAACTTGTGCGGTTTCGAGAATGAGCTCATGGCCGACAAGATCTTGGTAAGTCCTCCTCCTATTACCTAGCAAGCCTACACTACCTCTACCTACCTCTACTTCCATGAGTCCAGTCCTGAACACAATTCCACATCACTAACACGCTGACCTCTCACCACCAGAACTGGGCCGTCGAAGCACACCAAGGCAGGGTCGGCATCCCGCCGTGGTGCGAAAAGCGCTCCTGGAATTTGGAGCAATTTCCAACTTTCAACGCCCGCATGGAAGCCATCCTCGAGGCGTTGCGTACAAACAAGAGTGTGCCACACTCATATGTCCAGGTCGACCCCACTAGGAGGTTCGTTGCCGCTCCCATGCGGGAGGTCCGTGTCAAGCAGGATAACATGGATGGCAACGAAAAGAAGGGAGGTCTGATCGACGAGGGATGGCAGGCAAGGCAGAAGGAGCCTCAGGGTAACTGAGCTCTTGGCTTTGCACCTGGATAGATTCCTTGAAGTTGGCTTTTTCTTGTAACGGAGGATGGCGACTAGAAGTGCCGGTCACCAAGTTTACCTCTACGGTGCTGAGACCTAAAGGGAGGGAATAAGGGAGCATGGAGCGGAAAATGGATTTTGCATCAAGCACGGCGTTTGCTGGTTTTCTATTTGTTTCTACCATCATAGAGCTGCTCTTCAGCTACGCTTGTCCCAGCATTAAAGAGCTTTTTGTTCTCCATCTCTTTACTTCACAGTAAATAGCATAACATAGGGCCGTGGAACAAGCACATCCCTCAACGCATTATCACTCTTCATGATATATACCTCTAACAATGTGATCATTCTTAGCTTCTCACACTAACAATCAAGATGAATCGCACCAAATCGATTGACAAGAAGGCATAGATCCTCGAGGAAGTTTTGCCTCGTCGAGAAGAGAATGAAACATCAACAAGAGACCGCTGGGGAAGCCCACCAGGGCAACACCGGGGTGGCTCCCTGGGTAGAGAAGTCATCTTGGGGCTTCGAACAGTACCCAAGCTTTGAAATGCGGATGCAGGCCATTCTTGCAGCCCTGAGCAAGAACAAGAGCGTTGCTCACGCATATCTCCAAGTCAGTGCTCCCAATCGCTTTGTGGCTGCCCCGAAGGCCGAGATCAAGGCACCTCTAAGTACGATGATCCATTTCGTTAGATTGAGGGCATTTAGATTCTGACTGGAGTGTTTGTAACAGGGCAAGGCGGAAACCAAACATCAAACGACAACAAAGTCGAGCTCGTGCGCGAGGGCCTGAAGGCAAAGAAGGCTGAAGGAAAGATAGGTAGCCGAGGGTAAGAAAACTAAGGATGAGAAAGCCATGGGAAAGGAGGCTGAGGGTCAGAAGTCCCGGGGTAACTGAGCTCTTGTATTCTTTCTTGGTCGGGGAAGGTATCTTGGCGAGCATATGCCCCTTACGTGTCCTCTGTGCATGTGGCCGCTTGTCCTGGAAGAACTGAGCAAGACGTCTGTGTCCGGGGTCCAAGGATCTTGTTCAGGGCCGCGGCAGCGGCGGCTGAATTTGGAACAGCTCGAATGCGTTTCCTCTTGCGGTTTCACCAAGCAGTAACCGCGTTGTCTCCGTGAAAAAGGAACTAGAAACACAAGCATTAGCGGTCGGTGTGCTGCATGTTGTGCTCTCTTCCCCAGCTGTCACACCTCCTTAATCTCCAGGTAGCGATGGCTATCATGATTCTCAACCTCGTTGTCCGTCAATCGGTCGTTGAGGAGGGTACGCCGCTGGCCGCATTCGGTGTCTCGGTTCAGTCCAACGTCTCGTACGAAATCCGTGGGGCGAGGGATTTGGGGTATGCGTTGCTCTACATTTTCCTGGGTTGATTAAGTTGTTATCGTATCAGCTACATGTTGTCGCTGGCGTTGCATTTTGAGTAGGATTCTCTCAATCCGGCGAAGTTGCGATTTTGTATGTTAATGGCGGCGCCGCGTTGATAGTAGAGTTCGTGGTGTACCCTCGCATCAAAGGTTTTCGATAACAGCGTGTAAACTGTCAACTAGCAAGGACAAGAAGAGAAGAAAGTTAGCCAACGTGACAAGAAGCTCGAGCAGCGTGAGCGAGTCCATGATATCTGAGTAAAGGGAAATGTCTTGGAGAAGATGTGGGCTTGAATGGTAGGTATACAAGCATTGAGAGGATCGAGGGGCGGAAGCCAGATACTTGTAGTTACCTCTCGGCAAAAGACTGAGTCGTGCTCCTCGTGACCAATAACCAACCTGTTGATTGCATTTACACTCATGTCAAGTACGCTTCTACATGATGCAGCCATCTTCTCGTGCGTCTCTGCACTGCCATCGATTTCAAGCTGCCATGCCGCAGAAGCTCATCTCCTTCCCACGGATGATTATTCTGGTCATATCTATTTCCGACCAAGCCAACTTGCTCGTTTTCGCCGTGGGTATGTTCTCTGTGCTATTGCTCGTAGCAACGCATCGTTCTTATGACGCTGACACCCTCTCCTCAAACTCGTCCCCTGTCACTTGTCTGAATGATCGCGTTTCTTCTTATATAGCCGCTGCTGTACTCCTTTGCGCCCCTTGCATGTCCCGTGTTTGCTCGCGCCCTCTATCAATTTTTACAGGCGTTCTCTTTTCCACAATCTTATCTTGTGCTTGGGCCGTCCGCCGTCGTCCATGCTCCCAATGTTCGTTCCACACAAGCGGACCAAACATGGATGAGAGCCATGGAGTGACCAATCACGGCAAGGTTTGAAACCGAGTTGGGAAGGTGGGCACAACACTAGTGCAGCCAAGAGCAGACTCAATGTGGACGTTGTACGAAAGTAGGATGTGGTCGACGGGCTCGACAGCATGGTTGCCAATATCGGGTTCACTCATGGCATGGCATGGGGGTGCCAGGATGCGGAATTCGGGCGACAGTTTCGGACATGAGGAACGACGCGTCGCCGGTGCAGCGAATCGGTGGGCTGTGCTGTGCTGTGCTGTACATGGGATGCGATGTGCGCAATGCGCTCCCATAGACATGCAGAAAAATGGCAGGGTCGAAGTCGGAATCTGATTCCACATAAAGAGTCAGTCATGAGACACCACTGGTGACCAAAAGAATGTGGAAGACACGGTTACAGCGCTCAGCTTTTCCTTCGATCGCTGCTCCAGCCCCCTGTTCCCGAGGGCATGAGCTACGAGGAACGAACAAACTGGGCGGAACGGACCGCTCCAGTCTCCTGGACCCTCATGACATTCGTTCGGGCTGGAGATCAATCGTCGGCAGGCGAGCGGGACTGTCTTGGCGGACCATAGACATCAAGTGTGGTTGGGATATGGTACCCTAGAGGCAGCGCGCTGGGGAGTGGAACGGCATAAGAACGGCGATGACAGAGCAGTCGTCGCCTTGGCGTAAGAAATGGTCAATCATTTGGGAAGAGGAGACCTTCATCGTGGACATTGAAGACGCGGCCTTCCAGTGAGCGAGGAAGTCTGGTTATCGAGTGTTTTCGCACAGAACAGTCAATGGCCAAGGAAGCGGGCGCAAACCTTTCTTCTGAAGATGCAACGAGTCGCGGCTTCGTTGTCTGAATTGTTCTACAACAAAGAGAGAGTTGGTGGAGAGCTTTGACCAATCGACAGGGGATGAGGTGGTAAACAATAATGGGCTTGGCATGGCATTGTGGGCAGGGAGAACAAACCTGAGAAAATGTGGTGCTGGTCGAATCGCTCTTCATTTACTTGTGTTGCTGAGGATTGCCATGGGACGAGATGAGTCGGGAGCTCCGTCTTTCCCGCAATTGTTTCCGCAATTTGAGTGGTCGATGTTCGATACGCAAGTGGCAGCTTCCTACAATTAAGGTTTGAAGTCCCTCGAGGCTCAAAGTGGAAGACAGTAATCTGCTTGGTGGCTTCCAGTTGCTTGGGATACATGTAGCAGATGGCGGGCTGAAATTGACACAAGAGACCAGTGCCTCATGTTGACTGTTATGGATGCCATCAGGTTCCGTCTCTTGTTGTCTTCCGCGAGGAGAATGAAAAGCCCGGGCTTCCCTGGTGCCAGAGGTTTCACCGACGATTGCCGGCTCTTTCCATCTGTCATCACAATACCACACAATTACGGAAGGTGCGCTCCAGGCAGTGTGTCAAATTGGAACAAGGGAAGCAGGAAGGAAGACGGATTGGCAAGTGTTCTCAGAACATCGGGCGTGTCCCAGTAATAATTGCTAGGCTGTCGAACATGTCCATTGGTGGAAGTGTGGATACCTTCAGGTTGAGAGCCGCTGTTCGTCGAGCTCTCTCTAGTTCAGGTTCAAGATCCCAGGTCAGAGATTCTGTTCAGCCTCAAGGTCGCACGATACTCCAAGGTCCTCGCAGTTGCTCTGTCACCTTGAACCCCTCTATTTATAGCGTCTATGTTGAACCGTTTCCCAAATGTTAACTTCGCTTCAACACCATCATCGATCAACATCACAACTCGACCAATTGCTAGGTACATGACCAAACAGCAGCACATCTCCAGCAACTCACCACATCTAATCCAACTACCTACGCGCAGTCATTGTGATTGATCGACAATCGACACACACAACCAAACAGCAACAGCAAGATATCAGTGAGTACCTGACTTTATATGAGGTACCTACTACTCTCATCGCTTGGTTTTTTTTCGTTCTTCCTTGTTTTCTACTTTCGAGACTATTGGGTCCCTAATGAGCCTCACACCCTGTAGTATAACTTGTTCAACGCTAATTTGGCAGTCCTATATATAATACCTGTTCTGTTCTTAGTCTTGACTTCATATCAATGTATTCTCCTCCTCTTCTCAGGCAATGTTCAAGATTCAACCGATACTCATTCTCTCCATCTCGCCTCTATTACGTCCAATCTTACGCTGCTACCTAACCTATGTTGTTGTCATGGAAACTAATGGTCGACCTTAGTCATCAAGCATCCCAGAACACAGAACAAGATGGCCAATAACGTCAATATCGAGGCATTGATTGAGTCCCGCACTGAGGCGGCCATTTCCGCCGTACAAGATCTGCCGCAGCTTCTAGAGGAAGCTGTTGAGAACAACTCTGTGGCTCTCGTAAACATGTGGTGGAAGATCCTCAGTAAGTCTGACTCCCAAGTCGACCTTTTGTCGACAAATCTAACTGTATGTAGTCCACATGTACGACAATCTTGTCACCCCAACTGGTACCCTTCGCTTCCTCCATGAGATCGAGTTCCCCATGGTGCCCAACCAAGACCGTTCCAGATACGCCGACTTCATCAAAGTGGCACATCGCTGGCTGGTCTCCATGCACTGCGCCGGTGTCGGAGAACAAGCCTTTGCCAACCTTGCCCAGTACAAGCCGAGACTCACCACCGAGGTTTTGGAGGTGCTTGCCCCGCATGAGCGCGAGATCGACGAGCGTAGATCCAACAGGAGGACGGCCGTCGACCAGGAGTATCCGGGACACATCAGGTCCGAGGCCGAGTTCTGGCTACGCAAGGGCGCCCTGATGACGACAACAGTCCACGAAACGGAGGATTCGGAGGTAGCAGACATCTTCCACACAGAGGAGGAGAAGATGGAATACGTGCAGGAACTGGTGGAAGCCATGGCAAACATGACGGACATCGCCGATAGGCCAAATCATCACCAGGTGGAGGCGGTCAAGGCCATTTCCGGCTCCGTTCTTGAGGGGATTGCCTGGGAAGTTCTATGTAGGTTCACCCATCGCCTGTGTCACAGAGCCGTCGAACTAATCACCTCATCACCCTACAGGTCTACGCGCGAGATGCCCAGCAGGGGCGCACTAGGGTCCTACCCTGGAACACCAACTTCACATGGCGAAGCTACCCCACGTTTGACGACCGTTGGGCAGATATTGTTGACTGCCTTGAGGTAGGCCTACTCCGTATCTCCCCCAAAAGGAAACATTCTAACATGATACCAACTTGTAGGAATGCAAATCAGCCGTGGCCAACTTGATGCAGGCGACCTACATCTAGAGGTATACCTGTGATCCACACAGGGAGCACACTGTAAGTCAATATTTACTTCCCGCAATCCATCCGTATCTAACTCTTTTCTCCAAACCCAGCGCAAGGTCGGTCAAAAGCGCAACAACGACACCAAGGCTACGAAGATGGCGGCACACGCCCGAGATGCTCAACAGCTGCAGGCAATTCAGGGCGCTGCCGCTGCTCCAGGCCCGACCCTTCCAGCCGTGGCTAACCCGGCCCAGGCCATGTTGTCGAACGTGGCTCCCGCTTTTGCACCCCAGGTGGCTCCCGTTACCAGCCCCTTTGAGACTTCTAATTACGGTCACGTCCCCGCGGCTCCGCCCAATAGCCCCAACGTGGAGCTCATGGCGCCGGCTCCCGATGTTTTTATATTTGACAGTGATGAAATTCTCTACGATGAGATCGGTTTCTAGGGACTTGAAGGATATCACAAGTTTCTAGGTAGTCAAGGACTAGGAGCGTGAAGGACATGTGGTTTGAGTACCTCTGCTAGGCTTGACTTTAGATCGTATTCTTTGTACAAAGGTGGAAAGGACTTAATTATCACACTAGTTCAAGGGAGCAGGCGATGAATGACAAGGTGTGATCTCTGGATTGGAATTCAAGGCAATAATTGACGGTCAAATATCCACCGCCGAAGTATGCGACTTGAGCACTGCTCATAAATGTATCCGTCTATTGTCGTATCAGCTTTAGTCCCTCTGCTGCCCTGTCATACCTTATTATTTGATTCACAGCCATAATAAACATCAGCTACGACGCTACTGATGCTTCAGATTGCGACTCAATCAGTCTTCGATTTATGATCTTGCGTCCTGGCCCTCCCAGCCGATTGCAACCCACTTTCTCTTCTATTCCATCATTACCTCTACTGCCTCTATAGAAGAAGGAACGGATTAGATATGTCATGACTGGTGCAGATCTCAAAGCAATCTGAGGAAGGAGCAAACTTACAGGTAAGACTAGCAAGAACTTCCTTCCCAAAGGACTGACACAATTTTTCTTCATCGGGAGCGGTCCTATGCATCAGGGGCACCTGCACTGGAATCTCCTCCTGAAGTACCACTTCTCCGACCTCCGCTCTCGCATGTAGAGGTATCTCCATCCAAACCAAGAGCCACCCTAAGCGGGTGTGTGGGAGGCCCTCCGGGGGCCTCCTGCTCCGGTCCCTGTTGTCTTCCACTTCCACAACCACCTGTAAGTCCATGTCTAGCAAGACCAGGCAACCAAGGCCTCTTGCCCTCCTTCACACCCATTTGCTGCAAAAGGACATCGAGCTGCCTCGCCTGTGTCTCCAAGATGGCCACACTTCTCTCCGTGGTCGCGACCGTCGATTTGAGTGCGGTCAGAGTGTCGTTGGCTGTACGCAAGTTCATGGATATGATATCCAGCACCTCCACTTGCTCCTTTTGGACGGTACGAGTGGAACTGAGGATCATGGTTATGGTCCAGCCCATCATGGTGATGGTGCCGAAGATCCAGATGACGCGTGCGATTAGGTAGGGTAGTTCATCTTGAACCAGGGTGGTGAGGAAGGCGGTGATTTGGGGGTAGGTCATGTTGTGGAAGGTCAGAAATGGGAGTGATGTGTTGGGGATGATGTGGGTGAGTTGAGCAGAGCAAGGGAAGAGGAGAGGAGAGGAGAGTGATTGGGCGTGGCGCTATATGTAGTTGTAAATGAGAAAGGATGAAGTAGGACTCCGGGGGTAGGGAAAGTTTGGTGAACCCTCTGGAAGAAAATATTAGAGGCGACTATTGTTTGAGGAAATGTAGTTCGTTGTATAGGAGTCTATGTACAATTAGCTCAATTCTTTGTGTGCGAATGCATTCCTTCATCATATCCAGTCATGCCTGTTTGAATCCGCTCATGATTGATTCAGGCATTGCGTTTATTGACTTCAGTTACTTCATCAGTGAGGCGAATGATACGAATAAAGACCAAAAGGAGAAAGAGTGACCTGCTCTATGAATGACAAAGCTCTGATCTAGGAGGTGGTAATGGACCAACGCATCTGCCTTTGTTGATACCGTAAGACGAAAATATTCATCAAGAAGAAGGATCAATGCAGTTAAATGGCACGTGCAAACGAGGGAAGTTTGACTAGATGGGAATTGCAATGATCTCAGCTCGGGAGGGTAGGATTACGAATCACGAATTTCTCATCTGAATGTCATTCATTGTGGAGGGCGACATCGAGAGTGCATGTAAGGATAAAACATACTTCTATAATCCAATTCAACGTCACACAATGAAACACATTGCCTGGTCACGTCTTCATCAATTTCACTTTTTGCCAACTGTCAATTTTCAAGAAGTTTTCCATTTTGTTGTCGTGTGATAAAGAGGTAGTCCTGCCAAACCTTCCTCAGCACCTTCCAACCAAACCATCTTCTCGTGGTCCCCCCAATCCGCCACGCTCTGGTTTTCAACCACCGACTCCGACACTCTGATCCAGCCACTAGGCAGGCTTTTCACTAACTCGTCGCTTTCCAAGCCCGCACCACCACTGCGCTGTTCCCCATCCGGCTCCGTTCGCTTCTGAGACTCGCCATAAAAGGGTATCAGGTTCTCCCGACTCCCAAATACCGACCAGTCAATTTCCCCCTCCTCTTCATCCCAAGGAGGGTACCTGGAGTCCCGCTGTTGCACATGGGGTGGGCAGTCAGCCCTATGGCGCTCCCACGGTGAATGGAGACACGGCCGGTCCTTGACGTCGAAGTGCTGGAGAAGGCGATCCATTTGCTGCCCCTGACGGTCATGATGCTCCTTTGTATTAAGGTTGGCGTCAAGTTGTCCGTCCTCCATTCTCTTGGTCACCTCCAGGTGCTCCCTGGTCAGCTCCACCTGCTCCTTGGTCAACTCCAAGAGTTCCCTGGTCAACTCCACCTGTTCTTCCTGGTGAGATTGCGGCCATTTCCCTTTCTTGTAGCATCGGACAAGAAAGAGAATGACACCGATGACGCCGCCCAGGCCGAGCCAGATGTTCGCTATTGCTGCGAAGAAGGTGAGGATAGAGGTCAGCAAGGAGTTGCTGAAGGGCCCGGATGAGGAGGTGGTTGGCTGGACTTGATTGTTGACGGTCGGATTGAGGTTGACCGGGGAGGAGGGGTTGGTGGCTGCTCTTGCTTGGTTGAGAGCGTCGATGATGGCAGTGGTGATATTGGTGATTGGTGCCATTGTTCTTGATTGGCGGTGAATGAAGATAAATCCTTTGGAGGTAGTGTTCAAGATGATCGGTTGTGACAACAGGGTTGATCAGTTGAGGTTGGTAGTTGGTAATGGGAAAAAGATTTTTGCGGATGAGCAATGGGAGTAGAGAGAGGATATTTATAAGGCCCAATGAAGCGGATATTCGTTGTGGTGAAGGGTCATCTCCACGTGAAGGGACATCTTCGAGCGTGGTGAAGGCATCGCCAAGCGTTGGGAATAGAACCTGAAGAAACACGTGTGCGGTGAATACCCGACGAAAAGCTCGACGTGAACCTTAAGAATACCATGCTGCGTGAATGGTTGCAGAAAGGTTCAGATTGGCTTTATATGGAAGAAGTGGCCTGCATGGAAACCTTGTGATGATCTCAGTATGAGATGCTAGAGGTAAGGTTGTAGTACGACTGGAAGGTTTCGGAGAGCCTCAAACCAGGCGAGACACTGCGCATTTTAGAGACCATCAAGTTCGAAGATGTCAAGTCTTTTATGAGTATGGAGCCAGGAAAGTAATCAGATTCATACCTAGAGAGAATGGCGTTTTATATCTAGTCTGAATGGAGATGTTCAAGTTCAAATGTGTGTCATAGCTATAGTGTGATGATGTTTTGCTTGGTGTTTGGGGTTTGACGTTTGTTAGTGTACCGCCAGCTTGTAGTGCATTATAGCGCGCAACATCTAACAGCAACGTTTGAGTGGAAAACGCCAAGCATTCAGGGGAAGCTTGCCGGTGATGTTATTTGTGTAATCAAGCCCATCCAAGCCATTTGACATTCGAGCGCCTGACTAAAGGTAAAATAGTGCAGATACTGTTTCTCTGAACGAATGGCGCGGAAATCATCCAAGAAGGTGGGATTTAGATTAACTACTAGTACCTGAATACGGAAGTTAAAGCCGAATTGGGTTGCTACGTTGATATGCTGGGTGACCCGGGACGCTAAGCTATAGCGTGCCTACAGCGTATTACAGGAGGCCATATCTAACAGCACAAAAGCAAGAAGCAGGCCAACAACAGGAAGGAAACAACCCTCATCAATCCAAGTGATCCTTACATCTCAGACGCGGTAATCTCCCTCCTCACTGTCTATATCTGACAAGCTTGATAAACTGTCACCCCCCCAGAGTTTCCCTCGCTTCCCTCTCAATCGGCTCCAACGCCCGTTCAAGCACATCGAATTCCAGCCTGCCTCTCGACCAATCCACCATCTGGTGCAAATCCAAATCGTACCAAACTTGATGGAACAACTTCTTGACGAGCCTTCCAAACTTCTTTCCATCCTTAGCCACGTTTTCGTCCTTCCACTGAAACAAATCTACCGCCTTCCTTGTCCAGGAAACCACGTCCTGCGTCCTAGCATACCTAAAGTCGTTGTACTCGTAGAGTGCCCGCTCTAGCATTATGTCCGCGCCCAGTTCAGATTCAGAGCCGTTCGAAGCCTGAATTTCAGCCACCTTTTCTAACAGCTCCGCCAGAATCAGCGCATCTTCGATCCCCAGTCCACCTCCCGCTCCCAGATGCGGGCCTGTGGCGTGCGCGGCGTCGCCGGCTACGGCTACTCGGCCGAAATAGTATTTCGGAAGGGGAAAGTCCAAGGTGTCAAAGATGCCCCACTTGACAATCGGTCCGTCCCCTTCTTCATTCTCTTCCGGGAACAGTTCAGCGAGCTTTTGCACGGTGGGATGCCATCCGTTGAAGGCCTGGCGGATGTCATCTTTGTTGCCGGGAAGTACGTGTCTCTGCTCATCCGGCCACTCATTGGGGTCACTGATGACGGCGAGCATGTTGAGGACCGAGTTGTTACCGATGGGGTAGGTGATGATGTGCGCGCCGGGGCCGTTGTACATGAATCTTGTCAAAGCACGATGTTGACCCACAGCCTCGATGGCGCGGGACATGGGGATGAGGGCGCGGTAGCAGTACTTGTGGGTGTAACTCTCTTTCGCTACATGTCGGATAGAGGAACGGTCGAGATGGGACTGGACATGTTGGCGCAAGCGGGAGCGGATGCCGTCGCACCCAATGACGAGGTCGACGCTGGCGTGGGTACCATCAGTGAATTTGAGCAGTATCTTTCCACTGGCCTCGTTGGGGTTGTATCCTTGGTCTCCGGGTTCTTGGACCATCTCTATCGTCTTGTTGAACTGAATGTTTTGCGGCGGGACGAGTCTCCCCCACTCCTCGAGAATCTCGGATCTCTTGCAGCCCAGGAATCCATCCTTGGGCACGGGAAGGGAGTACAACAGCTCGTCGGTACGGCCATTGATCCACTGAAATTTGTCTTCGCCGTTCGGGTTCGCGGTGCGCTTGTAAGCGTGGAAGATATCGGGATTGAGCAGCTTCATGGCTTCTTCGGCGTTGGGAGAGAAGCCGATTCCAGCGCCGATCTCGCGGAAGCCCGGGGAACGCTCGTATACTGTGTAGAAGATGCCACGGCGTTCGAGCCCGAGAGCGAGGGTGATGCCGGTGATGCCGCCGCCTATGATTGCTACGTGGAAGGGAGTGGGCGAGGGCCCGGACGGGAAGCGACTTTGGGGGATGGAGGGCATTTCGGCTTTGAGTCGTCTGTTGGTAGTACAAATTGACTTGAAGGACAGTGTCGAGGTATGTTGAATGAGGTCTCCAAGCGTTTTGGTGTTTGAAGAGTCCCGACAGAAGTTGAGGTTGAGAGTTTCTAGGAGTCGACATGGAACGAGGTGTGAAGTGCTCGAGTTGCGAGGGAGCGAGGGGCCTACATTGGTTTTATGCAAAGCTCAGCCCAATCTGGTGTAAGAACGCATGGTTTAGACATAAGTTATGCAATTGAGACAGGCTTCTGCACGCGTGGGTTGAGTGTGGTAGACGGGTCGGGTCGGGTCGGGGCTTGGGTGGGGGACGTCCGACTCCGGTACCTCAAATGTTGTGCAACACCGGCGCAACTCGAGCTTCCACTTCCCCCAAACAACTCAGCTGAACATCGATACTTCAGTTCTAGACGCCTTGTCTCCTTTTCTTCAGAAACCACCAAGTCACCGAAACGCAAAACAAACTTCTCGACTTCCCGCCCCATTATTATCATGCCGATGCTAGGAGGAATCCCCGGCCACCCCAAGAGCAAGGTGCTCTTGACCGGTACATCACCTTGTGACCATCATTTCCAGCTCAACAGGTCTACTAACATTACCGGCAACAGGCGGCACCGGCTTCATTGCCTCCCACATCCTCGATCACCTCCTCGAATGCGGCTTCGACGTCATAGTGACCGCCCGCTCCCAAGCCAAAGGCGAGCGTGTCCTCGCCTCCATCGCCAATGCCTCCAACGTGGTCAACAGCGTCGGCTGCAAGGTGACCTACGCCGTGGTAGAAAACATTGCTGAAGACGGAGCTTTCGATGAGGTCCGTCCCTCCCTTTCCTTTTCCACTTCACCCTCTGCCTCCGCGATCTTGTGCCTGTCCTAACAAGTCATCTCCCCTCACAGGTCATCAAAACAAACCTCCCTCTCCACTACTGCATCCACACCGCATCCCCTTGCCAATTCTCCTTCTCGGACCCAGTAAACGACTGTCTCCTCCCAGCCATCAACGGCACCGTCTCGCTCTTGTCTTCTCTCCAGGAGTACGCCTCCTCCTCCCTCCTCCGCGCCGTCTTGACCTCCAGCAGCGCCGCCATACTCAACCCGCCCAACCACCGCCCCGTGTACGATGAATCCTCCTGGCCCGACGATCAGACCCTAAACTGGGACCTGGCCGCGGACCCCAACGCGCCCGGCGACACGACATACAGAGCAAGCAAGAAGTTCGCCGAGCAAGCGGCGTGGGAGTTTGTGGAAGAGAACGAGCTCAGTTGGGACTTGGCGACGATTAACAACACGTATACCTTTGGCCCGCTGCCGAGGAGTCTGGACGTCAAGAATGCCGGGGAATTTAAGGTTAATACGTCGAACGAGAGGATTGCTGATTGCTTGACGGGTAAGTGGTCCCAGGCAATTCCGCGGACGGCGCCGGTATTCACGTTTGTGGATGTGCGCGACGTGGCGGTTGCGCATGTGAGAGCTATGACGAGGCCCGAGGCGGGAGGGAAGCGGTTTTATGTTGTTGGGGGGTTCTTTAGCAATGCGAAGATTGCTGGGGTTGTTCATGGGTTGGGTAGGGCGAAGCAACAAGGCAGGGAGAGGGAGGTTGGGAAAAAGGGGGAAGAGGTGGAATTGTGTCAGGAGTGTGTCAAGTTTAATGACTTCCCGAAAAACCACTGGATGTTCGACAATACGAGGAGCAAGGAAGTGTTGGGGCTCGAGTATAGAAGTTTGGAGGAAAGCGTGGTTGATACGGTTAGGAGCTTGAGGGAGATGGGCGTTGGGAAGGGTAAACCGCAGATTGCTGGACATGGTGATCCGGACGAGGAGATTGTGCCAAACTAGCGGAGCCGTGTAAACGTTATCGAGGCAAGGAACAAATCAGGGTATCAAGGTAGATTGAACTTATCGTCATCATATCCAAATTCAAAATCAGGCATCCTGCTTGTACTCCCCCTTGGCTACCCTCTCACACAACTCCTTCAACGTCTTTCCCGCCCACTCGAAATCGCTCATCTCCAAATACACCTGCGCGCTCAATCTGGCCCAGAACCTCCTCCTGTGGAAGGTCATGGGCACAAACGTGTTATACTCGTCCTGCAACACCTTGTACATCCACTTGAACGCCATGCCCGCCTCCTCATGGGGAATCTCATACAACCCCTTGCCATCCTTCTCCTCCTTCTCCGTCAACTTGACCGGTGCCTTCGGATCCTCTCCCACAACGAACGGCAAGACAATATTGACCATGGCGCACCTGATCAGCGTCCCCGTGCTATTCTCCAACACCCTCGTCCCCAGAATCTCTGCCACTTTCTGTCCACCTTCCCTCGCCAACTTGGTCATGTACTCCATGATCCTCTCCTCCCCACCAAGCACCTCTTCGCGCCACTTGATCGCATCCTTGACGCAGAAGAAAGGCGAGTTATCCACCGTGCCCACAAACTCAAAGTTGCTCACAAACGCGGACTTGGTCCCCACCGGCACCAGCGGGTTGAACCTATTCCCGACCTGCGGCACGAACCCATGGCTAGTAGGCAGCGTCGACCGAATCAAGTGCTGGTTACGCACAGGAACGTAAAACACAGCGCATCCGCGCGGAGTGAACAGCCACTTGTGGCAGTTACTGATCAAAAAGTCCGGATCGGTTTCAGAGATCTTGAGGTCCACCATACCGATTCCTTGGGCGCCGTCAACGCACGAGATGATCCCTTCTTCTTTGCAGATCTTGACGATGTCCTCGAACGGAAACCGCACTCCAGGCATGGACGAGACGACGTCAATAACAGCCAGACGGGGCCGCTTGCCTTCTTCGCGGCTTTTCTTGATGGCGTCTCGGAAGGCAGCGACTACTTCGTCGTCTTCGACTGGGTAGATCAATTGGATACAGCGAGAAGAAACGATCCCTCGCTTGTCTTCGATGACGTAGTCGATGGTCTTGCCGCAGGCGCCGTAGATGGTGTTGAAGTAAAGGATTTCGTCCTTGCCGTCGGCGGACCAGACGATGTTGCGCAGAACGGTGTTGACGCCTAGAGTGGCGTTGGCGACGAAGACGACGGTTTCGACGGGGACTTTGAGGAGGGTGGCGACGGCGGCGCGGGATTCGTCGAGCAGGACGGGGGTTTGGTAGCGGATGAAGGGGCAGGGACGGGCTTCGGCGGCGGTTTGGTAGGAGCGAAGTTTTTGCTGGATGGCGGAGGGGATGGTGCCGAAGGAGCCTGCTTTTCGTTAGTGATTAACCTTGATGTTATGCATGGGGTGTGCTGTACGGACCGTGGTTGAGGTTTCGGTAGGCAGGGTCGAGGACGAATTCCTTGAGGAGGGAATTGCCGAATGGGAGGGAGCCAGAAACAGTTTGGGCGGCGTCGGCCTTTTGCTGCAGAGGTAGCTCGAGGGTTGTGGCGACCATTGTGACTGTTGATTGCTGGGTGTCGAGAGACAAAGAGAATGGGTGATGATATTTGCGATGAGTGAGTAAGGAAACACTCCTTGAAATATGAAAGCTTGTTAGGTATGAGACGTCAATGGTCTTGACTCACGGAACCCCACAAACATGTGCACATGTGAGTGCCATGACTCCATCGGGCCGTTCATCAAACCCTTGCCAACCGGGAAACCGAACCGGATCGTCTGTCATCAGCGGATCCTTCCGGTGGAGGGTTACCCCGTCTTATAGCAGAGACAGGGGCATGCATTGCCATCAACCCCACATCGTCTTTTTCAGCTGTCACTCCTCGACCTCTGACCAGCTCCTATTTGTTCAACACTATCGACTCATTCCTTCCAGAACTCTTATCTTTGAATTTGAGGTATGACGAGGTTGCATCTTGTCAACTGAAGGGCGTGATTTCAGTCATTCCAAGGGCGTACTTAATTGCGTCTGAAAGATGGCTGGATTACTTGAAAGCGGGGAATATGCCGGACGGGTATCGGCAATTGTCGGAATGCAGCGGGTCTGACGCATGCGTTTGGAGACGGATCAAGGACGGCGGCAGACATTGACCTTGTGACTTGTTCAGGATGTTTGTTGACATGGTGATGATGTTGGACAAGAACTTTGGTGTTGCGAAATTTTGAGTTGTTGTTCTGGAAAGTTTCGTCTGTTCTTAAAATGTTGGCGACCAGGGACCCTCAGGAGTCAGGGCGCCTGACTAAGTAGTGTCGCAACGTCATCGCGGTTGTCATTTTCCGGCACGTACCTCGGTACAGTACAATTCGTTGTATCGCGGGTAACAAAACATCACCACTGTTGCTGGCCCAACCTCACTCTACCTACCAACACCACCAAAACATGCTTCTATAGGTGTTGCTTGACCATTCCACCCACTCAAAATGACCGCCGACGAGCCCCCGTCTGAGGCTCTCACTCTCTGGGAAAAACTCTCTCTCACCTGGCTTGTTCCTCTCTTCGGTCTGTCCCCTCCCGTTCTCATGTCTCAAAGTCAAGTCCTCACTAACACCCACCACAGCCGCGCGATGCATCAAATTCCTTCTCTTCCAGCGTAATCCCTCCCTACACTGGCGCCAAAACCTCGCCTTAGCCCTCCTCAAGATCCGCCGCGCCACTTACCCCGCCAAGTACCTACACCACCAAGCAAGGCGCGTCCCAACAGGGAAAGCCATCGAGCTTTACGTCTCCCAACACCCCAACATCGCCCACACCACCGTCACCGTTCCTCTCCCGCCATCTTCAGATCCTCAGCTGAAGGATGTCCCACCACCAGTTCTGCACTTCCTCACCCCCGTAACCGGGCAGGACACTGACAAGAAGACCACACTCCTCTACTTCCACGGCGGCGGCTTCGTCAACCCCCTCCGCGCCACAGGCCACATGCCTTTTATTCTCTCCCTGCACAAAGCCAGCGCTGCCCACCAAACCATCATCCTCGAATACGCACTCGCGCCCGAACACCCATATCCCGCGCAACTAATCCAAGCCGTCGCCGCCCTTTCTTACCTCCTTACTGATCTATCCCTTTCCCCCTCCGACATCATTCTCGCGGGAGACAGTGCAGGCGGCCAACTCGTCGGCGCCTTGCTGGCTCACCTCGCCAAGCCAAGTCCATATGCGCCCCAGGTAAAAAATTGGGAGAATGAAAAAGATCAGTTCAAAGCGGCCGTGTTCATCTCCCCTTGGGCTTCGATGCAGCAACCGGGTGGTGCATCCATGTTTGAGAAAGCAGATGATAAATGGGATTATCTTACGCAAGGACAATGTGCGCGGTATCAAGAACTTTGGAACCCCAAGGTGGATGAGGTATGGGCGAATTTGTGCAGTTTTTCGGAAGACCGAAATACTAAAGAGGAAGAGGAAGTTTGGAGGCGGGTGTTTGGTCGGGATGGGCGGAGGGCGATGGTGGAAAAGACGTTGGTGACGGTGGGCACGGCCGAGGTGTTGGTGGATAGTTGTCGGCGGTTTGGAAGGGAGTGTGTGGGGGGTGAGACGGTCGTGGTGGATCGGGATACTACCTCTATGGTCTTGGAGAGGGAGGTCAAGGGGAAGGATGTAGTGACGGTGGAGTGTGTGGGCGATGCACATGTGCAGCCGACGTTGGATGCGGCGGTGGGGTATGAGGAGGGGGTGATGATGAGGGTTATGTTGGCTTGGTTGCGGGGTGTTTAGTGGTCCGTCCCTCTATTTGAGCTGATTATCTTTACTGAGATTGTAAGGGACTTCGGATATGTAAAAGGCAAAAAGGATATGCTTTCGGCCTGTAAGGTCGTATCTAACGCAGACTCTATGCTCTCAACCTCTATTCTTCCTAGGCTATTCTTGTGTTCATCTTGACCCATGGTGTCCCCGGATAGGATTCAGCGTGCTTTCCTGTCAGCTTTGCCAAAAACTCCTCCTTCTCCACTGTTTCCCCCCCTGCCATGCTATGTTCAAGGACATTTACTCGCTCGAATGTTTCATTTTGACTATCGGGGCCTGGGGTCTTTATGAGCATCATGTAAAAGACATTGAATTCATTATAACCAAGCAAGATGGCTCGAAAATCAAACGTGCACTCGGTGTAGGGTTTCATGGTGTCAGTCTGGTTACCCCTCTGGCTTTGTATTTGATAGGCATCGGCGCTTAAATCGTTTGGATGTGCAGATGGCCATTTAATGAGACTTTTCACGCGTTCCCAGCACCGGGGTTGTTCGCGGAAAGTAAGCTCAAGTAGTGGCTGGAGGTGCTGTCCATCAGCGTCTATCCATATCCAACGGTGCGCTTTGGTATCGCAACCGTACCAGTGGTCCTTGGGATAACCACCATTCCCACTGTGAGCGTGTGCTTCTTTGATGGGAAGTATGGTTCGCTCGTTGAACTCCGCCCAGTCTTCCTCCGTCATGTATCGGAGTTGTGGATTAGCGGTATATCCCTGGATGTGCAGAATCCGTGGCGGGTTTGGCAAAGTTGCCAACCATGATACATCCGAGTCGTAAAGGTATCCCTGACCCCAAGAGACAATCCTTCCATCGTCAAGCTCCACACTCAGATCGACAAGGGAAGTGAAGGTTGAATGTTGGGGAATGATGCAAATGTTGTCATTTCCACCCCTACCGTCAAGTTCAACTCTTGGCCTCCAATCAGCCCATGTCCAGCTCGGGAACATCTCCTTCCTCGGTGATTTGGTTGTTCCTTCTAGCTTCCCAAGGTTGTGCGAGATCGGGTCACCCCTAGAGGTATGCTCACGGTAAAGCCATGCTAAACCGAGGACGAGATTATATCTGATCCGTTGTTCAGGGGACGTTGATAGGACGTCTGGGAGCATCAACACACCCCACAGGTTGGGAAACGACGGCTTCAAGGACTGCAAATACTTCAACATGCCCGAAAATGCATTTAGGGTGTCGTTTTCGAAGGTCAGGCTTCGAGGGAAATAGTCCTCCACAAGTTGCACACACCAGTCAAGCTCAAAATCCCCAGCTTTTCCGATTTTGGTCAGAATTAATGAGTCTGCAGGCATTGATTCCATAATTTCTCGCTTTTGGGCACTGAGTACTTCGTGTCTGAGCTGCAGTAGAGCTGACGGCTCATGAAGTGCCTCAAAGCGGTGCGACCTAGGTGAGCTGCATTGGAAGTATGCTCCATCATCGAAGAAAACGAGGCAGCGGCATGATAGAAAAGCTTCCTGCATTGTCCACGCTCGATTATTCCACTTTGATTCCCTTAGTTGTCGTGGCATGTCGCCTGTCCCCACAGTGACAAACGTTCGGGATCCAATTCTAACAGAAACTGGTGGATCCTTATCCGGACGACCACGGCCGTATCTCGGCAACGACACACCCGGGAGTCCGTGGGATGGATCATTTGACGCCGCCGCAATGATTGTCAGAGAAGCTGACCCATAAATGCTATCCATGTTCTGAATCTGTGTGTGTTTTGCTTCTTGATCCCCTTGCGGGATACAGTACCGATCAATCCAGAGATATCTGAAACCTAGCTTGATGACCGCCGTGATAGTGTCTTCGATAAGAGGAGGAAGCTTTGACGGAAGCCGCCAATCGGTTGTCTGGGCCTCTGGCTTCTCTACCGTCTTAGGGTTCCGGGTTTCCAAGATAGTCCTTTGAGACCAATTTCTCCACGAAGACTGATCCGGTTTGGTTCCCCAGACGTAGCTAAGAGCAACATAATTGCGATCTTGATTTGTCGGTAGCTGCGACCATGAAACGAGACTCCGCCACGAACAGTCTATTACTCGGAACGCTGCAATATCTTGGAGATTGGAAGCGTCGGTTTGGCAGGTGGTAGTGCCATGATGCAAAGTGCAGTCGTTAAACCATGACCTGACAAGCTCGAAGTCTGCGTAAGGTCCGACGAGGCAGCCACCTATCTTCCCTGGATCATTGCTGACTTCAACAGCCTGATCAAGGTACAAGTTGTAATCACGGGGCTCGTATGGTAACGATGGGCCAAACGGGTTATACCCTGGAACAATTCCGTTTGGCAGAATCCACATGCAAAAGCTGTTAGAAATGTGGGAGGAGTCTCTAGGGATGCCGTACTGTTCCTTTGCCGAACCGATATAAAGGTAGCAATCTTTTGTAAGCCAACTTTCAAGGGTACCACTGACTCGAACCATGTGGGTCATGACATTGCAGAGGTTACATTTCTTTTGTCGGGACTGTTCGACTGGGATGTGGTTCCGAAGATCGATGCGTGCGACCAAGCACCGGCTTCTGAGCATATGAAGGCCATCAAATCCCCGGTCAATGAGTTCCTCAAGCCGGGCGCTAATTCGTCGACATGTTGAGCAAAACCTTGTGCCATCCTGTGTGTTTGTGTTAGTACGCAAATCCATGGGACGAAGACTAGTTGAAGACTTACGATGAGCGTTTTTATGCCCGTTTTAGCCCATCGTTGTTTCAGGTGGTCCCGAAGGCGGCGGCGTTGAGTTTGTAGAAATGTAGCCATTCTTCAACCAAGGGGGGCAGAGCAGAGAGAGAAGGTCGAAGACAGGATTGTGTGCGCTTGAAGGGCGATAAAGCGCGCTCAAGTTTGCTGCAAAGGTGCCTACTAAGTGTCTCAGAAACTGGTCGCAAACTTGGGGGGTTGGCTCCCTCTTCAGCATCTCAAGAACCCATCCATTTGGTTGTCGGCTTTGCATGATGGACGTGGCTTTTTCTTGTTGGGCGAAGTCATGTCGTTGTTGGGCATTTGACAGCTGGGAATACTTGGGGGCTGAGGGGGCTGCGTGTGTGGCGGGGACCTGATGGCGCGGTCTTGGGGGAGCGAATCAAAGCCCTAGAAGACAAAGTCGCAAAAAGATTGGGAGCCAAGATGGATGAACAATTGAGAGAAGAATGTATTGTAGTATGTCGTTGCTTGGCTTGCCAATGACGACTGAAGTGGTGAATCCGTAATGGTTGGTTGGTAGAAAATCATAGAATTTGAGCCACTCAAGGAGATGCCAGGAGTTGGGGCCGGCGACACTCACTACAGTTTTTGTGTCCCTCAAACCTCGCCTCTCGCCGGCCTCAAATACTCCTTCCGACGCTCGATGAATGAACCAGTTCAGCTTTCATTGCGAAGTGTTCTTGCCCTTTTTGACCCACTCTGCTCTGCAACTGTCCCTCCGTGAATAGGTAGGCGCTTGTCGGTCGATGGGGCCTTGGCAAACTTTTGGAATAACCATGTCCGTTCTGCTTTGCGTCCGATCGCGTGCTGTTAGACGCCAGTTGCTGTAAGCCGCTACAAGCCCCCTATACACTATTGCAGACTCCACCACGGTAGAATACCCGACTCCGGCCTCCAGCTCTCGTCACTTCCACTTCCCACTCTCAACCCGGTGTAGTAAGAATGTCACTCCCGTCTACCAAATTTAATTGAATCCTCACCAATTTCATATTCCACCTTCAACGACTGATTCATTCACGTCGGGACGTGGATGACGAGTGGCTTGGGTCTGTTCAGACTAGGTAGGTACCGACCGCAAGCTTGGCGGGGCTTTCCACGACGAAATGCTGTTAGATGTCTGGTCCTGTAAGGCGCTATAATATTACTGAACATTAGCACGCAATGAGCGATATCGGTGTCTCTACTCTGCAGTGGTGCTATGGAAAGAACCAACCGCTTCCCATTTCAAGTTTTCCTTCCCCTTTTCATTTTTACATCTCGCAGCAATCAAATGGCATGAGTCCTGCGACTCGCGTGACTTGCAATCTGACGCCAACCACACTACTTCGGTTACACGACCTTGACTCCATGGCTTGCCAATCGTCAGTTTGTATCCGGTTCATTGGCAACGGGGAACATCGCTTCATCCAACATTTTCCCTGTGTACCTAGAGGTAGGTATTCACACATCAACCCAGTCTACGACTCAAGCAACCGATTTAACCCTTACCCAACCACCTGGCACCGCTCTCGGTGCCCTCCCTCCATCTTCTCCCACACCTCCCTCCACACAAAAGACAACAACCCCGTCCGCCCATCCTTACAAACCCAGATACACCCATGCCGAGTAGGCACACATACTGCCACATTCCAGAGCTTCTCGCATCGACATGTCGAATTTTCCTTCAACGTCGTATTTCCATGATCGGGGTCAAGGACACTGAGCCAGCAGTACCATCGGTCTGGAGCACCCTCACGCTCGAATGCGCGCCAGTTTCTCAATCGATGTTCGTTTCCCTTTGCAAAGAGGCTGGAGATGATGGACGTGATGAGGGGTGCCGAGACGTTGGGGTCGCGCTGTTTTGGTCGGGACACAATATCATGGGGTTGTTTGAGGATGAGAAGGTCCACTACCTTGGCCGTCGTCCGGACGCAGCCCTCGAGAAGAGTAATGTTGATTGGTGCCGGCTTTGTGGGCTCCGAGTGCCGGACTTGTTGCAGTGTGTTGCTGGTCTTGTCGGGCGCGGCCTCCATGTCTGATCTGCTCCGTTTGAGATTTCGGCTCAGAGCAGTGTCGGGGGTGTCCTCGTGCTGGATATTCTATACAACATCAATCCTGTCAAACACATCCTGGAAGTAACTTTGGGTCTTTGACATATCACTGCAATGATAGGAGTGGCCGAGTGGGCACTTACTTTGCTCCTGATTTGTGGTTCTCTCGTTCCGGAATGATCTTTCTCTTTTGAAGTCGCGATCGTCAGGGGCTCTCTTTGCTGCTCTTGGATGGGAATCATGGCAGGGCGCCGTGTGATAAGGCCAGGAACCTTTTGTCCCGCCCTGATGATGTTTTTCTTCGCCTCAAACTGGAGCCGTTCAGCGGCCAACTTCCGCTGTGCGGCGACTATCTTGGCCTTCTCTGCAGCGATACACTGCCTTTCGATTGCCAGCTCCTGTCTCCTGAGTCCCATGATCCTCTCTTCGGTAGCCCATTTTTCTCTGTCGAGGGCGTAGGCATGGCGTTCCTTCTTGAGAAACTCCCTGGCAACGGCCAGTGGCGCAAAGCTCAAGTCCTGTTCCATTTCCCTCTGGGTGAAGCGGACTGCCATCTTGAACAGCTGCCACATTCTGTCGTGGACTTCCTGGGGAAATAAGCATCGGAAGGACATTTGCTGCGCTGAGTCTGCCACGTATTTGCGGATGTCTTCGTTGCTGACACGGCCATTGTCATTGTCGAGTCCGGCGTTGACGGGCATGGCTGGAAGCTGGTTGTGGTTGTTGGTGTTGGTGTTGGACATTTTGCGGTTTGTGATGGGTTGTGGTATATACCCCTACACACAGATGAATGGGGTTGCTAGTTGCCTCTACGTGGAAAGCGTGTTGTTATGAGTTGCTGGTTACAGTGAAAGGACCGAGGGGTTGAAAGGTGGAAGAGATTGCACAACAAGAGAACAAAATTTCGAGGGAGGAGTGAAGGGTTGGTGGGCCAGGTGGCAGAGGGCAAAGCTGAGGCTCGCTGTCACTTGGGCTTGGCCAACCTTCTCGTCCCGATGGTGTTACGTCTTGACCGCCTGGCGTTTTGTTATCTCGTACCTTCCTCATTTGAGAGACCCTTCACCGACTGTCGAACTCCCGCCCCGTGTCAGGTCAGTCGGCAGATGTACTGCGTAAAGTGGGTGATGCCAGTGAAGGGAAAGAATGACGGTTTAATGGAGAACGGGGAACGGAAGCATCCATATTATATCAGCTTCCATTCAATCTTCTCTTGAACAATTTGAATTTGGAGTCTCGGTGTACTGCGAATCGCCATTTTTTTTTTGGTGTTTTCAATTGACATACCTACCTCTACTAGCCACCAAGTGGTGACATAGACCATACGAACTAGAAGATTTAACCATGAGATAGTCATGGTCAGCATATACGCAGTCACATAAAACCTGACATGTTCTCGGAGTGCTACATGATATAGAAGCACTCTGAGTCACTGAAACATGCATCATGTTTCTCTGATGGCTGGCAGGCCAATGGTCATTCCCAACCAGTCATGGTTGAGGTATAGATGACTAGAGACGTAAAGTGCAAGAGTATCAGCTTGACGGTACCTTGGAGTCATGGAAAACTCGAGGTAGCAAACGCAGCAAAGGTTCTCAACTACAACTGTCTTAATACAAGCTTTGGAACAATTCCTAGGTACCAAAGTACGCCTAGGTCAGTCTTCAATGTAACTTCTTTCCCTCACCCCTATATCTACCTCTACGTAAGGTGCTGGTCGATATCTGTATCTGATCGAAGGTCTTGAATACCTCCACCGATGATAGACGTAGTTTTGAGCTATTATTTTCGCGTCTCGTTGCTGATCCATCACTGCACTTTGTTTGGAATCTCTTATATACGACTTTGTATTACAGCAAGCCAAGTACACCTCTACGGCCCTAGACCTGACCTTCCCGTCTTTCCTTTGCGGGACCGTGCCTGAGCCTCACCCTTCTCTGGTTGTTTGCTTTCTAGAGTTAGGCAGACGTCCCTCCGTCGCGTCGTAGATTTCAGTCACGTCGCGTCTAGCCAAGGTCGAGGTAGGGTGCCCTATAGGTAGGTAACTCCATCCCCGTGCACAACCCTCTCCTCTTTCTTTTCCTTTTCTCACACAACTACCTCTACAGAAACTCTTCTGTCTCTCCACCCCGCGACACGTCTCACGGTTACCTCTCTAAGCAGAAACAACGTAAGTATTCCTCCTCTGTCCAACAATCAGTCTACATGTCTCGCCAATACTTCCTTACTTTCATTCATCAGTTCATCACCATCTTCCTTCTTCCCGGGCGCTAACCCCGCGTTCTCAAGGTCATACCCTGAGTAGAAGCTATCAACGTAAGTTCTTTCTCTCCGTTCAAGCAACAGTCTATACATCCGCTAATACCTTCTTTCATTCTCTCATTAGACCCTCAACAACTTTCATCTCCATTCAAAGGTTACCGTCAACCTCACATCCTCCTCAACTCCACGTAAGCCACCATATTCCACTTTCAATCAGTCGATAATCTCTTTCCCTCGCTAACACTTTTCTTACCTTTTTCATCAGATCGCCCACATCTTCCATTCCCATTTCAAGGTAATCATCCCGGCACCCACACTTTCCTCAACCTGACTTCTCACTAACCTCCCGTCATCCAGATGTCTGCCGCAAACAGGAACAACCAAGAATCCTACGAGACAACCAAGGAGCGCATCAAGTTCCACATGCTCTCCATAGTGCTGGAAGACATCCTGGTCGTGGCCCCTGAGCACGTCGACACCCCAGACAAAGTGTCCCGAGCCTATCACACGGCAAGGGAGGAAGCGGTGCACGGCTACTACGAGCACCTCTGCCTCGGCAACCCCCGCCCCGAGGTCCTGGTGGAGGCTGTCGTGGAGTGGGCGACGGCGATCCAGCTGTGGATGAAGTTTGTGGGAAGGAACGTCGAGATGTGTCCTGCGCTTGTGTTCAGAGCGGAGTGTGAGGAGCATTTGACGAGACCGTCGGAAGCTTGGCTGCAGTACGTGGCGGGAAGGAGGGAGTAGGATGGGATGGACGAGTGTGAGTGGGGCGAGGAAGAGATGGAGTGGGAGTGGATGCCTGTGTGGTTTCGAGTTGGCGAACTCAGGAGTTAATGGAGGTTTATACGTACGTGGCTGGATACGAGCGAAAGGAAAGAATATTTGATGAAAATCTTTGGGGAAGCAGGTGAAAGTAGGTTGTGCGTGTGGTTATACCCGGAAAGAGCGAGCTTCGCCATTAAGAATGGAAAGAACTTTTCATGGAAGGCTTTCACGAAAGCCATTCCTACCCGCATCCTCGACTTTCCCTTTGCAATGCGATGGCACCATCTTCGAAGCAACAGCAATTTTGTGTAGTCCACCAACCATGACGGCAGCGTGTAAGAGGACAGATCAACCGAAGGAGTCTGCGAGCAAATACACTTCGTGAACGTAGATCATTCATGGAAGTATGTAGAGGTACCTTTATCTTTAGTGTCCATCCAAGAACAGCTTGTCATCTGCATCGATGAAGGAAGTGTGAATGAAAGAGCTGCTACTGATCGGTGACCCTGTCACGCTCAACGATTATCGCAACCTTCCAGACATGTCATCAGATATCTTTGGCCACTCTACCTTTCTCGATTGATTTTCTGCTCCTCTGTTTAGTCCTTCTTCCTCGTACCATCCATCTTCCTCGTCTTCCATCCCTCAAAGTTCTCTCATCTAATCGATACCGCAGCCTCATGATGTTCCCGCCGCCTTTCTGGCATTCCATCCCTATAACAGTGGTCGCGGCTTCCTCTCGGGCGCAGAGGGCGATACCTGGCCGTAGTTTCTGTACAATGGAGATTGCTTTACCAAACTTCCTTCATCTCTTTCTGTTCCTGTGTAGCCTATTCAATTCCCTCAGCGCCTTAGCCCGCTCAAGCAGCCCTTTCCACTCCATCTGTCGTTTTTCATCTTCGGCAGACTTAAGGGGCGGAGTTGCATTAATCCCCGAATTACTTGCCCCTGCTGGCTCACCCGTCGTCATATCCTTTGGACTGCTGGGACGGGCAGCTGGTTGACCGTCAGGTCCAAGGCTTTCCGTTGATTCTGGTGGGTGCGATGAATTACCGACTGATTGGTCGACGCCTTGTTGTTGATCTTCAAACTGCATGAATGCGTCATAGCCAAGTCTAGGGCATTCAATATTCCCAATGTATTCCATGCCATCGGTGTCCTTTGTCGAAGTATTCTGAGTATGTAGTATCACGTGAGTTGGAACAATGGAAGTGAGAATGCTTGAATTGGTTAAAGAAAAGAAAAGAAAGAAAATGAAAGTGGTGAAAGAAGACACCATTTTATGTACACCCGCTTACCCTCGTGATGCTTCGTTTTACTTTAATAATGCCATCGGTGTCCTTCTCGTCTGAGTCGTGGCTGCTACTGGTGCCTTTGTCCTTGTTTTTTTCGTGCTCTTCGTTTTCCGAGTTAGCCCTATCTTGCATCATCCTTTCCCTATGCTTGCGGGTGTTCTTATGGCGACTCATGTCCAGCTTAACGTCAGTAGAAAAGTGGCAAGGGTGGCAGGTGTACCGGTAACGACTATGATTATCATAGTTCACACGATATTTCCGGACAGGCGTACTTTCGCCCTCAATACTTTCAGGCGGCTCAAGTGCTTCTCTAGACGTGCTCATTGTAGAGGTACCCATATCCTTCTTTGATGAGCGTCGCGTTGATGATGAATCCGGCACGGTATTAGTAGGGGGCGGGGCTGAACTGCCGCTGGCATTCTCCCGAGAAAGATCTTCAGACTCATTAGGGTCATTTAGCCCCTCGCCCTTGCTTTTGTTGTTGGCAGAGAGGGGCGTCGTAGCATGGGCCAGCCGCTGTTGTATGAGTTGACGCAATCGTAGACGGAATAGTTTCTCGTACGTCGGCTGAGATTGGTGAGTAAAGTCAGCCAGGACGGTTCTATGGTGTAGAGGGGGTTTGTTATATACCTTATCCGGGGACTGTAGAAGGAGCCGTCTTTCGTACTCGAGCGCGTAATTCACCGCCTCTGGCCAGGTGTCGACTTGCCTAGCCAGCTTACGGAGTCTAGCCCTAGAGTAAATGTTAGCCTCTAAGCTCTCTGAGAAGGTAATGCCCGAACTCCGTACAAGGCTGATGTCTTATGGACGCGTTCCAGCAACTGGATATGTGTAGCCTGCCAACCGGTTGTTGGCCAAGCCTGAGACTTCAGCCTAGATTGAATGGCTCTAATGACAGAGACTTCATCAGTCGGCGTCATTTGGTCACTTTGGTGATCTTCAATGCCTAGGTCGTCTCCTGATCTGGATGACGCTGCACCACTTGCCGAGCTACGGGATTCTATCACGCGTGAATCAGAGCCGTGCGATGCGTCTTCGTCGATGCCCGTTTCATGTTCATGTCGTGGAAGGGCAAAAATGGCAAGTTGCTCCGAGTGCATGGCGACATGCTTCTTGAACCGGCTCATGCTGACGAGGAAGCCGTCTTCAAGTTGAGCTTCTCTCCCGGGGGGCTTCCTGTTTGCCATGAGTTTAGACCAATCATCGCAAAAGGGACAATCGTTGGTCTTGAAGGACGTGATGGTCTCCCGGCCAGCATCTTCAAGCCTCTCGAGTTGATCGGCTTCGAAATCACCGTGAGTACTGAGGATATGTTGTCTGAGTTTGCTTCGAGTTGTCTTGGCTTTTCCGTCGTTCACTCCACAGAGAACACACATGTAATTGCATCTATGCTGTTCAAGTTCGTGATCAAACCACGATGTCCGGTCTTCGAAGAACTTGTCGTCACATTCGGTTCCGCCCACTGTGCATATATAGGCTTTAAGGTCGCGATACGCATGACGCCTAAAGTGTCGGACATGTGTGTTAGCCTTATCCCGGTTTCAATGGTTCGAAGTGTCATTATGCGAGCTCCGTGGTGTGGTCAGACCTACCGCCATGCCTGTTCCGAGCGGAATTGCTGAAGAGTGTAGCAAATAGGACATTCGAAGGGGTCGTCTTCCGGGGATAGGTCTGCGAGTCGCGGCAGCTTCAGGACTGCCAGTGATTCGGACGTGGTAGAAACGCTGCAAAGAGAGACAGCGTCTTCTTCTCCAAGGATGTCCGCAGATCCCTGAAGGATATCCATCAGGTTTTCCTTGGCAACGAACGTTGTCGCTTTGCTGGACTGCTTGTCTGTTGTGGCTTTTTGGCTTCCGGCCTTGTCTTCCTCTTCCTCGGCCGCCAGATTGTCTTTGTGGTCTCGGCAATAGCGGATGAACTGTCTTCGCTTCGCAATCGCCCTTCCCATACGGGATGACTGCGCTCCGTCCCCTAGTTTTGGATGCTTGTGCCGTACATAGTCAATATCAAAACGATCCAGGAAGGCATTGGTCGAGTCCCGAGATGCACGATGGAAGCGGTCGGTTCCGCTCGAGGCTGGTTGTCGTACCAAGATGCCAATCTTCAAAAGCGATGTAATGCCCTGTGAGATGACTTGGAGAATGGAACCAGCCTCATCAACGGGATTGTCGGAGTAGGAGTAACTCTCATCAAAGCCCATGTCAAGGTCGTTTTCTGAACCTGAACCGTAACCAATCTCCCGGTTGGGCAGAGAACCATTTACAATGTTCGAAACTGTTGTCCTCATTGTCAGAACACTATTTTGAGCATGGAATAGGTGAGGGGAGGTTCAGTAATGACTACTCACGGTCCTCAAGCTCCTCAGACATATCCTCCAACTCGGCACAGATGTAGTCCCGCAAATCCGAGGAACCTGCTAGCCTGCTGTCTAGAGATAGTTTTGATGTAGACTTCCTTAGTACTCCCAGATTTCCAGCCCACAGCATAAATCTCTCTAGAACCTCCTTAACCGAAGAGGGAGTGACCGTTGTTGACCCTTGGGCGAATATGGATCCATTCTCCAGTACGGCCAGGAGGTCTGTCAACTGCTGTCGAATATTGCGGCATCTGTCACTGATTGTCACGTTGTTCATAATGGATCTGTAATCGACGTCCAACTTGGCCTATGGTCAATGTAGATCGAATTGTGTCTGTCTGGTATGCTCCCATGCCGGGGTTCGCAGGTGTTTTGGCTCGTGTAAATCGGGTGCAGTCGCTGATGTTGGACATCTTGGACGGATTCTCAGCTACCTATCTACCCCGCATGCTCGACTCGAATCAGCGTCAAATCAGAGGCTCTCATGCATAGAGGTACATAGTACGTACAGTAGCATAGTGGGCGTCGATACCTCAACTTAACTGGTTGCACTTTCCATTGGGCGGCTGGCGTCTCCCCAACCCAATCTGCAGCGTTGCAGTCCACCTTCCACTTCTTCGCCTCCTTGCTGATGCCTTCCCCGCACGTGCCATTGAATCATCTTCCGACTCTGAGGGAAGGAGGCACTCATCCTCTGCTTCCCAAATTCCAAAACCCCGGCCTCGAGATTGCCGGTGTTGTGCTTGGGGTCCTTCCCCTCGCCATTGAGGCCCTTGAGAAATATGGCGAGGTAGCCCGGCGCCTCAATCACTTTTACAAGATCAGGACGGAATACCAGGAATGGCATCGGCAACTAAAGTACAACCTCCTCTTATACGAACGAAATCTCAAAGAGCTGCTTCTTTCTCTCATGATCGACGACGAAACGGAAAAGGACAAGATCCCCGACCTCATCAAGGACCCGTTTGGGACTTGGTGGACCGAGCCCAAGACAGCCCGCCTCCTGCAGGAACGCCTCCGCGATGGCTATGAGGTGTATATGGATTGCATTCAGGTGATCAAGCAGGTCATGGAAGCCATTGTTCAAGAGCTTGCTTTGCGTAACCCGTCAGTTCAGAGCATGATGAACGCATCTGTAAGTCCACACCTAGAGGAACACAAGACTTCAATCAAGGCTTGCCAATGACACAAACCACCTGCCTAGGGGGAGGCTACAATAATTGCACGATTGAAGGCGCTGAGAGAAAGCGACAATTGGTCGTTCCAAAGGTTCAGATTCACGTTTGCCTTCAAGGGCGATGAGAAGCGAACCCGTCTGTTCAGCAAATTGGAAGATTACAACAGAAAACTCCGGGACCTTCTCGCGGGCAGCGACAGACTCCGAGACCTCTCCGCTCAAATTCCTGTTGCGGCTCAGCCAAAAACTGCCGCCATCGACACTGCGCTCTGTAACTTTTGGGTAACAGCCGACAAATTCTTCCACACCATTGCCTCAAGCTGGAACTGCCGATGCAAGACCCACTGCGCGAATCTCCTTTTACGACATCGGAGCGATGCTACGCCCGAATTTGAGGTACTGTTCACGAAGGAACAGCCATCTCTGACAACATGGAATGCCCGGAAAACGAAGATTGTTGGGAAAAACGGTCTCAACTCCGAGCCAGAAGAGGAGGCCCAAACTCGGATGAGCTTGCCGATACACACGCCATCCCACAAGGACAGCCGTCCACTCAAGTCCGCGCTGGGAAATCCTAAAAAAGGAAAGGGAAAAACTGCAATGTTCTCAGGATCTCAAGAAGTGACCATTGGGTATGTTACCTTACCTAGCAAAAGCAGGATCAATTACAAGCTAACCCATCGTACACAGATCTTCAACAACAATGACTCTCGTACAAGTGAAGCAAAAAGACGAGATCACCATCGCCTCCACCGGTTACACCACACGCACAACCTCACAGCAGATCATCCACTGTCTCTGCACCGCCTTGGAAACACCACAAG
The DNA here is from genome assembly GCF_000213175.1 of Neurospora tetrasperma FGSC 2508. NCBI lineage: Eukaryota > Fungi > Ascomycota > Sordariomycetes > Sordariales > Sordariaceae > Neurospora > Neurospora tetrasperma. The sequence goes on along the minus strand of NW_009799100.1, from coordinate 135,879 downwards.
TCTCATCCGAAATCCCAGACGAGCAGGAGTCCAGCTACGGCTACCTCGTTAGCAAAGACATTGCATACCACATCTACGACGTCCCCTACTACCGCCCGACCCAGCATCACATCGCTATCACTCTACAGGACATCATTGATGCAGATCTTTTCCAGAATCTTGAACGCAGACAAAGATTCTCCCTAGCCCTAACCATCGCCTCCTCCTTCGTTCAGCTTCTCGGTTCTCCCTGGCTTCCCACAACAACAATCACTAAAACGGGCATCATCTTCCTCGTAGATCCAAACTCTACCGCACACTTACTCGCTGAAGACGAACCGGCCTTTTTGAACGAACCCTACGTTCAACACCCCTTCGTGGGCAAAAACCCGAGCCACAAGCACGGACCGCACATGCCGAAAGGCACCTCTTTCGACCAACTAGGCATCATCCTCCTCGAACTTTGCTTCGGAAAGCGCCTCAGAGATCAACCCTGCCGGCGGCGGTACGATGACAAGTTCGCCGCATCTAACGATGACTTGCGAGCAATTTATGACGTAGCTGCGGCGAAAGATTGGCAGGGTAAAGTCCTGGGAGAGGCAGGACCAGATTATGCGGCTGCGGTGAATTGGTGTTTAGGGGGAAATCGGGGTTATTCTGGCAGCAAAGGTGAGCCAAAGAATAAGTCAGGCAGGTTATATGCAGGGAATGCGGCAATAGAGAGGTGGAGGAAGGATATGCTCAATAAAGTGATGGGACCATTGAAGATGTGTTGTGAGTATTTGGCGGGGAGAGGGGTGGAGGATTGACTAGTATAGTCCGATATTGCTTTATTTATTAGCTTAGTATATTACGTATTCTTGGTAGTATATTATACGTGATACACCGGACTAAATCTATTCCGAATAGTATTGAAGCTTATTAGGTAAGGTTAAAAGGCATTAATGAGATTAGATATGATATTTTGAATATTAGAGATAGCGCATGTAAAGTAATGTTATATATCAGTTAGCTATGAAAATGTATAGGAAAGTTGACACAAGGTCTCAAGCTAATAAATAAACCTGTAAGTACTAGACAATATATTGTAGATAGAGAAAAATAAGAAAAGGGGACTTTATGTTAATAATAGACGAAATTCAATACGCCACACCGTGTTTCACGAAAGTATACAATTATAAATGTAAAAAAGAGTGTGGAATGGTTTTGGAAGTACCCAGGATGTTATTATAAATAAATAAAATACACCCATACTGGATTGATGACGGCAACTCTTTAGCTGATCTGTACCTAGTGAACCACCGGGATAATTAGACTTACCATCAAATATAACATTATCTATAGGTTATCAAGTGTGTGCCAGAACAGAGCAGTTGCATTTGGGTATCAAGAACTAGCCACGCAAGGCTAGCGGTAACCGAGAAAAGAATAACGAGCAAGGCTGAAGGGGACGACTACTGTACTCTGATTGACTGATGTCTCATAGAGATCAGTCATTACGCCAACGCCTTGCCACCCTCAGCCTTCCCAACCAACCCCGAAACCAACTTCCACACTGCTGCCCTTTGCCTCTGTCCTCCCTCCTCCCTCGGCGCAAACACCTTTAGTCTCCCTTCTGACATGACGAACCCCCCACACGCAATCTTCGTCACCCTCACGCCCGGATGAAACAAGTTCAACCCCAGGTGCTTATCCACATACCGACCTAGAGCTTCCGTAAACGGTGATTCCTCCGTCTGATTAGCTCCAGAGACAGCAGTCCTCCACTCCCACCCTTCCTCTCCCAGCCGACCAGCCAACTTTCGTCGTTTCTTGACATCCATCTCCCACGTCTGCTTTTCCTTGGTTTTGCCCTTCCCTTTTTCCTTTTCCTTGTCTTTATCGCCCTGCATCTGCTTCCCAGCCCGGACAAACCCCCGCACATCAGCAGCAGGAATAATGACATCAATGCCCTTTATCCCCAGCGGTTCCTGGCCGGGTGTTCCATCTTTGTCTTCTCCTGCGGCGGGAGTGGCGTCAGTGGCGGTTCCTTTGTTTTCCGGTGGTGGGATGTAGATTCCAAGATTAAGGACCACGTCCTTGGCTAGTGGTCCTTTTTCGGGTAGCCCGGCTGTGCGAATCCATGATTCCCATGACTGAACGAGACTCCGAGTGCCGAGACGGAGAGGACTAACGCGGCAGTCGAAGGTTGTGGAGAGGAAGTCGCTGATTACTGATTTGAGAGGGGCGGGCATCCGGAGTAGGAGGAGAGGGAGGTGGAGGAAGTGGGCGGGGTTTGGAGGGTCGGTGGGTTGGGAGTTGGAGATGGTGGATTGGTTCGTTGGTAGGTCTGCTTGTTGTTGATCTGAGGAGGATGGGAGGAGCAGCGCGGTGCATTCGGCGGTTTCATACCGGAGGAGGATGTGGAGGGCCTTCTTGTCTTTAAGATCGGAGACAAGTCCTGGCCAGTCGAGGTCTGTTCGTCGTGTGGCATCTTCATGCTCGCCCTCGCTATCATTTGTTTCGGGGCTGGTGATATCCAGTACGGCGCCCATGTTAACCCATCGAATGTCGACGTACTCTAACGCCCCGGCTCTTCCCATCACGCCATCCTCTCCGTCTGCTCTTCCCAACCCAACCTCAACGCCACGGACAACATCCCCGACTAGTATTTCGCGCAATCGTTGTGAAAGGGCCTGTAATCGTTCCCGGTCCAGCGGTTGTTTGCCAAGGTAAAGAGGCGAGACACGGTGCGTCGAGAAGGTGGTGTTGTAGAACGGTGGTCGCGACTCTTCTTGCTCGAGGATTTCTGGGGAAGATTGTCGGTCGGGGGAGGTAGATGGACGTCGCGGTCCGGGTTCGGGTTCGATTTCAGTCCGTTGGCGTTTGCGACCTTGTGGTGGCATCTTGGATATCTGTCCGTGTTGTGGCTGGTTGAGTCGACTAAGCTGTCTAGCTGTGGAAGCTGGCGTCCGAGGATCGCGGGGCGATTGCGGTTGCGACACGCTGGAGTAGCTCCGTTCGTGGGGATTGATGGATGTAGGAGTTCGCGCTGTCAGTTCTACTCCAGTAGCGCGTTAGTCAGCTGGGAAATGGTTGAGCAATGTGGTGTTGACAATTGGTGTTTTGGTGTTGAGGAAAAGTCGAGAGAAAGTCAACAATCCGGTGCTTGGGGGAAGTCTTATCGGCGTTGCCCACCTTATCAGTGCGTTCGCGTCATGCAGCGGGGAATCCGCTGAAGTGTGCTGTGGTCACAGTGGGCTCAATCAAAGATTCAGGGTTCGGGTTACACGAGTGTCTTTGCCTCCCCTTTCCTCTCCACATCGTCAACAGCCATCACCAAAGCATGGGAAGGATTACTTCCCACACTCACTTCCAATGAATTTGACATAGTTGGCTATAGAAACGCACCATAACACTCCCGCAGGAATATCTTCCTCTCCATGTCCCGGCCTCTTCCCAGGCTAGCCATCGTCAACAACCACGCCTCGCCATTTTCACGAACCACCAAATTCACAACATTCAAACAACCGAGACATATTGACGTTGACAAAGTAAATTAGAAACGATTGACATAAAACATGACACATACGCTCATCCCATCCTAGAGGTATGTTTGTTGTGATCATCACCTCCCCCGCCAAATCTCGACCTTGTTCCCAAACGTACTCTCCGCCGACAAGCTCTTGCTATGCTGCACCCCCCTCGCCCCATCAAACTCAAAGCCCCACTCTCCCTGGTGAGCATGTCCACCCTTCTGATCCTCGACCTCCCTCGACACGGTACTGAACGCACTCGTCCTCTTCTCCTGCAGTTCAATCTCCTCCACACCATCCACACTCACAGTACACGCAGTCCCCATGGTCGGACTCAACGGCTCCTCGCTCCTCTCACTCGAAAAGCTGATGACCTTTCTAACCTCCACCCTCGAGTTTTGCCCCTGCCGCTGCTGCTCATCACCAATCTTACTACTTCCACCTACACCCGCACCGCCACCATCTCGTCTACTGCCCGCCCAACTCTGCGAAGTTCCCTTATTACTCGTCCCTCTTCTCGAAGTCTTGCCCTTCCAAAACCGAAACAAACTCTTGAAATACGGGACACACCCACACATGATGCCCAAATGGATCTCCACCGCCGTCCACGCCCACAGCTGGTTGCCCTCCCACGTCGGATCCCACGTCTCCCACACGACATAATGGACCCAGTACATTCTTATGCACGCAGCAAAGACGACCAACAAGCCAAAACTAAACAGCACCACGAGAATAATGCGCTGGTGAATGGGGATATGCGCCCGGAAAAAGGTCGGGAGCGGCAAGACCCACACAATGAAATCTGCGAGAGCAGTGACGATGGCGTGCGTCATGAGCGGCGCGTACTCTTGGATGCAGTCGGTGCTGTTGGACTGGACCAGGCTCCAGTACGAGGACACGGGGTGGCATTGTGTGAAGAGCAGGATGAAGGAGCCGCAGTTCATGGCGATGATAAAGACCATGGAGACTTTGGTCAGGCGGCGGAACCACGAGTCCATGGGCGCCAGGGCGAGGTAGGACACTAGGATGGAGACTTTGGAGAAGCAGGAGGACATGATGAAGACGGCTTGTGTGGCCATGGAGATCTTGCGCCCATGGGAGATTTCGGTCACGGTTAGGTCCCAGATGTGCTTGTCCCAGCCGAAAGTGGTGTAGGCGAGGATGACGCAGATGGAGACGGTGGTGCCGAAGATCTGGATTATGTTAGTTAGGTGTATTAGGAAGTTGGGGGAAAGACATGACATACCGAGGCGATGATCATGAACCAGTCATCCCATCCCGTTTTGCGTAGGAGGCGACCGCGCACGTAGAGACGGAGACCGAGGAACATGAGAGAGAGCGGAAGCATGATGAGTTCGATAATGGTGAGGCCCGGTCCTCGGCTTTCGGGGTTGACGTAGTTTGGTGCTGGCCATTGGGCCAGTACGTCTGGTGGTGGGATTCTCATGCTGGCGAATGTGTGTATGTGTGTGTTGGTGTTTTGGCTCGATATTCCTGATATCTCCCCTTTTCTTGTTTCTTTCGTGATTCCTTCTTGTTGGTATTTATTTGGTGTATGTTCTCAACCATCGAATGACAGGATCCGTCCGTCGTCCATCTACTTTCTTGACGCCAGCATCGATTTCGTTTTCTTCTGATGTGATCGCTGATCACAGGTCGTGGTGTAGTGTGGTGTAAAGGCCGGAATGAATGAATGATCGACGACGACAGCCCAACAGCCCTATATCCTACTCTTTATTTCCTTTCGAGTATGTAGCAGTGCTAGACTCCCACTATTTTAGTACTGCAACAGTGGCAGCGGAATCCTCTGAAGGTCAAGAAAAGATTGACTAGACGAGGTAGCAAGCAAGCAAGCCCGCCATGTGCTGCAGAGCAAGGGGAAGACGAAGATAAAAGGTGATCTTAAGGGCACCCCCCCTCTCCCCCCTCCAGACCACACAGCATGTAACCACCCTCGTTCTCCTCATCTTCCCTTCTTCATGACCCTCGCCCAGCGTGGAAGTTCCCCGTGGCAGGGCATAGTCGCCGAGCACCCGGTGCTAGTGGTTGAGAAGGGAAACCGAGCTCCGGTCTGACAGGTCCGGGTCCCCTGGTTCGCATACGACCGACGAGTTCTAGACTAGTGAAGGCGAGCCGGGCTATAGACAGACTACCCCCCTTCCCTATATCTAGACTACTTAACCGCTTAGGGCAAGGCTTCTCAGCTTTTCCCCGCCGTACAAAAAAAAGTTTTGCAACAGGCCAAAGAAGTACAGAATCCTCAGTCTTCGCCCGGGTAGGAAGATGCATTCCAAAACACTGCACTTGGACCGTTTGGTAGTAATCTATATTGACGTTTTTGCTTAGTTGAGATTTGAGTTTGACCGGACTCACTTTCTTTCCTTCTTTCCTTTTTTTTTCTCATTTTTTTTGGGGGGGAGTACATTTAGTAAAAGTGCATTGCCCTGTCCAAAATAACAAGAGAAGTGACTAACTATTTCTTGGAGGAATTTGCGAAAATGACCGATCGTGAGCTAACAGACTTTCACCTTATCTTTGCAGTGGGATGTTAGCGATTGAAAAGATTAGTCAAATTCCTCAGAGCCATGCCCTAAGCGGTTAAGTAGTCTAGATATAGGGAAGGGGGGTAGTCTGTCTATAGCCCGGCTCAGTGAAGGCCACCTTGTGCTTTGACCTTGATAGTGGGTCAGGAGAGGGTGATGAACAGGCTGCAGTGTGGTTCATCCCATTGAGCCATCCATCCCCTCTGGTCTATTGACTGATGGGTTCATCCATTGATCGGGCAGCAACTTCTTGCCGGTCTATCGGCCCGTGTCCGTGCGGAAAAACCAAACTTCGCTTCCAACTTTTTGTTGTTGTCTCCAAGCAGCCGAGGCCGAGGCTAAACCCACCCACGAGACCCCTCGCTGCTAGTGTAATCGTTTTCCCAGCCGCCGTCAATTAGGGGAATCCTCGCATTCAATGACTCCAGACCTTCTAGAACTAAGCTGTTTGGAGTTCTTCACTCCGCCGCCGTCTCCAAGCTCAAACCCGCTTCATCAGCGGCGTCTTCTTGGCCATGTGGAGTGGCGCTCAGACACATGGTGATGCCGAGTCATGAATGGTATTTCTGCTGTCCGATTTTTTGCTGTAATGAAGATGAAGAAGAAAAGAGATCTGATCTGAGCTGTCAGCCACGGCAACGATCAACCGGGAACCAGGGGGGATCATGAAGAGAAAAAAAAAAAAAAAAAATATACGAAAAAAGAAACGAAACCACCACGCGGAAACAGGGATGGTGAGGCCAAGGGTCGGAGACAAAGAGGGAAAGATGGAGCCCTGGGGAAATCGCAAAATAACGCCAAGAGGTCGACGAGCCACTGGGCAGCGCGCGATGGTGTCTGGTTTGGGAATAGCGTCCTCCAGCTCCGAGGGCTGCGACGGGCCGGACGGGGATGAGGTGTCTGGGTAGGGCTAGGTACGAAATGTCTTTCAGCTGAGGAATTTGGTTGCCGAATTCCCCAGGGTCCTCCCTGTGCCATTTGTTTTGAGATTATCGCAATGATATCCCTTTTTTGGTTGATGTTTTGCCGTCGAACCGAGAGATTGTCATGAAGCGCTTTTGGCTGTTCCGGATTTTCCCTCACATCACCAAAACTGACCGATAGCTTAGTCGCTTCCATTCTTTGGTGATGACTTCGCCTACCTACAGAAATGCTACACAGACACCGCAGTGTAACATCTCGCACCTAAACCGCCCACCTAGGCTACTACCACCAGGCACGTTCCAGGCCACACAGGCTTGACAGGCACCCGCAGCGGGCAGCGGAAATTGCGCGCGCGTGACGGCGTGACATCGTCCATCGCTTCCACGAGCCGAGGGGTTGAGCCGAGAAATCTCCCGTCAGCATTCATTGCCTTGTTGGGAAAAGTGAGAAAATCTCCTCCGAAAAGAGAGACAGATACAAAATGGGTTCGCGATGCCTGCATGCATGTAATGCATAAACTAGCAACCCAAATCATATCCCATGGGTGTTTCGCAATGTCTGTCCAATGTTCTGTGTGATTGCACTTGTCTCGGGTGTGAAACGTGTGCGGGTACAGAATGCATAAGGCAACTTCCATGAACATGTGTGCGTCGTCGGTCGAGATCGAGATGGAGTGAGGTAACTTGAGTAAATGCAGGCAGGGTGCTGAAAGGAATGAATTTTATGATTTCCTGCAGGAAAGTATCTGCAGGTACATACCTCTACTTCTACAGGTGCAGGCCCCCCCGCGCGCCTCCTCTTTCGGATCCAATCCCGTTCCTGTGATTACTACATCTGTATGTAGTGTACCTGCATGGAAGAAGGACATGGATGGAGTGGAAGACGGAGGGAATGGATGATGGGGAAGGAGGGGAGGGGAGGGGAGCTGCCCCTGGTGGAAGACGAAACCGAACCGAAAAAGAATTCTTCGGGTTCATGCTGAACTTGGCAGGTTGTTCATGATTGTTTGTCATCAGGACGGGTGCTGGTTGGATGGTTGGCTGGCTGGATGGCTGTTGGATGGATGGGCGAACGGTCGATTACGTGATGATAACTTTTGACGAGATGGAGGGTAGGAGTGTGATGACGGGGAATAAAAAAAGAAAATGAAAAAAAAAAAAAAAAAGGGTATGAAGAGGGTGTGTAGAGGGTGTGTAGGTATAGAGAGTGGAAAGAGGGTGTAGAACTAGAACTAGAGGTAGACTGGCATATACACCTAGAAAGATAAATGGCGGTAGTGGACCACGACTTCCTCACCTCCTTCTCAACACCATCATGACATCCAGAGTTACTCTCGGCAGTCAAGCCCCAACAATCACCGAGAGCGTTTGAAGAGTGGGTAAAGGACTTGTAAAGATAATCCGGATGTGATGAGACGTAAAAGAAAGAGGGTAGCACAATACCTGATAACAAACCCCTTTGTGCAACTCAGCCTGTCCAAAAGGGGGCTGTTTGGGTGAAATGCTACATTTTGGGTTACAAAGCTTGTTTAGCCGCAGAACTCGGCTTGACAAGAAAGAGGTCTGTGTACTTCCGTAAGAGGGAACTGTAGGGCAAAATTCGGGGTTTTGATAACGGCTTCCGATAATAACGTCCAGAGATGGTGGTAAAGCTTCTAGGCTTCCACTTCTTTCAAAGAACGGGAGGTATGATAATGAAACCGAGCTGTCACTGTCACTGTCTGGTCTGTCAAAATGCCACCGAAATGTGCTTCAAGTTGGTCGGGTCAGGTCATTCGTCGTTGGGCTCAACGGGGTTATTATTCCGTTACAGGTATTCTCCAAAATCCCCAAAAGGAGTGGGGCAAAAAACAAGACTCGCAGCATTGGGTATAGCATCACCTCTCTCTCTGTCCCACCATCCTCACCACGGCCAAGCTCCATCCCTCTCCTTCTCACCATCTCAACACCAACCACTTTCAATCCAGGAAAAAAAATCAAGCCACAACCTCCACAATCCTCCCCTCCACCCTCGGCGCCACCGCCTTCGTCCACGGCACGTCAAACTCGCCCTCATCCAAACAATCGCATGCCTTGCTCTGCACCCCCGCCAACCGACACCACTTCCTCGCCACCCGCCTCATGATCCTCATCTCGCGATCAATCAGCTTCACATCCGCGTCTCTGCCGCTTACCCTTGAGCTGGGTCTGCTCCCTCCACTGCTTTCGCTATCGGAAGCACTGGTATCCCCCACGGACGTCTGCGACTCCTTTAGTGGTTTCACCGTTGACCTTCGCTCTCTAAGCTTAGCGGGTGTCCAGAACTTCCAGCTCGAGAGGGGAGTGGAGGAGCCAGCGCCGTCTTGGCCAGCAGGCGTGGGTTCTTCTTGTTCGTCTTTCTTTGCTTCGGCGTCAATGACGCATGTCTCCTTATCGCAACCGTCTCCCGTCTTGGGTTCCAGGGTAGAAGTCAGGGATTTGGAAGGTTCCCTATACTCATCCACACCCTTGACGACCTTGCCCCAGTGGCGATCTTCTTCGGCGCCCCAGAAAGCCCATTTGTCGAGGGCTTTGAGCGCCATAAAGTACTGTCGCAACATCATGGAGATGAGAATGCCGTTCTCTTCCGAGACGACTTCCTCGCATTCGCCACCTTCGGGTTGGACGAGGAGAGATGTGTACCCGTCTTTGCCGCGGGCCATGTACCCCCTCGTTGACATTGTGTAGGTCTTTTCCAAGTCGATCGGTTCGCCGCCGACTTCCACGCTGGTGACTCGCTTTCCTGGTGGTAGGGAAGGGTCGAAAACGAATTTGATGTTGGATACCTGGGGAAACCGGCCTTCGAGGGCCGGGAACAGGGAGACGCCGTTTTCGAGCGCGTCCCAGACTGCTTGTCCCTTGACTTTGATGACTACCACAGGATCCTCAAAAGGGAAGCAGTCGGTCACATCCTTGACGCGAATCGGACCGGGCGGGTAGATCTGATCGCCGCGGATCGTGCCGGCGGCCATGATGGCGATGTCGGCGTGGTAGTGCAGGCGCATGATGTCGCAGACAAAGTTTCCAATGTTGCTTTCGCGCAGACGCACCGTCGTGAAGCGCGCGTCGAGGGGAGCAGCGCTGAAGCCGATCGGTTTCTCGAGCGACTTCTTTAGCTTTGAGGTGAGTTTATCCACCAACTGGTCTGTCGGCGGATCGCGGGGAATGCTGCTGTAGATGTCCCGCCTCCAAATATCCACATCCCACTTTGGCTGCCCCGGTTGCGTGGGTGGTGAAGCAGGTCGGCGCACCTCCAAGTACGACAGATTCTTGAAATCGGACCCCGACCGCAGCACATGGGTCCCGTTGATGAGGCTGTGCGCATAAAAGTGATCGTGTCCGCCCAGAATGATGTCAATCTCCCCGTCCATCTGCCTCGCCAGCTTGTGGTCGTTTGGTTCGCGCATATGTGTTAGGGCGACAATGAGATCGGCTCCTTGCGCTCGCAGTTCGGGCACCAGCTCCTTTGCTACTTCGGTCGCGGAGCGGTAGATGAGGTTGGGAGGCAAGGCATTGATGGTTTCGAGCCATTCGCGCTCGCCCAAGCCTAGCAGGCCGATCTTAAGCCCGTTGGCGGTCGTGATCATGTGGGTGCGGCCGGCGTTGCCGATGGGCACATTTTCGCCGAGCGCGGGGTCGAGGACGTTGGCGAGAAGCCAGGGGAAGGCGCATTTGGAGGTCAGGTGTTGGAATTGCAGGACGCCAAAGTCAAGATCGTGGTTCTGTTTTTTTTTCTCAATTGTCAGCAACTACATTACAAAGTAAACACGGGGCTTGGAAGGAAGAAAACTGAAAGAAAAAAAGACATACACCAACACAGGCGCACTGAGTCCCAATCTTGTTCAGAATCGGAACCATGTGGCTGCCCTTGGTCACCGAACTCTCCAGACTCGGATTGAACACATCGCCCGAGAACAGCGTGACCAGCTCCGGCTTCCCTTGCCCTTGGTACCGCTCATCGTTGCGATACTCGTTGACGGCGGTCATGAAGCGCGAAATGCCGCCGACGGGTTCGGCTGAGGATGCGTCGAGGTGGTAGACGTCATTGAAATGGAGTAGGCGGAAGTCGGGTTCGGGTGGTGGCCCCACTGGTGATTCTGCCGAGGAGTTGAGACGGCCGGACGAGTAGGTTACTGTTGGTTCGGCCGAGGGCGGTACAGGTGCGTGAGATCCCATTGTGTTTGCGTGGGAATATTTAAGGTATCGTGAGTGGAAAGTATTGGAAGTTGGTGTAAAGTGGAAGTTTGGTTCAAGGTGGTGATGTTCTTTGTTGTTGTTATTGTTGTTGTCATATGATGGGGTACTACACGTGTAGATGATGATGTAGTGGCGGTTGTTGATCAACAAAAAGTCTAGCTAGTGTGGCAGCAATCCAGGAACAAGAAAAAAAATCAGGGGATCTCATCAAGTCACTTTGGCGGGGAATAGTCCCCTTCATATATACCCGTCATACTACCACTACCTACCTACCTACGTATGCCGCCAGATCTACTTCGGTTGTCATGTATGTATACCTGGCATGGGGACGTAAGCAAGATAGTACAAAGCGGTGGGTGTGGGCAGTGCGGTGAACGAATAAACGAACCACTTGCTTCCGGTTGGCCCTGTCCTCTTTTCGTCTCCAACTTCTTTACCTATCTCCAAATGGCGGACAAGCTCCAAGGTCCAAATACCAAGACACGGACCAAGAACTCCGCCTCCTTTGGTTTTCCCGTTGTACTACGCCGCAATTCCCGACCAGTGACTGAAACACGTTGGGAGTCATTGTTTGCCAATGGGCCGCCAACATAGCCGTCTCTTTGACGTCCCCATGGAGGGAAGGTCCCTGAATGTTTACCTCACAGACCAACCATTCAACCAAGCTCTCCAAGCTCACCATCCGAGTGTACGATCACAATTGATAACTACAGATTTAAACACGCTGCCGTTCAAGCTGGGCTGTGTTATCGTATGTAGGTAAGGTAGGTACGTTCAGGGTGCATGGAGGCGTGGATGGTCTCGATTGGACTGAATCTGTCGGAGTTTATCTGCATTTCCATTCCCGATACCAGTCTCAGCTGAAACACACAACGTGTTGATGTTGATAGGGGAATAGGGGGTCATGTAGTGTAGACGAGCGGGAGATACCGTGGGCTGACTATTGAATGGTGAGCTGGGAGCTAGGGAAGCTAAGTGTGGAGATAGGTTGGTTGTCATGGGAGATAACATCCCCGGATAACATGGAGCACATCCCGCCGTTACTCTCTTCCATCTCATACCTCATTGATGACCATCATTGATCACGGGATCACACAGCCTGGAGCTATAAAGCATCAACTCCTCATTCTGTGAACCAGTAACAGTCAAACGGGAGTTGACGAACATCACCGATCAATCACGAGGCCATCAGGGGAATGTAAACACAAGTGAAAGGATCTACAGGCGGTTGGTCATGGGGGTTCTTCAAAGCCCAGGGGCTTGCCTGATCCCCTTCCAGGGTTCTCAGCTCTAGACTTAGATCCTCCAGGGGCGGCAGTGGCGCACAGACACCCACGGACAACAATCGACAAAGGGAAAACCCCGCCATTTCTCCAAGCCCCCCGCCGAAACCCCAATCGGAAGTCTCCGCCCGTCGTTAGGTTCAAGTTGTCATCGGCGCCAATCCCGTCCTCCTCCAGGCGCTGGTCACCGGAAGGGCGCGGAGTGGAGTTCGGGGGGGTGTCACTGCCCCGCCTCGGCTGACAGTCCCCCGGAGGCGGGAGGTCCACTTATTTTTTTCGAGTCAGCACGGCCCCGGCTTCCATCGGGTTCCTACAAGTAGACATTTATACGGCCCAATCCCGTCCCCGTCTTCCGGATCCGAATTGCCACTTACACCTCGTGTGAAACCCAACCAAGACACCAAGCAAATTTCACAATGGCTTCCACTGCTCCTGTTGTCCGCCACGCCAGGCGCGAGGGTTCGTCTCCGTCCTCTTCTCCCGTTTTGTACCACACAAACTAACAACATCTAGACGTCCCCGCCATCCTCGGCCTCATCCGTGAACTAGCCGACTACGAACACGCCCTCGACAGCGTCGAAGCCACCGAGGAAACCCTGGCGGCAACCATCGCCTTCGCCCCTTCCGAACCCTCCGTCGTCTCCCCCAACCCTGAGACTGGCCTGCCCATCACTGAACCCGTCTCGCCCGCCAAACCCGCCCGCTGCTTGGTGTTGACCGACCCCGACTCGGGAGTCGTCGTCGGCATGGCGCTTTACTTTTACAACTACTCCACCTGGCGGGCACGCCCCGGTATCTTCCTTGAGGATCTGTATGTCAAGCAGAGCGAGAGAAAGAAGGGGTATGGCAAGCGGTTGTTGGTGGAGCTGGCGAAGGAGGTGGAGGCCATGAAGGGAGGCAGGCTCGAGTGGAACGTGCTCAAGTGGAATGAGCCGAGTATCAAGTTCTATGAGAGTGAGGCGATTGGGGCGCAGATGATGAGTGAGTGGGTGGGTATGAGAGTTGATGGGGAGGGACTGCCCAAGTTGGCCAAGTTGTTGGATTAGATGGTAGGTTGAGGTTTGGGAAAAAAAAATAAAAATATACCCATAGTTGGAAAGGGTATGTTGACGCCTAGACATAAGAGGTTTGTGTTGTGGTGCTTTTGACCATGAAATGTGCTCGGGTATCATTTTCTACAAGTTGAGCAAAGTCCCTTTCTATCCACCCATACATATCTCATCCCACATAACGGCCCGCAGACTGCGATTACTGCTTCCCCTTCTTCTTCTTAGGCTCCGCTCTTACTGGTGCGCCCTCGAAGAACTCGAGATCCGCCGATGGTGCCACCGGAGGTTCATACTTCTTCTGTCCCCATTCTATCTCCCACCCTTTTCCATCCTTTTTCCTTTCCATAACTGCCGTCATCCGCCACACCTGTTCCAACGTCCTCCTCCATAGTCTCGGAGTATACCGATGGCAATTGATGGGCTGCTGCTCCCCCATCGGCAAATCCTCATCGACCTGCCCACTTAGCAGCATATTTCTCCTACTCTTCTGCCGATCCACCAACCAAATTGGTTGTGTCGCATACCTCTGCCAATTCCAATCCAGGGCCGCCCCTTCTTTTGACTTGTCGTCGCTCTTCGCCCAAATCAACCTCCCAACCGTCCTCCTCTTGGGCACCTCCCACTCCTCCTTCTTATTCACCAGATCCCTCAGCAGTTCCCACTCCTCCCTCGGCACCGGCGGAAGCACCTTCTCCGCCACCTGCTTATACGTCTTCTTCAACTTTGTCCTCCTCACCTTTTCATTCAGTGGCCCGCCCCAAATATTTTCCTTGGGCACATAACGTTCCGGCGCCAACTGGTGATTTGTAATCTCAGGCTTGGGGCGGTTGACAATCGGCGGCGCATCGCCTCCCGTTTGACTCCGTACAAACGCCTTGAGCTTTTCCGTGTCCCAATTATCCAACCAGTCCGGTTTCCTGCCCTCTTTCACGATGGCCCGCGCCTTGTTGATGTATTTTTGTAGTTCCTCGTCGCTGCTCGGGGTGTCGGGCTCTAATAGTTCTGTAAGAAGTTGGCGGCGTTTGGCGCCCGTTCGACCGAATGCGAGCAGCAGTATGCGCCGCATGCGCGGGAGGTCACCGGCGTTGGCGGCGCGTAGGTAGCGCAGATCGTGGTGGGCGCGCTTGAGACGGGTGGCGGTTTGGGGACAGGAGGACGGGTCGGAGGCGCGGTGGGCCCGAAAGCGCGTGGTGATGCGCTCGTCAAAGAAGGGACGGATGAGAACGGGGAGGTATGAGGATTCGCGGAGGAGGTGTCGGTAGAGGTGGAGGGTCGTTGTTGGGTGGGGGAGGGGTGGTGGGCGGGACATGGCCGCGCGCGTGAAAGAACTGAAGCTGTGGGTTGTGGTTTCGGACTGGAGAGTGGGATATCGAGAGCGGAAGGTCAAGTTTTCGGCAGTATGTACCAGCCGGAGGAATGGAAGTTGTGAGTTGTTTGGGAAGTTGTCATTGTCATCAAAGTCGAAGTGGCACTGGCAATTGGGGGATGTTCTAGAGGGTGTATGGTAATTGACATATGTACAGTGTATCTTACACACATGCGAATACGTAGAGGTACTGTACCACGCTCCTGCTTTCTATCCATGTAATATTACAACCCTGCGGCAACAAAAGACATCATGGAACTGATAAAGACATTGAATGAGATGAGTGAATCTTCCAAGAGAGTTTGAATACCTTATTTCTTCGTTGAGTCAACCTTCAATATTTCTGTCGGGGTTCGTTCGTTGCTGATGTATCAAAGACACCAGCTGGTTACTCGTTTGTTACACAGCTTGTATCCACCCGTTACACATAACCACCCCCGTGACCTGGCGCCTGTCTTTTTCGTGTATCGCTGACCGCATAGGGCAATCTTTCACACGCAAACACGACTTTTCGCGCAACAAACACGAAACCAACACGTCGACCTTTAATTCACTTTTTGCGAACAAAGCAACGTCATTGTGACCATCGCGCGTACCTCTTTGCGCCGTGGTGTTTTGGAGGGTAATCCTATTACTACTACTATCCCCAGTTTCTAATCCTGCCGAACTGTCCATCTGATATTCCCCGATTCGTTGCGCCTTCGCCGCCGACCCTTCTTCCCTTCACCAACTTCGCCGGCGGCTGCAAACGTCCGTCTGTTATCGACTCGCTATTTCTAAGTACTGTTAGACGGCAAGAGGGAATCTGCCACAGCATCAATTGCGGTCTCATATCGATTTCACCCGAACCACGGCAAGGGGCGGCAATCACCATCTGCCGCCAGTCCCCACGTCTCCAACTCCCTTCTGCTCTATCAAACACCACTCGTTCAGTCATCAGTCACACACACAACAGTCTTTACTACCACCCTCTATTACCCGCGACAACAATCAAGATGCAGCCACCACAACTGGGCGGCGCCTCGCAGCAGTCGCAGCCGTCTTCACAACAGTCCTTCTCCATGAGCCAGTCCTCTCAGTCAGTCTACAGACAGTACACGGATCCTCCCAACCGGCTACACAACGACCATGCCGTACCTACCATCTACTCTGTGAGCTTTTCTTCGCCCGTCTTCCTCACTCTCTCCACTGTGCTCCGACTGACAGCTACAGGCCACGTACTCGGGCGTCGGCGTCTACGAAATGGAGGTCAACAATGTTGCCGTCATGCGCCGACAAAAGGACGGCTGGGTCAATGCCACACAGATCCTCAAGGTCGCAAACATCGATAAGGGACGCCGTACCAAGATTCTCGAAAAGGAAATCCAGATTGGCGAACACGAAAAAGTCCAGGGCGGCTACGGGAAATATCAAGGAACTTGGATTCCATTCGAACGGGGTCTCGAAGTCTGCCGCCAATATGGCGTCGAGGAGCTGCTGTCCAAACTCTTGACACACAACAGGGGACAGGAAGGCGAGACTGGAAACGTGGACACCCCCACCAAGGAGCAGGCCATGGCTGCACAGAGGAAGCGCATGTACAACGCCAGCTCGCAAGAGAATCGCGGTATTGGCTCCACCGGCACCTTCTTCAAGAACATCTCCTCGACGGCCTCGACCGCAGTGGCTGCCATCAGCAAGGCTCGCTTCGATTCCCCTGCGCCTAGAAACCGCAGCGGTCCCAGCAGGGCCCCCAGCTTCAACCGCCAGTCCTCGATGCAGGATGTGGCCGATTTCCCAAACTCGCAACAAAGCCTTGTTTCGACCGAATACGCAACCCAGACACAGAACGCTGACTCGGGCTTCGGGTCTCAAACTACGCAACCCTTGGCTGGTGACGGCCTCGAACAACCCCCTAGGAAGCGGCAAAGAGTTCTCACCCCCGCCAGGAGCTTTGGCGGCCAGACTCCGGGCCACCAGCCTCTCGACCCATTCAATGCTGGAAATGTTGCCAACGGAGACCCTGGCTCTCCCACGGAGCCCAGCAACTCATTCAACTACGATCAAGTCACTGCTAATGATGGCGAGGCCTCGTATGCCCTTGGCCCGTTGCGGCCGTTGCCCTATGAGAATGACGCCGACGCGGAAGCCAAGCGGGGTATGCTGATGGGCCTCTTTATGGATGCCAACGGCCCCGAGGAAGCCATACAGGCTGCCCTTTGCAATGTGTCTCCTCAGGAGCTGGACTCCCCCATCGACACCCAGAGTCACACGGCCCTTCATTGGGCTGCCACCCTCTCTCGCATGCCGCTTCTGCGAGCGCTCATCCATGCAGGCGCAAACCCCTGGCGCGTCAATGCTTGTGGAGAGACTGCCCTTATGCGTGCCTGCACCGTCACCAACTCCATGGAGAACAACACGTTTCCCGAGCTTCTTGATCTCCTCGGTTGCACTCTTGACGTGACCGACGACAAGGGCCGCACGGCTTTGCATCACATTGCCGTCACCAGTGCGGTCAAAGGCCGTCATTATGCTAGCCGATACTACCTCGAGAGCCTTCTAGAATGGGTGGTCCGGCAAGGTAGTGCTCCAAGCAGCCAAGAGAACGGCATCGGCGATAGGAAAGGACGTCGAATGGGCATCGCCCGGTTTATGAGCGAGATCGTCAACGCTCAGGATAATAGTGGTGACACGGCGCTTAACGTTGCTGCACGCGTCGGTAACCGCAGCATCATTTCCCAGCTTCTGGAGGTGGGCGCGGATCCCACAATTCCCAACCGAGCCAATTTGAAGCCATTGGATTTTGGCATCGGGATTGCCGATGCCGAAACCAACGATGATCCAGCCCAAGAAAAGACTGGGGCTACGACGGGCAGTGGCTATAAGAGCCGTGAGACCAGTGACAAGGTTGTCCGCTGTAAGTTCTTTTTTCTTGTTTTCTATCCTTCTTGTTCCATTGCTAACGTGAAGCCAGCCATCACTCACCTCATTGGTGAATCCGCGTCTATTTTCCAGAATGAGCTGAAAAAGAAACAAGAATCGATTGACACCCTCCATTCTCAACTCCGCGTTACTTCCTCACAAGTCGGCGACGCCCGCCGCACCCTCGAGTCCCTACAAGAAAAGCTCAAAGCCCAGCAATTGGCCAAGCAGAAGATTGTCAACTTCAACCGGGCATGTGAGGAGGAAGAGCAGATCCTGATTGAACTCGAACAGCGTCACGGTCGGCTGGATGTCGCTTCGGCCAACGCCTGGGAAATGGAACTCGAGTCGGCATTGGAGATTGTCAAGACGCAGTCTCCCAAGGGACTGGACCCAGACAGCCGACCTAGCCTACCGAGCGCGGCAGTGCTAAGAGCTAGAATCAAGGCACTACGGGCGAGGTCGAGCAAAACGCGACAGGCGGTGGCGGCCTTGCAGGCACAGAGCAAGGAGAAAGAGCTCAAGTACCGGCGACTGGTCAGCCTCTGCACCAGGAGGCCCGAAATCGAGGTTGAAGCCCTGCTGGATACACTGACGAGGGCGGTCGAAAGTGAAAAGCCTGAATTGGAGATTGCGAGGGTCAGGAGGTTTCTGGGCGGCGTGGAGGGCGTCGTGCATTAGAAGCGCCAGGGCTACTGGAGCGAATGCAAGTGTGATGAGAAGGATTGCTGGAGTTCGGCGGCGCTGAGGGGAGGTGCAGGATTGTGGGGTGGTGGGGGTGACGACGGTTCAATGGTACAGAGTTTCGACTTTTGCGATGACACGGACAGTGGTGACGATCCCGAGGAGACCGATAACAATAAACAGGAAGGTATTGACGATCCCAGGAAGGAGGATGACGATGAACAGGGGGATATTGATGAACCCGAGGAGCATGGTGTCTATAGTGGCAGCGCTGGGGATATAGACGATGGGCGTTTTACTGACCAAGATGATGGTGACCATGAAGAGGACTCCCCCTTGTCCTCTTGCAGCTCATCTTCCCAGGCAACAACTCCGCAGGGACGGCCCGATGCAGAGCAAAGGAAGCCCGACGTGGCACGCGGTAAGCGTAAATCCCATTACAAAGCTAGACATCCAAACGTGAGCTAACTTCAAACCAGGGACTGGCCTCAACAAGTGCCCGGTGAAAGATTGCTCGTTTACAGGATCAGGGGGTGACTTTAAGCTGCACATGAAAGTTGTGCACAAGTAGATCAAGTGCCCCCATGCTGCTTGTGAGTCCATGGGATCCGACAAGACTTCGATTTATAAACATCTGAGGAACTGTCACGGGGCTAGATTTATATGCCGGGCCAAAGATTGCTTGTTTGCAGGATCAGAGGATGACATTCAACTTCACATGAAAGAGGTGCACAAGTATTTGGGGTGCCCTGAGGCTGCTTGCCACTTCGTGGGACGCCACGAGGATGCGCTTTCTCGTCATTTTAAAAAAGCGCACGCGAGAAGATTGCTGGATGAGAAGTGCCGAGCGAGGAACTGCTCGTTTACAGGATCAAAAGATGAGGTAAAGCTCCATCTAAAAGAGGTGCACAAGTACCTCGAGTGTCCCGAGGCTGGTTGCGACTACATGGGACCCCACAAAGATGCACTTCATAAACATCGGGAGGAGATACACGGGGAAACAATAAAGTGTCTTTTCGCTGGTTGCGATTGGGATGGAAGCACACCTAACTTTCATCGGTATCATAAACACACACATGGTCCGACATACAAGTGCCCAGAACCCAACTGTCCTTTCACGCAGACCGCAGTACTCCTGACCCATCATATGCGAAGCGTACACGCGAGACCCAAATTCACGTTGGAACTGGCGAGGAAGTGCGAGATGGTTGGGCAAGCCAAAGATGATGAAGGGTTGGAAGGGGGTACCATTGATGATGCTGATGAAGATGAAGATGGTGAAGATGATGAAGATGACGGAGATTATGATGATACAGTGCGATAGCCATCTTGTATAATAACTTTAGCGAAGAATGCTTTTAATGAACAGCGTACAACGGCCCAATCGATTTTATTATGACTTTACTTCCTTTTCTTCGTTTGCATTTTCCTTTGCTCTTTTCTTTTCTTTTACTTTCACCCACTCTCGTCCTGGACAGAATGGTTGAGACCTTTGCCATTCTATCTTGGGTATACTCTTAAGACGCATACAAGCGTCTTCATTCCATCTATGAAATTCATGTACACTCATTTCCGGAGTAAATATGTCCCCATGGGACTCTAGCCGATGTCTTTTCGAATTATGGTATTCCCTATCACAGTTTCGCAACGGCCTTTCGGAGGCGATTTCGCAAAACATGGATATGGATCTGGATACCCTCGAGTATAGATTGGATAAAGCGTTTGGTAAGGGTCCACGGGGGCTGTTTGATGCCAAGAAGCCGGATAGTCCTATTCCTCTGCCTCCGTCATATTCTAGACCAGTGTCGACACCATCGAGGGATAACCTTCAGCTGGAAGAAGCAGGACAGCAGCAGCAGCATCAAGCGGAAATTAGTGGGCACTTGGCGACTACAATAAGGTACTTGATCCGCACAGCACTACTGGATGGATTCATTCCGCCTTTGAGGCACAAGAACAAGGAAGTGCGCCACACATAGTTTGTCAATATGTGTACGGCAGCCTCTTTTTTTCTTCTCGAGAGCTCAGCTTCAGAGGGCCGCTCAGGCTCAGGCTCAGGCTCGGAATACCTAATCAGGACGAAAAAAAAACGACTGGGATTTATGGCCCCTACATCGATGGAGTGCACTTTCTGATTGCCGGAACGAACACGTGTTGATACAATGTATTTCAGCTTGGGTGATTATGGATTAGTCACGACTAGCACTGAAGCTCTGGAACAGGAAAATGGGTTGGTCATATGGGTAATGAGATGACATGACATGACATGGATTTGGGTGTCGGTAGGACAGACTTCTAGGAGGGAGATATATAGGTACCTTATGTAACGAATCGACTGTTGTTTCCTCCTCCGCGTCATTGTCATCATCTAGATTGAAGATCAACCCCATGGTATCGTTCGTCCATGTCCAGCGGCGTATCCCAAAAGGTCCTTTTACCCAGGAACCAAGATAAACCCGTGGCACCCTGACTTCATTTTTCTCTAGGCCTTTTCTTCCATCTTCAGGTCCTCCACCTTCTTCTCCACCTCTTCCACTGCACCGTCCTGCTTCTTCTCCTTCCGCAAAGCCCTCAACTCATCCAAAGTCGGCACTTCCAGCCCATCCTCTCCCCCCTCTTTACGGTACCACGCCAACAAATTCGCCATATCCTCTCCCGTCATGGTGCCCATCTCCTCCCACCCGTACGCATCACTAACCTTTTTGATCCAGTCCATCCTCCTCTTCCCTTCTTCCTGTGCAGGAGCCACCTCGCGCAACTTTTTGCGCAGCTCGCCCATCTGCTCGATGGCCCGCCCCGCATTCTTGGGCAATGCCTTGGCGATCAGTTTCCGAATCGTCGACGCCAGCCTGGGGCCTTTTCCATTAGTCGACACCATGATTTGTAGGGGCCCATCACGGTGGACAGAGCCAAAGTAGAAGTCGCATTCGGGAGGGACATCGGCAATGTTGGCGGGGATTTTGAGCTGGTGGGCGAGTTTGTAGATTTGGGAAGAGGCGACGGGGTCGTCGATGGCTGTCAAGATCAACGAGTAGTCGTTGGCGTGGTCGGTGAGGTCGGTTGACTCGAAGGCGCGGGGGATCCAGGTCAGGGAGTTGGGGAATTGTGTGAGGCGGAAGGAGACTTCGGGGTGGAGGGGGGCCGGGGCGATGAGGGTTACGAGGGCGTCGGCGGAGAGGAGGTGGACGAGCCGGGTTGCTGCTACCTGTGAAGGGGGAATTAAGTCAGCAACAGCCCTTGTGGGAGGAAGGCTGGAAGACGTGGAAGAAAGACATCCATACCTCACCACCGCCCACTAGGAGCACTCGTTTGCCCTTGATCTGCCATGCGATCAACAGACTGCCGCCCGTCTGGATCTCGGGGAAGTTGTTTGGGTCTGCTCGTCCGGTCGTCATTTTGTGTCTGTTGTGTTCGTATCACAGCGCCAGCGCTATTTGTCCGTCGTCAATTCGTTATGGTAGATCCTCGAAAGAAAAAGAGAAAAAAAAAAGGATCAAGTAGTCAGAAAACATTGTGAACGGGAGACAGAAGTATTTGGTGAATGACTGATAAGGCTGATAATGGAGATTCTGCCGCTGACGTGCTTCTGCTGATGACATATTTATTGGTGGACAATGGAGGGTGATCCCGGTGGTTACAGAGGGGCGATTGCGGGAGGGTGGAGAGGGGGAGACGGGATCGGAAGATGGAGGGGTACTTCTTGCTGAGTGGAAGTTTGTCAATTAAACGAGGTAGAGGCCTAACAGAACTTGTCTCGGTTTCCTTGGGCTGACCATCGACGTCAAGGTCGGCAGCAATTGTTTACTTGCAGGCGGCCCCAAAATAGCGGATCCCACTGAACGTCAGGCGCATTAGGCTGCCGCAGCTCTG
Organism: Neurospora tetrasperma FGSC 2508; assembly: GCF_000213175.1. Taxonomy (NCBI): domain Eukaryota; kingdom Fungi; phylum Ascomycota; class Sordariomycetes; order Sordariales; family Sordariaceae; genus Neurospora; species Neurospora tetrasperma. The sequence continues at coordinate 113,551 of NW_009799100.1, read as the reverse complement.
AGGTGACACTGCCTGCGCCTACCGATCCTCCTCTACCGCCGCTCCCGAGCCAATAACGAAGCGCACACCCAGTCAACTTCGGTTGCCCAACAACGGGGGAATCAAGTGAGACGACCAACTTCGCTTCCTTCCTTCGTTTCCCTCGTTTCACTGCACTGACCAGGCAACAAACAATGGCCACCTTGTCGACGACGACGACGCCGACATAACCCCCTCCGTCCTTGTCCTATCCACGACTAATTGGGCTCCCATCGATCATTCCTTGCGCCAGTTCCGTCCTGATTACAGTATCATAACACCGACGACAACGACATGTCCGGGCGCAAGCTCGGAGGCGGGCGCATCTTGGGCAACGGCAAGGGCCTCGCCCCGCCCACAGCAGCAGCAGCGTCGTCGTCATCGCCGTCACCCTCAACCATTGCCGCCATCCATCGCGCCGCCAGCCCCTATGCGCCCTCCGACAGCAGCACCGTCTCCTTCATTTCGCCCAATTCCACGCGCGAATCCATCTCCCCGTCATCCTCCGCCCCGCTCCCTCACATTCCGCAAGACCTCGTGTCCAATGTCAGCTTGCCCGGTCCTTCCAATGGCGGCGGCCAATCCGTCGGCGCCAACGACAACCGACTCGTTTGCCCAATATGCCAAGAGGAAATGGTCACCCTGCTTCAATTGAATAGACACATCGACGACGTCCATCAAGAGTTGCCCGAAGAGACACAAGATGAAGTCAAGAGCTGGTTCGACAAACAAGTCCGCAAAGCGAAAAAGTTTCAGCCGTTGAACATCATCAACCAGACCCTGCGCGGACTTGATGTTTTCGAATCCAACGAGACGCAACCTGTGCTCGCGACCAGCGCCATCGCCACCGCACCCGGACGACCCGCAGAAAAGGCAGTAGACCCAGAGGAACTAGTCACCCGACACCACTGGCAGAGACCAACGGGGAACGACCCCTGTACCGACCCGACATGTACAAGAAAGTTAGGGCCGTTTAGTGGGCTGGTCAATTGTCGGAAATGCGGTCGCCTGTTTTGCGAGGAACACACCATGTACCAGATGAAGCTGTCGCGATCGGCCAACCACGAACCGGTACGAGGGATATGGTGTCGAGTGTGTGAGACTTGCTTCAAGAGTAGGGAGGGGTACAATGATCACCAGGGAACGGTGAGGGATCACATGGCCGAGTTCAAGGCAATACGAGCAAAGAGGGTGGACAGACATAAACTGGAGGTACAGAGGCTAGAGAAAAGGTTAACTAAGCTGACGAGGCTCTTGGCTGAGATGCCGCCGGACGAGGGGTCAGGGTTATTGGCCTTGACGGGCCAGAAAAGCCAGCGAAAAATGATTGAGCAAAGTGTGGTTAGCTGGGAAGAGGATGGGGCAGTTTCAAATTGCCCGTTTTGCAAGCAAGAGTTTGGGAGTTGGACGTTTAGGAGACATCATTGTCGGATATGTGGGAAAGTGGTTTGCGCCGATCCCGAGACGGCTTGTTCGACAGAGGTTGGGTTGGATGTTGCGCATCGTACGTTTCCCGTCATTTTGTCATGTTGACTGCGGCTGACCTTCTTTAGCAACGATAAACACCGAAAAGCCACCCGGAATCGTCACCACCACCCTCGACATCCGCATGTGCCGCGACTGCAAATCAACCATTTTCTCTCACCGCGACTTCGCCGCTTCCATAGCACACAAACCACCAGATCAACGCGCCTACGAGACCCTGCGGCAGTTCGAGCGAGGCATCCGGATGTTGATGCCCTCTTTTCAAAAAGCCCTCTTGGCTCTCCAACCCCCGAACGAAGACGACTACCGACAGGATAAACCTCCACCGACGTCTGCTCAAGTGCAAGAAGCCGCCAAGATCCGAAAACGACTGACAGATGCCTTTGCAAAGTACGACCTTGCCGCGAGGAGGCTAAGAGACATGAAGACGGATAGCCCGACGCAGTTGAGGTTGCAGCAGTCTGTGTATGCTGCCGCGTCGGCCTTCCTTCACGCCAACCTGATTCCTCTGAAATCGGTGCCCCGAGTATTGCGCAGTAACAGCATGCAACACCAACACCGTCGCTTACTCAACGGGTCAACATCCACCCTCTCCCCCTTACGAAAAGGGGAGTCTGCCTTCTCCAAAGACGTCGAGACATCCAGTAATGCCGGAGCAAGCGAAGCCAGTGTCGTCCAATCAGAATTGGACATCGAGGAGAAAGAGGCAAAGGAGAGGCTGGTGGTGCTTGAGGAACAGATGTTCATGGTGCAGGAGATGTTGAAGAGCGCGAGGGCGCAGAGGCGGTTTGAGGAGGTTAGCGCGTTGAATCGGAACGTGGAAGAACTGGAGGCGGAGATTGAGAGAGCCAAAGAGGGGGTTAGAGGGGTTGAGGAGCGGATGGGTGCTCTGTACATTGGTGGATAAGAGAGTGTCGAGTACTATGGTTATGGGTCTTTTCTTGGGGATTAGCATGGCGTAGGAGTTTTGGAGCATTACCGCATTGGGTATTGTTAGTTTGGCGACAGATCAGAGGGTGTAGTTGGAAAATTGAGCAAGTGTCACAGCAGCCCGAGGTCTCTCTCGTGGTGTACCATAGGCATATCGTCCGGCGGTTCATATTCTCTAACGACGTATTCGAGCCCGTCGATTTCATCAACGATATCACCGGTGGACGTCTGGTAGCGAAGTGTTCAATGACGAAGGTCACGGGCACTGCCATAAGAGATATCAAAGTTTGTGTGGTTCAATTCAATGATTAACATAACTTCTTGCAGAACAGAATCCCAACGAAACTGGGTATCACATCCCCTCCTTCTTTTCTCATCCTCAACATTACACCATCGACGTCAGTCTCCTCATTTCTACTCCTCATCCTCGCTCTCCGAATCGGAATCGCTCTCGCTGTCGCTCTTGCATCCACAGTCAGAATCACTGTCCGAGTCGCTGTCACTCTCACTCTCCACGCCCTTCTCACCCTCCTCCTCCTTCTTCTCGCCCTCACCACCCTTAACCTTCTCCAAGTTCTTGGCCCCCTCCAAGTTCGAGAACCCATTCACCAGATCCATAGCAAACGGCGGCGCAAGCCCCTCAAACCCTCTGACCTCTTCCGCCATCGCCAGGGCCTTCCACCCGTTAAATTGCTCAGCCGTGTGCAACAAAGCGCCCTCGAGGTCGATCTTGAGGTGTCCGAAGCCAAGGCGGTGGTACGCCCACTTCTTGGCGTTTTGCTCATCAGCGGCAGTCTGCTTCTCGGCGTCCTCGGAAGCAACAGCGTCACCAGTCGCCCAACCAAGGCGCAAAACCTTGGTCTTTCCCTGGGCCTTCCACGCGTCCAAGTTGGCAGCGCACTTGCTGATGGACAGACAACCCTCGCAAAGGAAAGTGTAAGTCAGGTGCGTGGCGCTGATGCTCGTAGCGGAGGGGATGGTGCGGATCTTGAAGGCGAGGTCCTTGCCGGTCGAAGCGGCTTGTTGGCCAGCGGTCGTGGGGACGTTGGAGGCAGCGCCGGAGGCAGCAGACTTGACGGCCTCGGTGAAAGAGGAGAAGGCGAGGTTACCGAAGCCATCGGATTGGAGACCGAGGAAGAGAGGTAAGTGGGAAGCGGTAAGTTTGGGGGAAATGGAGATCCCGCCCCAACCGGCGCCGCGGCCTAGGCCGGAGGTGGCATTCAGAGGGAAGGAGAGTTGGCCGATAAAGTCCGTGGCGTCGTTGGCGGCAGCATCAGCACCGGAGGGAAGGCTGGACAAAGCGAGGCCAAAGGAGAACTGGCTGGTCTCGTCGTAGAACCGCTGGAAGGAAATGCCGGTGGCCGGGTCGACGAAGGGCACCGAAGCCTTGTGGGGCATCGGGATGTGCTCTTTCTTCTCGCCATTGGCATCGCCGCCCGACAAGGCCTGAAGACTGCGCTTGCTGACGGTGGCAGTGCGGTTGAAGGCCTCGGCAGGGAGGTAGGTGTGGTTGGTATACATGGTCTGCGACGGGGCCTGCTGTTCGGGCGTCCGAGTGCTTTCGATCTCTCCGCCGCCGGGGATGGAGCGCTGCTTGAGATGGTCTGGGAGCTCAAAGTGAGTGCCGTGGCCGGGGATGTGGTGAGTAGTGCCGGCGGCGGAGACATGGGTCTTGAAACCGCCGGGGTTGGTAAGAGTGGGGGCGCCGAGGGCGGAGCCGGCGACGGCGAGGAGGAGAGCGGCCTTCGTTAGGAGGGACATTTTGTCGGTTTTTGTTTTTTGATATTCGTTGTAAAGACAGACGGTAGGTGGGTTTTGGCGATTTGTTTCAAAGAATGACTGGGGTTGAGTTAAGTCGTCGTCGCTGGTTGGAAAGAAGGACTGCAGTTGGATTTCTGCTCGACACTACCGCTGCTGACTGAAACAGATGGAAAGATTCGTTCGGCAGATGGGCGAAGATCGAACTTTAAAAGGAACGCAAACGACGACGTCAAACGACGAGATTAAGGAGGCCTACCAGCCGAGTGGTACGGTAGGTAGGGATCTGCACCGCGGTCTGTTCGGCATCCACCACATTCTAACGAGGGCGATCTCAATCACCAGGGGTCACCAGGGGGGGTCAGCGATAAGGTGATCGCAATGACTTGGCAATACAAAACAACAACGGGAATTGACTCTCGCCTCGAGCTTGGCTACAGCAAAAGCAAACACCTGGGGCTGAAATGACAATACCCTTTGTATTCATTGTATGTACGTCACCTTCGTTCATTTCCCGATGAGTCCTCTTCACGTGGCGATCAGCCCAACGGCACTAAACAGGCATAACACGGGCCGCTAATGGGCTTCCCCCCGTAAGGGATTATGGGCTCACACAAATCCCATGATGCCACCCGAGACACTCGACCATATCACCTCACCTCCCGCTTGTCTCATTCTGGGGGTGATTGGAGGGGTCGAGTACAGTCCCCAGCAATTGCAATTGAAGATCATCGCCGGCATTTAAACCTTAACTATGGCATCCAGCGTGCGGTGAGCCAATCCATTATTGCGAGAAGTGAACTCCCTCTCTCACACAACCTGAACCCAGCTTCACATCACCACGGATCAACACCGGCATGACCGTTCGAGTGACGCTCACCGATATCTCACCCCATCTTTAACGGGTGCCACTATACTCAAGAATCGATAATTGGGAAGATCATTCTCCTTTCCATTCGGTATTTGCACTCGCGAACAGAACGATGGCAAGTTCCGTGTCGATAACCATCACGGCATTACCGCCACATACTGATCAGTCACAGCAGTCCCCGAAACAGTCAAGCTCAATGACTTGGCTTCATCCGCAACTGGCCTCAACCTGAGGGAGATTATTCCCGTTTAGCACGCTCCTGACCAATTCAGGACGACAACCGGTTCACCACGGCGTCGACGACGCACCGCGGTAACTTCCGCCTTCATCCCGGCATCGCATCAAAACCTTAACAACGATCAGCAATAGGAACTCAAATGCCGATAAACGGTCTATTAAACTGCGATAACCACGTCTCAACTACCTACTTCTATCATCACACACTCGACCTCCTTTCTCGGTACTCTTACAGTGCAATCCATCTCCACAAACTCTCTTCCACAGGCAGTCAACACTCAACTCCCCCATCCATCAACACTCCAACTACCTACCTGCCCATGAAACACCATCCACTTACCCCCACCTCGCACTGCTACTAGTGGTAGTCGTCGTCTGCGTAGCCACCGTCATTCTAGGGTTAACATTACTCCCAGGCGGCAACCCCGTGCCCCCCACAGGACCAGCACCACCACCAGCACCAGGCCTCAACATACTAGGCGGCACCACCGGCTTCAGCGGTAATCTCGGCGGCGTCAACCTTTTTTGCTTGGTAGTAGTCATTCCATTACCTGCAGGCATATATGTACCACCACCAACCGGCATAGTCTCAGGCGGTGGATCAACAGGATAAGGCCATCGTTGCGACATGGAGACAGTAGACTGTCTAGGCGTCATGACGTCCGCTAGCCACTTGCTTACACCGCGCTTTTCAGTGGCGGCGGGAGTGGGCGGGTGGCCTGCGAGCATGGCGTAGGCTTTTTCGTCGAGGTAGTGTTGGTTTGCTGCATCGTGAGCGTCTGCCATGGTGTTTCTGCCTTCTCCTTCGGCAGCGTAAGCGGCGCGAATCAGGTCGTTGATTACTTCGCTGTTGGTTTTGTTGTTGTTGGTGGGGTCACGCTGGGCGCTGTCGGTTTGTCCCTGGCCCTGGTTCTGGTTGGGCCAGGAGGAGGGGTGGGTGAATGTGATGGTGGGTGGCGGACCGCCTTTTTCGTCGGCTAGAGGGGTCTTGGGGCCGAAGAGGGAGGATTGGCGATGACGACGACGCCATTTGATAAAGAGGAAGAAGGCGCCGGCGAGGAGGGCGATGAAGCCTTTTAAAGGTTAGTTTTTGGATTGTTAAGTGATGGATAGGGGAAAGGGGGACATACCCAATACGCCAATGACTATACCAGCCGTGGCACCAGCGCTCATCTTCTTCGCCATCGGCACCGGTATCTGTTGGCCTTGCGTATCCGCCTGCGGCTGGTCGTCGATAGCTCCGAGGACACTGCTTGGCGTGGCCGTAGCTGCCGGGGCAAGTGACAAGTTCGGAAGCGCCGTGGCGTCGCCGGAGTTGACGGGTGCCAAAGCATCTTCCGGCTCCAAAGTAGCGGAAGGTGCGGAAGTAGAGGTAATCGTCGCAGTAGCACTGCCGTCAACGGTGGCGGTAGTAGTAGCAGCCACGCTACCAGTGGCGGTAACAATAGGAGCCGCAGTCACAGTGCTTGTCTTGGTCTTCTCCTTCTCCGTCTCATCCTTCTCCTCTTCTTCCTTCTTCTCGTCATCAGAGTCCCCACTACTAACACTGGACACAGAAGCCGCGTCATCATCCTCTTCCTCTGGTTGCTCCGGATGCTCGGCAGGGGCATTCCTTTTGCCCAGGGGCAGGATTTCACGTCTGCTGATGCGAGTAGGCCGTGAGCTGGCGCCAGCACCGGCACCGAGACGCTTGGGAGCCTTGGAAGTGAGGTTTGCGGGGTTGGTAGGCTGCGGTCTGGCGGCGTCGGAGTCAGAGGCAGAGTCAACGGAGTTACTATCCAGAGAGTTGTTGTCCGAAAGAGAACTGAGGGAGTTATCGTCGCTGAGAGAGTTGCTGTCCGAGGTGTTGGGGTCCTGGAGGTTGTTTTGTCTGGCGGCGATGGAGCGGCGGATAGCAGCCTTGTGCTGCTGGCGCTGACCAAAAGTCAGACGGTTGCGGTTCTTGGGAGCAAGAATGGGAGGGTTGGTGGGAGCCAAAGTGGGACGAGCTTCGTTAGCCGAGGAGTTGCCGTCGCTGAGCCCGCTGTCGAGACTGTCCAGGCTGTTATCATCATCAGCTGAGCTGTCAAGCGCCTGTCTTGCATCGATGGTACGACGGGCATGACGCTTCTGAGTGCGAGTGGGACGTCCCAGAGGTCTGGCCTCATCAGCAGATGACTCAGCGCCGCTGTCGAGGGAGTCATTGACGCTATCAGCGGAGTCACTGTCGAGTGCCTGCCGAGCGTCAAGCACACGACGATGCTTGGCAGCTAGACGGGCGCGGGTCTTGGAGCTGAGGTTGGAACGTTTGGTAGCGGTGGAAGTAGGCGAGGGGCGGGCTTCATCGGCCGAGGAGCCGGCGCTGTCAAGGGAGTTGTCGAGACTGTCGACAGACTCATCGTCTGAGGTGTTGATGGCTTGTCTTTGTTCGAGAGAGCGACGAGTAACACGGCCCCGAGAGCCAGCTGTCAGACGTTGACGAGCCTTGGCGGCGCCGGTGAGCTGTGGGGGGTTGGTGGTTTGGGGTGGTTGTTGACGACCAGCATCGGAGTCTGAGTCGAGACTGTTGTCGTCGCTGAGGGAGTTGAGGCTGTTGGTATCGCTCAGGGAGTCGTCATCACTGGTGTTGAGGGCTTGTCTCTTGGTTGCCTCGACCCAGGCGCGGGTGGCTTCTGCTCGGGCAAAGTTCCGCCAGCGGAGAGTGGGAGCTGTGGCTTTCATTGTGATAAGATTCTCCAGGTGTCCAGTGGAATCGGCCGGCCGATTTGGTGTTGATTGTGGACTCGAAAGGAGAGACGAAGACGCAAGGAAACCAAGTGAGTGAAACGAAACGGCAGAATTACAGCATTGAGGGACGAAGAGAGGAAGGTAAAACAACCTGGGACGAACACAACAAACAACAATCGCAGACCTGCTGCACTCCTCCAGTGAGTATGAAGAGAATGAAGGTGAAGGAAAGGCGAAGGGAACGAAAAGTGAAAAAGGGAAGCAAAAACGTAAGAGAAACAGAGAACAATGGGTTCTCTTTCAAGCCAAGCGACTCTCAGGAGATGATATCAACCTGCTATGGCACAGCCCGAGTCCAGGGGCGCTGTTCTTGGTTTACTGCCCTGGCACACTGCACGGACACCAGCGCCAAGTGACCGCGCCCCTATCACGGACACAGCACGTGCCCTAGCCGCCATCGACATGTTTCTCCGTGTTCCCAGCTCGGTTGTGGCGTCCATTGATTCCCTCGTTGATTTGGTACGACAGAACCTTCTGTAACAAACAACGGCCATGGTGCGACCCGCCAAGAATGGGATTCCTGAAAGCCGCCAAGATTCCCATCGGTTAATGAGATGGTGTTTCTGCAAGGTCAAGTCTTGCAAAAGGGAACTGGTTGGAAACGAAGGCGTAACAAGCCCCTGTCGTTGCGGGGATGTGGTCCCTGTGATGAGCCGCTATTGTCGCGCTCGGCTAACGCTAGAGGTACCCTGGCTGTAGACACAGTGCTATACTGCTATGGCAGGCGAAAGTCAGCTATAATAACTTAGAGGTAAGCTTTGATGAAAAGCTTCGATGAAAGCTTGGTAGCGGCTTCCAGGTTGGTAAGAGAGCACGCAATCACTTTCCCTTTTCTGATGTCGACGGGACGGGAATACAAGAGGATAAGCTTTTATCCATTTGTTGACATCACAAGAAACGAATGCGACATCGTTCAAGATTTCCAATCTTCCCCTGCATTGTTTCTGTTTTCTTTGGAGGCTCAGATGAGGTAGAGGGATTACGCGTCCTCTCTGTTGATTAGATGTGCCGCCGTTGTTCAATTCATCGAATGTTCGGTTGCTGCCAGGATGCTTTACAGGTACCTTCCCTGCTTGTGGTTCCTCTTGCCTTGAAGAGGCTCGGTCTCGATAGTCCCAACTGGGTCCCCCCGAATGTCTTGTTTATTGTTAGGTAGCAAGTGCATCTGGAGAACATGTCTGAAGATCATAGAAGTTTGGGCACCTCAAGAACAACCCAGCGTCATCTACACACCTTCCACAAGTGTGACGATGTGGCTGGACTCGAACTCTGGTTTATCCAATTCTCAGCACCTATCAAGACTCACAGCATAGCCGCCCGAAAATACTCCAAACTGCCAAGTGAATCACCACACGTGTCAGTCTGGCTTACCTCGTTCCGTGCAAGTCTAGCCGCAACCCAACGAGGCACTCCCCCGTCGCAGTATTGGCAGCCATGCACATACGCACTGACACAAGTAAACAAACCCCTTTTCTTGGCAGCCCCTAGCAGCTCCACTTTTGACATCAAACAACTTCCTCTCTTTGTCCGTTTTACCTTGACGAATTCGGCCCAACTTTCCGGATCTACTTCCTCAATTAGATCCAGACTCGGTTAGAAGTTACCTTACCTTTTTCTGGGATCTACAACTCCCAGAACACGAGCACGCACGACATAGTACTCGATTTCAACCATACCTGTAGGGATCATGTATATCCGTTTCATTCAGATTGAAATAGATAGTACCACTCACTACTACTACTACTACTACCTACCCTACCTAGCACACCTGCGACAATATCATAACGACAGCCCTATCACCACTACACCCAACCAATTCATTCACGCAGAGAGACCTAACTTGGTGTGCACAGACTTCTTACTCGGTAAGGTCTTGACTCTATCTTGGCGGGTGTCAGTATGGTTTGGATACAACCTCGAAATGGTGATGATGGTTACCTCTAAGAGGTTGATGAGATGATAGACAGAGTTCTGGATCGTGTCGACTAAGCGATGCTAGATCTTCTTGGCCATCGAGTGGATAGAAACATGTATATATACGGCGATCCACATCTGTTTGGGACGATCTGTTCACCTACTACTGCTCATCACAGACATCATCATCATCTTCTTCTTCACAGGGTTCTTTCGCTTCAAATTGCCGTTTGTTCTTTTCTTCGGTGGCTGGCCCCGACATTCATTCTCCGATATCATCATTTGTAAACTTTTGATCAAGTTTCGAGACCGCTCGCTGGATATATCCCAACCACCCACTCACAAGCCACAAACAAAACAAAACAAACAGCAACCCAAACATTCAGAATGAAGTTCCAAGCTAGCCTCATCCTGGCCCTCCAGGTCTTGTCCGTCGCGGCTCTCCCCCATCCCAAGAGGGAAGCCGTGGAAGCTGCTGCTTCCTCCACTGCCGTGGCATCTGCAACTGCTTCCGGTGTTGCCTCGGCCACTACCACGACCGCGGCTCAAGCCACTGCTACCGTTGGTGCCGGCACCGGAGATAAAGAAGGTGAAGAGGAGGACGAGAACGAAGTCGAGCAAGCCGGCAAGTTCAACACCGTCATCACTCTTGGAGGTGGTGACGTCAAAACCGACACTCAATTCCCCGCCGGCGTAAGTTTTTGTCACCTAACCCGCTTCACTCACCCGCAACTATGTCATACAGTTGCACACAACACCCCAGTGAGTGGTACCCAGCTAACCACCAACAACACAGACCGTCGGCGCCTTCGAAGTAGAGTTCAAAAACCCCGAAGCCCGCCAACTCCGCGTAACAGAGAACAAGACCCCCGCCGCCGCTCCTCCGGGCTTCAAAGCCCTTGAACCCGTCTCCTACAAGGTCGAAATAGGCGGCGGTGCCTCCAAGGGCCTCACCCTCTCCAAAATCGACTACATCCGCAACGCCAACTCCACCGTCGACATCAGCCAGGCAAAGCTGGGCAAGCTCTGCAAGGAGACCAACAGTTTCGTGATTGGCGATGGTGTGGGCGAGACCGAGTTTGAAGCGGATGAGAATGAGGTGGCGACCAAGGTTCCGGATTTGGTGGGCGAGTATGCGCTTTTCGTGCCCGATGGAACCGCCGCTGCTACGCCTGCCGCCCCGGCGGGTGATAACAAGGATGTCGCAACGCCGGCTGCCTCGGCCGCTCCGGCTGCGGGATCCGGTGATGCGGCTGGCGGGGCGGCTGATGGTGGTGTCGCTGCGGGTTGCGGTCCCGGAACCATTTGCAGGACTTTGGTTGATGGTTTGCTTTCGTTGATTGAGGGTGCTGCTGCTGGTGCTCAGACTGGCAAGGCCTAAGGGATAGGCGACTGGGGTCTGAGTCCCTAGATTTATTAATGGGAATGACTGTACGTTTATGGCCGTGTTTGTGGGTTGTTAACTGGAGATAGAGGTAGTGCGATGGCCGTTTTAAGATGTCTGTGACTTCATTACCTCTATTTCCCCAAGTGTCCTTGCGTGAAACGAGATGCGTTGTGTGCCAGATTATTTCGCCCTACAATCATAGAGGTAAGGTCACATGTACAGGTACCTCTACCTAGAGGTACGTTTGCTAGGAATTTGATAGAATAGAGGATTGAGTCAAACTGTACCTGAGTCCAGAGGTATTATATAAGAGCAGCCGTTTATCTCACCTGGGTGGATAATAGCAAGTTGCCCATGCCCCTGCACTACACCATTCTCACTTAACTTCCCGCTTAGCAATAGAAGAATCATGGAAGCCTACAGGTGTATCATGTTACTGTTTCGTCCGGAACTATGAGGTTCTGCCTGGCGTGAATGGGTAGAGGTAGGCACCTAGTGAAGGAAGTGAACAGTGCAGTTGGCTGAACATCGTCCGACCGAGCATCCTACATGTACCGGACAGGCCCATTATAGCAGGCACGTTAAACAGCGGGGCCAGTAACTGGTGTCTCCTCCATTTGTACAAGAGACCACATTCACTTCACTTGTCTGGGAGGCACCAGAAGTAGTGGGGTTCAGATTTTCCGCAACCCTCTATAAATTGTTTCCTTCCAATAATTTTTCTTCATTTTCACACGAGCTACTGTCTGCGTTCATCGTTGTCCCAGCAAAGCCTCTGGCAATATAGTCCACGCCTCCAGCTTTGCTTATACCCACTTCTCAGACGTCTTAACATCAGGTCTTAACATCAGGTCTCCATTGTAAGTACATCGTTCACCAGATATCATGCCGAAACTGACACTATTTCAGATATAACCACCCCCAAGATGAATCACCAAGACAACCAGAAACCTGCTTTCAAGCGCGTCGCTGACATGCTCGACGGCACGGTGAAGGAGGGACTCTACCGAGTTGAGCCTGAGTTCAAAAATCCTCGCAAGTTCCTGGAAGCGACCCAGGAGGCGCAACAAGTCGCTCTTAGAACACTCTACGAGGACGAAGAAGTCAGAAGTCCGATCTCCCAGGGTGCCATGGAGTGCCACATCACCACGGCACTATGGAAGAAGTACTTCCCATATGGCCAAGGAAGCCCTGCAGAGCCGCTCCGGGCTTTTTGCGAGGAGCTGTGTCCCAACCCAGACCAGCGGTGGGCCCGTTACCTGGAGCAGAGATTGAAAGAGGAAGAGGATCGCAACCCGCGATCACGAAAGCGACAACTGGAGGAGAGCGTCAGCACCTCAACACCACCATCCCCGCACAAAACAGCTCAGAACTACAACCAGGCTGAGGCCGCAGTTACTGAGACAAACCCACAGCCTTTATCCTCCCCCCGCAAGACACCTGTAAGCTTCCGCTTGAGGCTCAGGTAAGGGTTCAAGCTCGTCCCGTGGCACCAAGCGGGCCCGGACAGACGCAAGCGATCCCAACGGCAAAGGCAAGCCGGCCGACACCCAAATGTCCCTGGTGGCCAACACAACACATACTTCCACTCCGCAGTGGCCGCCCAAGCCAGAAGTCTCACAACTTCGGTCACCTACCCTTTACCAGGACATCCTCACAGCCAAGTGTCTTGAGGAAAGTATGGGTGTGAGATGGTTCCCATCAGACGACAACACGAACGTGAAAGCCGTGTTGATCGGCGACGTATACATCGCAGCAAGTGCCACGTCGATGAGAGACCATACCATGACCAAGGTAAAGGAGGAGCTGGCTCGAAGAATCCTGGATACTTGTAGCGAAATGCGGCTTTACTGCATCAGCCGGACGAGGAAAAGGGAGACGTGGGTCGAGTTGCAACGCCTGCTTTCATAGCACGTAGTCGAGTGTCCGGTGTGTGTTAGTGCGCGGGGTTTTTACCTACTTGGAAAGGAAATGACAATAATTCAACTTCAATTTGTGCAGTGATCCCATGGCGATAATCTGCTGGGCGTCGAAGATAGGGAACCAAGCCGGCACGTTTTTCATAATGGGTGTTCATGTTGGTGCTCCCTCCGCCCAGTTATGGTAAAAGTCACTCAGTCTCATGCCTCGATCTCATGGCTTGGAGCTGAAAGTGGATGACTTCTGCAATGCCTTTTCACGTACGCCTCTTGGGCTTGGGTGGCCGCGGCCTGGCCCTCGCGGGCGGCGACCTCCAGCTCGCGAATGCGAGCGACAGAAGGAGTGTTATTACGCGAGCCGGGCGGGCGGCCGCGACGGGCACTGGGGCCGGGGGTCTGCGGCGCAGTAGGGGACGACATTATGATTCTTTCGGTTTCTGGTCGCAAAGGAAGTCAGCAGGGGCTCAAATTGAGGAAAGGATGCGGGACTTACGAGAAGGAGCGCGAAGCAACAACAATGGGACAGCAGAGGCAGGAACGGCGAGTGCTGCTCGGACCCGGCCGGCTGTCCGCGCTTTCGAGTTGAAGTTCAAAGGGAGTACGGGAAACGGTTGACGTTGCCAGCTCCTACAACTTTGTTCGTTCATGATGGTCGAGCGTAAAATCCGATTGCTTGTACTGCCGGAGCTGCACGATGTTGCAGACTTTGCTTCTTCAAAGGTCAGCCTTTTGCTGGCTGTGCCTTGAAGTCAGCTGTTGCCGTTGTTCCAGCAACGCAAAGCTCATTTCTTTGGGTTTGGGGACGGTTGGGGCGCATGTTGCGGCAACCGAACCTTGGAGCTTGGGGGGTGCATGCATGGAGGCACAACCCCGAAGTTCTAGTGCGAGCGAGATGGTGCTGGTGAGGCGGCCAAACATGCCACGTCCAGTCGTCACAGCAGGGCACACAGGTCGGCGGAAGGGATTCAATGGGGCGAGGAGAGAAATAGAAGAGTAAGTCCAAGGATTAAAAACCCAGAATAAAAACACCCAGTGCCGTAATAAGGTACCCGACCAGAAGCCAGGCCACCAATGCACTTTCCACTCAGCCAACAACAAAGGGAAAGGGGCAAAGGCAAAGCGATTGGCATCCCCATCTGGCATTATCTCCTCAACTCGGTTCCCGACACATCATTCCGGATACATTTCTGTACTAGTAGGGAACCTGCTCCAAAGGTCCTCTGACCGAAACCAGAATCGAGCAATTCCGAACATATAATAGGTTATCACGATCGCCGTCCATGAAGATACTCATGGCTGATAAATGGGTATAGTTGAAGGGCTGGATGTGGCTGCTTCGGTTGGGACGGCCTCCTGATCCATGATACCGAGATGTTCGAGCATTTTTTGGAAAATAGTCGAGGGATGGACTTTCGAGAGACTGTTGCTATTATGTTAGAAAGAAGTTATCATCTCACTCCCATGCTACCTGTACGATTGATATCCCCCTAACACTTACTCTGTCCACGCCAGCCCATCTTAAATCTTCTCGAAATCTTCAGTCTGATCTTACAGTTCATCCAGAACCAGCAGCCACGTGTTGGGCGAGCGCCTTTTCGTCTGCGAGTCCGAGTCTTTCAATGCAGTGCCTCTCGAGCGGCCGAGCCCCGACTAAAGGAGGTAGGAACTTTACCGCGCCACAAACGCCCCGTCTGTGTTACCAACGGCCGGATCATCATGACTCGAGGTAGAGGGTACCTATCAATCTGAGAAGACCGGACCTAGTGGTTCCAAGGCCTGCTACGAATCTGGTCATCGCAGTCATTGCCTGTTAGCGCGTCGAACAAGGTCAACAAAAAGAAGAAGACCAAGGTAGAGGTACCTATGTTATGTCCTGGCTCAAGAATCCTAAAGTGCAAAGCATACCTACCTTACATCTGAAATCGAACCATACGGAGGAGCTTTTCAAGGAAAATCGAGATGCGTGGAGTGTCTCATACGGAAAAAAGAAAAGAAAGAAAAGAAAAAAAAAACGAAAAAAAGAAAAGAAGAAAAAAAAACCTGGAATATGATTTGGCGAGAATTCGGTCCTTGCTTTGTTTCTTCAATAGCCAAGGGAAGGGCCACGGGGATTGCGACCGCTTGGTGTGGGTTGTACATGCCCTCAACCGAGATCGAGGTGACTGTAGAAGCAGCTGTTCCCTTCCACTTGAACATGAGAAATTCAATCCTCTTTTTCGCTACTTCTCATCAAACTTCAGTCCATAAACTCATGCCTCCTCCGGTCCATGCAAGGTTGTGACCTGCATGCTCAGTATTGTTTCCATCTGTGATTGAGCGACTGGAGTAACAAGTCGTAAGAACGTTATGCCAGATTTAGGATAAATGGCAAGATCGCCCTGCCCCATGGGGAAGCGCATTTAGCCACAACGGAAGTGCCTTCCCCACAAAGCAATCAATATCTCGGCACTTCGATGCTGTTCCGTGCAAGGAATCACCACTTCCAGTGCAGATCTTCCATGAATCGGACGAGTGACATGGACTTGAAACAAAACCACGAAGCCACGTTGAATCCAAAGGTATTAGCCGTGAAATAATTGATGGAGGTAGATTTCCCGCCGAAACTCCCATCTCCCCGTTGTATATTCCTTTATGCCGGCACTCGTCTTGACTCAGGTCATGAACATTCAGGATATAAAGCGGTCCAGGTCCAGTTCCCTTCAGGTGGAATTTCTATTCACATCCCTACAAGCCACAGACTCACAATTCCCATCAACTTACCATCCCTCCTCTCACCATGAAACTCACCACCACCTTCGCCCTCCTCCAGATCCCCATCCTCGCCTCCGCCAGCCCTCTCCAAGACCGTCAATCCTGTCCCAAGGTCCACATCTTCGGCGCCCGCGAGACCACCGCCCCGGCAGGCTACGGCACCTCAGCCGGCCTCGTCAACAGCATCGCCGCCGCCTACCCCGGCTCTACCAAGGAAGCCATCGTGTACCCCGCCTGCGGCGGACAATCCTCGTGCGGGGGCGTGTCCTATGACAACAGTGCCTCGCAGGGGACCGCGGCGGTGGTGAGAGCCGTGACGAACTTGAACAGCAGGTGCCCGGATACCAAGATCGTGCTGGTCGGGTATAGTCAGGGCGGACAGATTATGGATAATGCGCTGTGTGGAGGGGCGGGGGCGACACTGACGGGGAATGCGCTTAGGGCTGTAAAGGCGGCGATCTTTATGGGGGATCCGCATAATGTGGTGGGGTTGCCGTATAATGTTGGGACGTGTAGGGCGAAGGGGGTAAGTCGATATAATCAATGTGGAGGGGGAAGTAAGGTGAGATGGAAGAGCAGTGAAGATGCTGACGACTATGCCCTCGTGTAACAGTTTGCGGCTCGCCCCAGCGGGTTTCAGTGCTCCCCTGCGAGTCCGTCGATTATCCAGAGCTATTGCGACTCGACTGATCCGTATTGCTGCAATGGGAATGATGCGAACTCGCATCAGCAGTATGTCAACAAGTATGGACAGCAGGCGTTGGCGTTTGTGAAGAAGTTGGTGGATGCCGCTTGAGTTGGGATTGGGTTCCAGATTCTGCACATGCATGTGTTGAGAGATAACGGCATGCACATGATGTGGCTGAGGCTCGTGCTTACGGCTTTTGGTGTTGGACAGCATGCTTGATGCATGGCCCTCAAATACGGGAGATGCACAGCACGATGCTGTAATGCAGGGTCCATGCCCTGAAGAAAGACTACCTCCTATGTATTTTGTCTAACCAAACTTGATTTGCATCCAACATGAGTTCTACCTCTAGAGGTAGTGGTAGGTAATAAGTGCGTTCATGAACTGGAATTTTTACTAGAAATTAAAGGCATATATCCTGTGCCCCCGTCCGATCATTACTCGTAGAGGTATCCAATCCATTTTTTGTAGGTCAATCACTTCCATTCGCCCTCCCAACCTGAACTCATCCACTCAGCTCTAGAAGAGACCAAGACCCATACCGACAGCACCAACAACACCAGCCAGAACCATCACACCCGATCCCCTCACGCTAACCGCAGCACCCTCAGCAGGCTTGCCCGAAGCAGAAGCGCTAGCAGCCGCACCCCCAGTGGCTGTTCCAGATCCAGTGGGGACAGCAACACCAGTCGACGTGGACGAGGGAGTAGAATCAGTGGAGGTCGAGCTACCACCCGAGGTCTTGTACTTCTCAACGATCCACTTGACACTATCCATGGTGTAGTTGGCAAAGTAACTGCCGTGCACGGTGAGGGACGAGCCAGAATCGCAGTAAATATCGCCCGTGTCGCACCAAGAGGCGATGTGCGAAGCGAAGGGCAGGCATGAGGTGGTGTCGTTGCGGGGGAAGATCTGGGGTATCGGTGTCAATACAGTGAATCAGGGAAATGGAGGAGCTGGAACAAAGGGAGAGACTTACGCCAGTCTTTGTGCTGGTGCCAAGGTTCCAGGGAGCGCCCGCTGTGTGGCTTGGGTCACCGTAGGCGACGGCCGCAACGACTGTTGTTCAATGTCTCATGTCAGCTTCATGTCATGTTCGGACAAGGTTTGCAAGTCCCCAGTTGTTGACCCCAAAGATGATGGATGAGAGGAAGTGAAGTGGGCGAAAAACACATACCCGACTCGTTGAACACCTCCAGGTATCCCTTGCTAGCCTGATAATCCGAGCCCTCTCCAGGGATTCCGCCACAGACCGAGTCCATCATGGCATGCGCGCCCTGGGAGTAGCCCAGCAGGGCCACCTTGGTGTCCGGGCACTTCTCATGGTACTCAATGAGCATCTTCTCAAAGCCCATGGCTCCCTTCTCCTCCGAGGTGGTGTAGTTTTCCAAAGTGGCGGGATAGTCGATGGCTGAAATGGTCGATCCGGGAATGAGCAGGGAGACGTTCCGGGCGACAACGCCGATCCGCCCGAGACCGGGATCTTCAGTGCTGCCGCGGGCGACGATCATGTGAAGGCCGGTCGCGCAGGGCTCCTCACGGACGTAGTGGGAGACGGAGGCGGCGGCCTCAACAAAGCGGGCAACAATTGTCCACATTTTGGCGATAATGATACGAGGTTGGCTGTTTGTGGTAACGGGGCACGGTCTTTCTGGGCTGGTGTCGGTGAGTGACTGGAGCTAGGCAGCGAGTGAGTGAGTGAGTGACTGAGTGAGTTGAGGCTCTCGTGTTGTCCCGATCGACCGAATAGAGGCTGTCTTGGCGTGTCCGTGTGTACAGCTCTTCGACGATGAGAAAAGGGAAAGAGAGGAGAAAAAGAAGAAGAAGAAGAAGAAGAAGAAGAAGAAGAAGAAGAAGAAGAAGAAGCAGGAACGAAAAGCACGAAAAGGGTGTGGTCAGGTGGGTTTCGTTGAGGCTTTCGGGAAGCAGGAACAAAAAATGGCCCGCCCTCATGCCACTCAACAGGGGGAGACCGCCATCCTTTGTGGAGCTGCTAAGACACAGCCAAGTTCGCTAAGATCTCGTCGGCAAGACCGGCCGGGGCTATCGTCCAACACTTTTGGCGGCCTTAGGACCAGATGTGGTGTTTACCTCCCGCTCCAGCCCGCCAAGCACAGCTTGATCCTGGTTCCCTGAATGGATCCCGTGCTACATGGCCATTTCCCACGTTTTGGCGCCTCCATTTTAGGTTCGGATAATGCATGCTGTCAAAGCGTTCAACAGTCGAAACTCTCATTCGCAAGTTGATCCTCTTTTGGAAAATGTCCCGCTGAGTAATGGCCCCTGATCGGACAGTCTCGGGTCCCGAGGGAGCAATTTGTGCTTGACACTAAAACAGACAGGCCGGGTGCGGGGAGCCGAACGGGAGTGTCAATCATGGATGTCGGTGGGCCGAGGCACGCGGACTTCGGATGTTCCCGCTCGTCTCTTTTTTTCGAGAAGTGAGAAGAAGGAATGCAACGACGAAACATACCTAGAAACAAATGGCGTTTGACATTCCTAGGACCTGTGTCGAGGTTCTCTGAGCATGCAGTACCACGTGTATTGGTACAATGGAGGTGAGAATGCCTGAATTGGTTGAAGAGAAGAAAAGAAAAGAAAAGAAAAGAATGGAAGTGGTGAAAGAAGACACCGTTATATATATGGCTTTGGGAACGTGTTTGGATCGAAATGTAATGCAGGAATTGTTAATGCATGCCACGGATGTCCGACAAAGACGCCCCTAGATCCGAATCTGAGGCATTCGGTCAGGCGTGAAGACGGAGATAGGAGGAGGTTTCCCCAGCAACGTCTTTTTTTTCTTCCCCTCCCCACCATACGGTACCTTTGCCGCAGGGAATTTCAACAGGGAAAGAAGAAAAAAAATTGAAAACCACACGAGGAAACGTGCAAGACAAAATAAAATAGCAGTTCAGAAGGGCGCAAGAGCAAAACATACCTGGCAGCACAACATGGTAACATGTAGTTCTCCCACACTAGACCAACGCGAATCAAAAACAAGACACAGGAAAAATTGATCCAAAATGTCCCCGCTCATCATTGCGGCAAGGTAGTACCGTGTCAAACAAGGACGATGTCCTCCATCTTCATCTCAGAGAGAATCTTGTTCCAGCAGTCCAACACGGAATTCCATGGAAGACCCAACATATTCTCAACAGCACCCATTCCTACTCGTCGATAGGCCTTCCTGCCATCTGCCATGGTTGCAGGTTCGACGACCAACATATAATCAATTACTTTCCTGGTTTCGCATATTCTGATGAACGGAATGACATGACGCGTGAAGGCAGACGGTGGAGGGCAACTGCGTACGTCAATCGTATAGTCGAGGGTTACGCTCCCCATTTTCCGAAGTTCATTGAGCCTTGAGTCTGTGCAATAAATTGACATTTTTCGATAACGGCTTGCCTTCCCTGCTGCAGGATGCGCAGTGTATTTCTTCGACAGACAAAGCTGAACCACGCCTATCGGTGCGCAAAGGTGAAGCTCGGTTCCGTTGTTTTTTGCAGTTATACCTCGGCTGTCGTAATAGTACCGATCGGTGTCGTGAGGCCACACGCTGGCAAACCGTTTATCGCCAACTATAGATGCCCAACTCCAGGAAGGGATCCCGGGAAGACGCGGCCCGGGCGAGTCAACAAGGTCGTTGCTCATCTCCCATAATAGCGAGCCGAGTGTGTCGCGTGCTCCCAGCCATATGCCGAATCGATTGTATTCTAAATCTTTCCTCTTATAGGTTTTGAGGGCTGCTACAATACCAAGAAGGGCAACCAGTCTATCAGTCTCATAAGTGAGCTGCATCCCTGAATAGGAGCTCATCAACCTTTTCCAGTCGTCGACCCCATGAGATGCATACCAAGCCAAAATCAGGTCGTCGAC
Source organism: Neurospora tetrasperma FGSC 2508 (assembly GCF_000213175.1). Lineage (NCBI taxonomy): Eukaryota > Fungi > Ascomycota > Sordariomycetes > Sordariales > Sordariaceae > Neurospora > Neurospora tetrasperma. The sequence continues at coordinate 92,948 of NW_009799100.1, read as the reverse complement.
GTAGGGTTCCACCTTGTTTGCTTCTCGACACTTCCAGTACAATGATTTCTCTTCAGACCATAGAAAGCGGCGGGAGAGGCTCCATTCTTGCATCACCCAAGCGCGTTTGGCCAGGGGGCAGTTGGACCACGGCGAGCTGTCAGGCCAGTCCGGCACGACAAGAAAACAGGTTACAAAGGATGCCGGGTCTGAATGACCTCCCACGTGCGTGTAGACCTTGACGATCTGCTCCGGCTCCGGTCTCTGAAGACCTTTGAAAAGCCCTTCGGAGGAATTGCGAGCATACGCAGCTCCCAATGTGAGTGTCGCCCCTTCGTAGATGGAACCCATCTTCTGTGACTCTGTTTCCCAGTCCGCCGGACTGTCTTGGATGATGCACAGAGAGTCAATCCATAGGTAACGGATTCCCAACTCTCTGGTGACCCACACAGCGTCCGCAAAAGTTTGTGGAAGGCGATCAAGCGGGATACCCGGGTGCATGTGATCCCCTATCGTATGAAGCGTAGTCTTGAGTGGTTGTTTGTCTGGAGGACCCCAACAATGGCTGAGCGCAACGTAGGGAGCTCTGGGCGTTTCCGTGGTGGTTTCGACGAGTTTGACAAGAAGTGATCCTGGAGACCCAACGTCAAGGACCCGGAAAGGCAGCTTGCTCACATCCAAGGATGAGTTCTGGGAACCAAAACCAAATATTTCACCCGAGAGTGCGGTTCTGCACTTTGGATGATCGTCGACACACTGCCACAGCCAAGACCTCATTTGGGCAACAGTCTCTGGTCCTCTGGTGTCCATAATAGGCCTATTCCACCACACCCCCTTGAAGAGATGGGATAAAGGTTTTGTTCCAGCCGTAACCTCTTGGGATGGAGAGTGATGGACGGTGTTACAGTTGCCCACGAGCAAAGTTGGCGAACTGCTTTGCTCTGTTGCAAGCTCTAAGTGTAGGTAGGTACGTAGGTGGAAATGGTTAGATTCAATGCGAGTAACAGAACAACTTGCGAAGATGGGAGATAGGTGCAACTGCAGGTAAGTAGAGGTAGGTAGGTAGGTGTACCTACCTCGCCATATTGGAAACATGTACTGCCCGAAATCATCTGGAAAAATGAACGTAGCCCGTCGGAATATGTCAGGAGGCGGATCGGCACATGCCCAAATTTCATCCAACTCTAGCGGTTGGACTACAATTGGCTCTTTTGTCTCTTTGGTTTGTACAAATTCGTTCAATCGGTCCAACGTAACGACACGGACAAGCGCCTTGCACAGGTCGCACTTTTGATAGGCATCGCCTTCGAGGAGTTGTCGGACAGTCTTCCAGACGAATACATGGTAGCCGTGAGGGTTTGTTTCTGAAAATCTGATGGTAGACAAAGGTCTGGTATTGAGTTGAAGGGCCAAATTTGAACAAACCGAACATATCATTTTGTGTAATCGTGGGGAAAGTGAAAACTGTTGTAGTCGCTATGAGTTATGAAGCCCGCGAGGAAGCGAGAAGAGGAGACGAAGATAACCTCAGAGCCTCTCCAAGAGATAGTAGTGTAAAGAGGGAGTAGCGAGTGGCAGTGTTCCTGCTGTTGACCCCCACACTACCACCTCTACCTCTGCCACACTAGGTCGTCAAGGACCGCCACCGTAACACGATGAACCGTTGGTCAATCGAGACGGGCCGTCATGACCCGCCAACCGCATTTCCACTCGGATGTAACCCTCTCCGCCAATCCAACGTGAGCGGGGAAAGTCACGGATCTGGCCGAACCAGCAGTGTGAAACGTGGATCTCTCACAGTCCAACACCAAGATCCGCGACCGGCTGATCCCCGTTCCTCTTCTACGCATCTCACTCCGATTCTGTCATCCTTCCCGACTGCCAACGTCCGACCCCGTTCCGAGTTCACATCCACATCCCGTCCTCAATCCGGAACCCATACAAGCCGTTCATTGTGGGAAGAAGGTGAAAATGTCACTCCCTAACGCCCAACCCATCATAATCTCACCGGAGATCACCATCCAGTCCCCGCTCACTCGTCGGGGAACGGGACCTGGATTAATCCTTGCCGTGCCGTGTGCGAAGCGAGTCGAGTCTGCCAACCACTTCGCCCTCGAATATGGTATCATAAAGGCCAATGAAGACCAAAGCCCAAAAACGCTAGACCCCGGGCCGCTCAAGAAATGGGCTGAAGAGGGATACGCGGTTGTGCAGGTCACTTTTGATGACATGGATTCGTCAGGGAACTTTGGGGATTTGCTTAGGAGAGCAGTGGCGGAACTTGAGAAGGTCAAGGAGTGCGAGGGGGTGGAGAAGGTTGGTCTTGTTGGTAAGTAGTACCCTCTAGTCGCTCTCGGTCTCGACTTGACATGTGTACCCTGATGCTGTGAACTGTAAAGGCACCAGGAGCGAGGTGGGCGAACACCGCGACGGCATGAGCTGAGTGGCATGCCACTGATTTAGTGCACGGGGGAGGCGGCTCCGACCGCATCGCCTCCGCCCTCGCCGCCAACCCTCGCATTGTCTCTTGCGTATACTACGGCCCCTTTAACCCCTTGTGGGCAAGAGATACCTCAGTCCCCATTCTCGCGCACGTACCCAGCCCGGTCTTCCAGCGCTCCGAGGGCGAAATCAAGATGTTTGGGGAAGATCCCAAAAATTTCAAGGGTCACTACTACCCTAACTTGAAGATGTTCGATTACTTTGCACTCCCTTGGTGCGTAGGGTTCAACTCAAGCGCCGCCTCCGTCGCCCACACCCGTTCCCTCGCCTTTATGAAGCCGTTGCTTGGAGGACCCTACTTTGACTTGGAAGCCATCTGGGACGAGCACACAAAGTACGAGTTTGAGGATCGCAGCGTTGACAAGACCATGGCCACCATGGTTGACCAGCCCTACGTCAACCACATCCCGACGCTAACGGGTGGCATTGGGAGGGAAAACTTGACCAAGTTTTATCGGGACCACTTCATCCACAGTAATGCGAAAGACGCGCAGTTGGAACTGGTGAGCCGGACGGTGGGCATCGATCGGATTGTTGATGAATTCTTGTTCAACTTTACTCACAACAGGGTGGTTGATTGGTTGTGAGTATCAGCCTGCGTCTCCCTTCGCTTTCATGCAACAGCAGGTCTAACGGAAGGGCAGAATCCCCGGCATCCCCCCAACCCACCGCAAGGTAAGCATCCCGTTCACGAGCATCGTCAACGTCCGCGGCGATAGGTTATACCACGAGCACATTGCTTGGGACCAGGGGACCGTCCTCAGACAGCTAGGACTGTTGCCCGAGTACCTACCATTTCCGTATGCGTTGCCGGATGGACAGCCGGGAGAGGGAGGAAAGAAGTTCGAATATCGTGTCCCGGTGGCCGGAGTAGAGACGGCGAAGAAGTTGGTGGATGAAAATGCGGTTGAGTCGAATAAGATGCTTGGATATAAGGTTCGAGAGGTGCCGGATGAGTGATCACCCTCGAGTATTGATGCTTATTTTGGAAATGCCGGATGACATGACCGTCATGACGTATCAACCTCCCCTGCAAAAGGTTGTTGGTCGTTAAGGTTATGTTAGCGCGAGGCACGGAAGGGCTCGGTTATCGTGAAGGATGCCGACGGGATGGCTGAAGATTGATAAGCACCAACAAGGTTGGTGTCTGTCCCCTGTCAGCTTTGAACGGTTCCTGAGGCTGTAAGACCCGTTCATTGGACAATGGGCCTCTTATGAGAGTGTAGCACCGCGGAGGGATGCGGTGTTACCCCATGTTCATAACATGAGTTGTATGGTTGATCGATTGTTGATCATCTGTTGGTTCAGCCTTGCGGTCTGGCGGGGATGATGCGATAACAATTAGTGATGAGCGGTCAGGTCGATGGTTCCCTTGTTGGCTCGTTAAACACAATATAATCCGAGGAATGAGATCCTCTGTAGTAGTTCTTGACTTGACACAACCATGGGAGATGTTGAAGGAGGATCTTGGTTCGACCTGAGTCAGTTCCGCGACTCTCGACGTCGGAGGACCATCTGCGAGCAATGTCTGGCAGGGAAGCGGCGACGAGAAAACCAGGGTTATTCGAAACAGTATGACGGGCCAATGAGAGCGTGTCTTTTTCGAGATCGCAATAAAATCAGGCCGGGGCTGGGCAAATAACGAGAAGTCACTGAGTATCATGGACACTGCTCTCAGCTTTAGTGGTGTTGATGTGTGAGGTAACCATGACCAAAGAATCGCAAACACGAAGGCCAGACGCGTTTCAGGGGTTTACGAAAGTTCGCGAAGAGGTAAACAAAGCGTGGTGACTACACTGTTTGTCAAGTCTTGTGTGAGGCTTGAGTGGTTCATGCAGCTCATGACGGGATAAACCTCGAATGTTGCCTGGGAGATTGTATGCACACGCTTTGACGATGGCGGGGGGAGCGGGGAGAGAAGGCGTCTATTGTGTGTGTGAGAGGTAGGAAACAACTTCATCAAGCGATGAGAAAAGGAGATACAGAAGAGGTCCTTGGATGATGGATGGATCGTGGGGTGTGTTGGACCAAATTGTTAGCGAGGTACATCAGCAACAACTGACCAGGCCTCGAATCGAATCAAAGACGTCACGGGCCAAGTCACGTTTCCTGATGAAAAAGGTGGAGAGCTCGGCCTCGCTGGGGAAAGTCCAGTCGGCACACGGGGCGTTCAGCGGGCGAAATTACTGGGTCAATCCGACCATGGGCCAATGGGGGGGCGTCGTTGAAAGTTTGCAAACCGTCGTCACCAGTCACCGCGTGCTGAAATCTGCAAAGCGCAACCCCGGCGCCCCAGTCGCGAAAGTTTCAAGCTTTGATACCAAGCAGTGACAAATTTACCGTATGGATCCCCCAGTCTTTTGCACCATTTTCGCCCTGAACCCACCGCGAATAATTGTCGCATTTTACGCCTTTTTACACTGGACACCCACCCACCAACTCTGACCTCGCTCCTCACGCAGTCTCAGCAAAGCCAAGCGCCAGTGCAGACTTCTTTTCTTCGCAAGAGTCCAAGTCAGTCAAAGTCCAGTCAATTGACCTTTTTTCCACTCGTCCACCTCCACCACCACCGCCACCACCACTACCACAATCTCCTCGCTTTGCACACGCACACACACACACACGCGCTACGAGCAGTACGTTGTCCACCGTCACCACCACCACTAGCATCATTTTCATCATCACCATCTTCCTCAATCAAGATGCCTACGCAGCTACCATCGAGCTTTGCCTCTGCGGCCGCCGGCCAAACCACCAGAGGAGACGCCAGATCCGGTGCCCGAGGCGATTCCGTCCGAGGTGCGGGCAGCGGCGAATGGTGAGCATCCAGCCCATGTCTACCTACCTCTACCTATGCTATGCAGTATACACCATCTACACTTGAAGCATGGATCAGTACTAGCTCCGGTCCAGTTGTCTTCTTGCGTGGAGGGGAGAGGGAGAGAGAGAGAGAGAGAGAGATGAGGACGGAGGGGCATCTTCTTCCATCTCTTCCTTCTCATGTGGCAGAAACCAGGGCAGAGATAGATGAAATATCTTCCCACTTCGCCAGACACGAGACACGTCTATCTCTTTCCTCTCTACCCTGCCCTACCCCTCCATCCTCCTCCATTCTGATCCCTACCATCGCATCATCGCTAGTGAAAACAACCCTCAATACGAACTGAACACCAGCCGCTGACACGTCACCACATCTCCAGGGCTCGTTCGAACGGCACCAGAACCTTCCGCCGCTCATCCACCACCCCCTTCAACAACCAGTCTGCTGCCGCTAGCAACCCGACTGATGCCACACAGAACCCCGCTCTAGACAGCAACAGCATCAACAGCATCAGCGCCGCTTCGCAACCCGCTCCTCCCGCGCCCGACCAGCACCAGCAGCAGCAGAACACGGGTCCCCTCCGCTACTCCAAGGACGAACTCTACGAGATCTACAAGCATAGTGCCGAGGCAGCCAACAACATCGACATGTCGTCCCTCTTTGCGCCCTCGTGGAATCCCAACCAGACTAACGGCACAGCTTCGCGCGTGTGGGGCAAGACCAGCGATTCCCCGCATGTCCCCCAAGATCCTACCGTCTGTTGGGATCCGAACGGCACCGTCAAGCCCATCGGCCTCGAGCCCATGACTGCGGAGGAGCGCGACATGTTTGCCACCGACGTGAACTCGACCTTGAAGCCGCCCCAGCAGCAGAACAAGGAGGGCGTGCAGGGTATACAGAACGGCGGACGCAAGACCTCCATTAGCGCCAACACGAGCAACTTCTCCACAGCTTCGCCCGCCACTGCTTCGAGACCCGCCACCCGACGCCGCGAGACCGTCGACACGAATCCCTTTCCGAGCTCGGCCGTTGCCTCCCCGACCACTGCCGGCCGTTTCCCTCGAGACGATCCCTGGCTCCCTCGCCGGAACACCGATCTGAGGGAGTCCATCGCCGACGAACCCGCCGAAGAGACCCTTCCGACGAGAACGCAGCCCTTCGGTCTCACTAGGTCCAATACTGCTGGGTCCAGTGCCTTTGGCAGCTCTGCCTCGCTGTGGGGTCCCGCCGCGACCACCCCTGGCGCGGGCATCGGTGCTTTTGGTAGCTTTGCCTTGAACACCACGTCTGCGATCGGGGAAAAGCGTTTCGGCGGCACGGGGGGTAGTCGTCTAGCCCATTTGATTCCCAAAGACTCAAACGAGAATGTGGCTGCCAATAAGGGAAACGAGTCTGCTCCCGGTACTGATACCAACCGTGGTTGGAGACCCCGCCAGCGTACTGATACTGACCCCTTTGGGCCTGACGACAGTCTGACCGGCAGCGCCATCCTCGGCGGGGCGCAGGACAACAGTCCGCCCGCGTCGTCTCTCCAGCGCAGCGGCGTCTTCGATACTCCTGTCAAGGGTAACAGCGGCGATTTCGGCATGTCGGCTCTCAATCTCGGCAACAACCAGAGCGAGCAGGGAAACGGGCCCGCCAGCCCCTCTGAAACGAACCCGTATCGCAGCCCGCTAGCCGAGCGTGGCGATGAGGGCCATGACGACGCCGAGATCGATCGACTTACCCATAACGCTGCCGGGTCCGAGCCGCAGTCCAACTTTAGCACCCTGTCTCGCGCCTTTGGGGGTGCCCCTTTTGATGGCAGCGACCGCAGCCAAACTTCGAGTGTTGGCGCCAAGGGCTTCCCGACCGTCAACACCCTCGGAGGATGGCCTACTGCTCCTTCGGTCGGTACTCCCGATCGCGAAAGACAGCCCTTCAACAGCGCTTTTGGAACCAGTATCTTCAGCCCTATTGGTGATTTACAATCTCCTGGTTTTGGTGGCCTTGGTGGTTTTGGCGTTGCTGGTGGATCGGGACTTGGCCGTGCTAACAAGCTCAGCTCTTTGTTCCCTCCCGCCATGCAGGCTCAGATGCATACTGGCCACGAGCAGGAGAACCTGAGTGATTCTGTTCCGGACCTTAGACAGGCCAATCCTCTTGGTGCTATCGGACGTGGTGCTATTGGTACTCAGCCTCGCGATGCCGCTAGCCCCATGAGAGCTGGTAGAGGTGCCTTTGAGGACTTGTTTCCCGGTACTGATGCTATGAAGTCGCCGTTCACAAGCGGCGAGCACCAGCCTGGTCTGACGTCTACGGCGCCCTCTTCGGGTTTCCCCGCCACCGCGGCCGGCCCCGCCTTTTCGGCTACCCCTACGGCTGGCGAGCCTGGTCAGCAGCAGCAGCGTACCATGGTCATGCCTGATCGCATGCGTTGGGTCTACCTGGATCCTCAAGGACAGATGCAGGGACCTTTCTCTGGCTTGGAGATGAATGACTGGTACAAGGCCAACTTCTTTTCGCCTGACCTCCGTGTCAAGCGTGTGGAGGACCCTGACTTTGAGCCTCTGGGTCAGCTTATCCGGCGCATTGGTAACTCCCGTGAGCCCTTCCTCGTTCCTCAGATGGGCATTCCTCACGGGCCCCCGCCTTCCGCCGGTCCTTTCGCTCTCGGCGGTGCTGCTGAGGCCATTCCTCCCCTTCAGGGTGCTTTCCCGTCTTTCGGCAGAACCTTGACCGCTGCTCAGCAGAACGACTTGGAGCGTCGTAAGCAGGAAGAGCAGTTGTATCACGCCAGGCAGCGGGAGTTCCTGCATCATCATCAGAGCTTCGGCCGTCTTCCTCTCCAGCCTGGTATCCCCGGAGCTCTGCACCACCATTCTAGCGCCCACAGCTTGCAGAGCCAGCCTAGCTTTGGCAGCATTACTTCCCCCATTGGTATGCCGCAGCCTCCCATCGGCGCTATTGGCCCCAACTCCGGCTTCTTCGAGGCTCCCGTTAGCCTGGGTCAGGCCCCTGCCCAGCCCGGCTTGGGTCCCGATCTCTTCGCTTCTGACCTGAACTTGGGTGAGCGCCAGTTGCTGGCTAACTTGCAGGCCAATGGTGGTCTCCCTGGCTCCTTTCCTGCCCAACCCATTGGCGCCCCCATCGGCGACAACTCGTCTCTCCGCAGCAACCTCCCTTCCGTCGATCAGCTCCGCAATGACGAGCAGGGTTTCAACACTAAGCTCAAGGAGTTCCACGAGCTTCGCGCCCAGCACGATGCTGAGGAGGCCGCCGCCCAGGCCAGTGCTGCTGCTGCCCAGGAAGTCCTCCAGGAGGTGAAGGAGGAAGCTCCCAAGCCCAATGAGGACCCCAAGGCTGCTGCCGCCCCGGCCCAGGAGACTGTCAAGCCTTCCAAGAAGCAGACTCAGGAGACTAAGGAGGTTCCCGCTGCTAAGGAGGCCGCTCCCCAAGTCGAGGTTTCCTTAACCGAGAAGATCAGAAAGACTCAGGCCGAGAACAATGCTGCTAAGCTTGCTCAGCAGGCCGCTGCTTCGGGCCTTCCCATGCCCTTCCCTCCTCCTCCCCAGGCTAACACGCCTCTTGCTGCCCCCACTGCTCAACGTCCTGCCTCGCAGCTCCCTGCTAGATACGGCGAGCGCTCTGGTTCTGGCACTCCCGACACCACGTCTGATGCTTCCGTCCTTGCCCCTCCCCCTACCGCTCCCTGGGCCGGCACCGAGACTCAGAAGGGCCCCAGCCTGAAGGAGATTCAGGAGGCCGAGGCCAAGAAGGCTGCCAAGAAGGAAGAAGCGGCCGCTGCCGCTCGTCGTGCCGCTCTTGAGCAGGAGGCTGCCGCTCTCCGTGAGCGCGAGAAGGCGGCTGCTGCTGCCCACATTGGTTTGCCCGCTACCAGCACCTGGGGTACTGGTTCCCCCGTCGGCGCCCCCGCTTCTGGTAGTCCCTGGAAGCAGCCTGCCGCTGCCAAGGTCGCCACCACCACCACGGGCTCCAAGAAGACCCTTGCCGAGATCCAGCGCGAGGAGGAGCTGCGCAAGCAGAAGGCCAAGGAGGCCGCCATGCAGGCCAGCGTCATCTCTGGTTCTGCCCTTGGTAAGCGTTATGCCGACCTGGCTAGCAAGACTTCCTCGCCCTCTGCTCCCCCCGGCATGGTCACTCCCGGCGCTGCTGCTCAGGCTGCTGCTGCTCAGGCTGCTGCTGCTGCTGCTGCGGCCTCTTCTGTTGGTGGCGGTTGGTCTACTGTTGGGGCGGGTGGCAAGGTTAAGATTCCCACTGGCCCGGCTGCGACCAGCCGGCCTGTTAGCACTGCGCCTGTCAAGACTACCGTGACCCCGGCTGCAAAGGTTGTGGCCAAGGCTGCGCCCGCCGCGCTCAAGGATGCCAAGAATGTGGCTATGGAGGAGTTCAAGAAGTGGCTGCATCGTGAGCTGTCTAGGGGTTTGAACGGTGTTAATGACAGTATGTCCTCCCCCTTTTGCTCATTTCTTTTCTTTGCTACAAGTAACTAACAATGCTTCCCACAGTCGAAACCTTTGCCTCTACCCTCCTCGAGCTCCCCCTCGACGTGTCCATTCTCTCGGAGTGTGTCTACGGCTTTTCCACGACCATGGATGGCCGCCACTTTGCCGAGGAGTTTGTCCGTCGTCGCAAGCTCGCCGACAAGGGCATTGTCGAGAAGGATTCCAACACTGGCGCCATGTCTTCTAGCAATGGTGGTTGGTCCGAGGTGGCCAAGAAGGGTGGTAACGGCGCGCAGAGCCAAGTCAAGGAGGATCCCATGGCTGCGGTGCCTGGATTTCGAGTTGTTCAGGCCAAGAAGGGCAAGGGCAAGAAATAGGCGTCTGCCAATGTTGCCTTTGGATCGGAGATTTTTTGCAAGGGTGATGATGTTATAGCAGAGGGGGGATGTACAGGATGATGAAGGAAAAGTTGTCTTTTGGCTGCCAGCAGTTGACTGACGTGGGATGGTCAAGCGTCAAGCGTTATATGGTTACTTGCCAGTATGTCACGGATAGTGTACTGTAGCGGTATCAGTAGCAGCGATGAGATGTATTGACTGTATGTTGTCTTTACCAGTACCATTCGGTTTCTCTTACTACGTGTCTATACCTGTGGTGATGCTGACTTGTGACATGTGGTTGTGGTATGGACGTTGAGCCTCACTGAGTGCTCTCCCGCCTGCCGCCCACGAAATGTTAATGTGGGGAAGACAGGATGGGAGTTCAGCCTTATGTAAGCGGTAAGTCTTGGCGATGAAAAAGTGCGTCACAATGCCAAGACTGGGGTCTGGCAGATCTCGTGGGCCTGTGCCCCTCCCCCCACTGCTTTTTTTTTCCTGTGGTTGCTCCAGCGGCGATCGGGGTGCCCGCCGCCGCCTGAAGAAAAATGTTTTGACATTCAGTTGCGATAAGGATTCGGGGACCCCTCTATCAGATTGTGATTTCCAATCAACAACGGAACCCCCCCCCCTTCCATTCCACTTTCTACTGCTTTCATTTTCCTTCTCACTGGGCGTTTGTTTGATTCACATTCAGACTGGGCTTTGGGGATGAGATAGACACAAACAGTTTTGATACCCTTTTTTCTTCCGTCCTATCTCGATACCCCTCACCTCTCAGCATAAGCACAATGACGGACACCACGACGACAAGCCTGCTCGACCAGGTCCGCTCAGGCCACTACGTCCCCGTCCTCACCACCGAGCCCGCAAAGACGCTCATCAAGTCATACGTCAACACCCTCTACGACTCCGAATCACAGCAGCAGAATGTCGTCGACACACCAGTCCAGGACAAACTTGCCGTCGCCCTCTCAGCATTCAACACCTTCCTGCAAATAAACGTCACCGGCCCTGTTCCCGATGGTCTTGCCCAAGTCGAGGACGAGTTCACCACCGCAGCATCCAGCAAAACTTCCAAGAGCAAGCCCCTTCAACAAACTCGCAAACTTTGCTTCTCGTCTCTCGACGTCGATGGCGTGTCGGTTTATCAGTACATTCCCTCCATTGAACTGTTCGGCCTGGCACGATGGGTCCTCAGCACGCAATTGGGAGAGGAAGCGGAGGTCAAGGGATTGGAAGGCGAGCCGCTGGAGTGGTTGAAGTTGAGGGTTGATGTCTGGCATTACAAGCTCATCACCCAGCCTAGCTTGGGACCAGGGAGCATCTTCAACAAGATTCTGCAATGGTGCGAGGTGCCGAGCTTGCAGGGAAAGATTGAGCAAGGATTGGAGGTTGTCCAAGGGGAAGTCACAGGGAAGGACAACAAGGAGATGGAAGTCAAGTGGCTGGTCGAAAAGGCCAATGTGCACATCATGTTGGGACAAGATGTAAAGGCGAAGGAAGCGATTCAAAAGGCGGCCGAGGTCAACAAGTTCCAGTACATGTTGAGCGGTGCGCTCGGAAAGAGGACCAAGTTCCAGGAAAAGGCCACGAGTCAGCTTGTGGTTCTTGCCAAGAGTTCGGAGGAGAAGAAGGAGGACGAGGAGACAGACGCCAAGCCCAAGGCCGTGGAACTCAACGACGACACTCTGTTGGACGACCTGCAGTTCACCAAGGGCGAGCTGGGAAAACACGGCGAAACAGACGACAAGACTGGCCTTCCTGCGGAACTCAAGGACCTCGAGCCCGATGCGCAACCCCAGCTTTCTCCGCTGGATCAGATCATCCTGCTGACCGAGGCCACGCTCAAGGACGCCTTCAGCCCTAGCGATTCCCTGACCTCCGAGGAGGTCTTGCCTTTTGCCGTGAGAGTCATCAACGACAAGAGCACCAACTGGCAGATCTACACGCAAGCCCTGCTCGTAAGGTCGCGCATCGAGATGCATCGCTCCAGGACCATCGAGCGCGGTGTCCTCCAGATGCAGGCCGTGGTTGATCAGGTAATTGTCGACACCACTGCGGCTTCTCCCACCTCTGAGTCCAACGAGAAGGAGGAGGAGAAGTCCGACGTCCCGGCCATCAAGATCTCGGCCGATGGAGAAGTCATCGAGGACAAGGCGGCTGCTGCCAGCAAGCCCACTTCCTTTTTCCCCGCTGCTAAGCCCGAGGATTCGGCGCCGGCACATGTCCGTCTGCAGTACATCCACGCTCTCAGCTCGCCGCCCAGATGGCATCTGGAGTCCGAGTTGGCCTACTCGTGGGCTGGAGTTGGTTCGCTGGTATCGGCCCTCGAGATCTTCAAGCGTCTTCGCCTCTGGGCCGAAGTCGCCCTCTGTCTTGCTGCCAACGCCCGTCACGACGACGAAGACGGCCGTGGAGCGGGTGGTGAGGAGAAGGGTAAGGCCATTGTCAGGTGGCGGTTGTTCCACCGCACGGGTGTCACCACTGCTGAGGAAGATGCCGAGGCGGACGATGAGGTTGAGAAAGAGACGCTGGATATCTCCAACTTCAAGGAGGCCGACTTCCAGGGTCCTGAGCGTGTGCCTCCTCCCCCCAACGCGCCTCGTCTGTTCTGCATTCTTGGTGAAATGGAGGACAAGCCAGAGCATTACGAGCGTGCTTGGGAGATTTCCGGTCAACGGTACGCCAGAGCGCAGAAGTCGTTGGGCGAGTACTGGCTGTCCAAGCAGCAGATCTTCAAAGCCCGCGATGCCTACCGCAAGGCCGTTGTCGTTAACCGCATGTCTTCCGAGCTTTGGAACCGCCTGGGCGACATCTCTCTCCGCCTAGGCGACTTTGCCGAAGCTGCCGAGTCCTTCAGCCGCGGTATCGCAGTCGCTGACAACCTCGCCGGCGGTGAAGACGCCCGCACGTGGTCCAACCTCGGCTCAGCTCTCTACTCTCTCTACGTCGAGCGCGTCAAAGAACTCAAAGCCGAGCGTGAAGCCGCCGCTCTCGCCGCCGAACCCATCAAGAAGTCCCTTTCCGACGAGGTCCTCCCCGACGAAGACGACACCTGCATCGCCAACCCCGAGCAATCCCAAACCGACCCTAGCAAGCGCTCTCCCGCCACTCTCTTGTCTCAATCCCTAGCGGCTTACAAGCGCGGCGCCTCCATTGCCAACGACAACTGGCGCATCTGGGACAACGTCATCACCCTTGCTTCGCGCGTGCGCCCGCCTGCCGTCTCCGAGATCATCCTGGCTCTAAACCACATCATCAAGATCCGGGCCTCCGAAGACGCCCTCGACATTGCCGTTTTGCACTTGCTTTTGCGCGAGTGCGTCTTCAATAAGGAGGTGCCCATTAAAGAAGGGGTGTACGACCCGCCCCGCGGCAGCCAGGAGCGCGCCGTCTGCGAGTTGCTGGAGAAACAAGTCGCGCCGCTGATCACCAAGAGACACGAGCTCTGGAAACTGCTCGAGACGGCGCGCTACTGGAGGCGCGATTATGCGGGTGCCATTGACGCGGCTGAACGCGCCTTTCGCGCGATGGTGGGCATTGCGTCGGCTGGTAGTGGACTGCTTCCATCTGCGGGGATGGGCGAAGGGAATGAGAAGAGCTGGTTGGTGGACCCGAAGGCTTGGGATGCGTTCGTGACACAGGTCGTGGAGTATGTTGAGTTGTTGGAAAATTTTGGGGAGGGGGTGCCGGAGATTGGAGAGAAGTGGAAGGGGAAGGCGAGACTTGCGATTAAGAGTGTTCAGGGCAAGGCGAGGGAGGCGTGGGAGGGCAGTGAACCGTGGGAGAGGTTGGAGTCGTTGTTGGAGGGCTATAAGCGGCGTTGATTTGATGGGTTGTGGGCACGGAATGTGATGTGATGTTAGAGCAATGCAGGAAACAGTTTGGGTTGGTTGGGTACTCCAAAAAAAAGTTCAAAGGTTTAGAATAACAGGCAATGGGATGTCCTTTTACATGGCTTTTTTCACCCGATTGACGAGGCAGATTGCAGTGGATGAGATGCACAAGGTCTTCTTGCCGCTTCTTGGGGCGGTTAGGACCCCGGCTCTTGTTGGCTTGTGTTGTTGGTTCATTTCCCGAACCTTTTGTCTCCCTTACCTCGTGGTTCAAGTGCTGACACGCAGTGTTCTATCAGACATCCAACTTGTGATCTGGTCCCAAGACCCAACAACAATCTACTTTCCGCAGTTGAAAGACCTAGACCAATAACACTGGAACGCATCAGCCGAAGATTTTCTCGAATTACAATGTTAGGTACGGTAGGTAGGTAGAGGCAGGTAGTCAAGGAAACGAGTGGCGCTTTGTTGGGTTTCAAAGGGTCGTCCCGCTCTTCCCGCTACAAACAATAGCAGGTGCAGTCCTTTTGTGGCGTCTTTGTTGTTTTGTATAATGCTTCAAGGAGGAGTACCACCAGACAGCTATATGGTGCAGGTATAAATCCCTACTAACCTTCGTCCAAACCTGAGATCATGACACCTCCTATTCCCAGCTCCAACAACCTCATTCATCCAGCACAACCACCGCAGTTAAGTAATTACGAGACCACAACCAACAAAATGATCCTTACCACCCTCCTCGCCCTCTTTCTCGCTCTAGCAGCAACCACCACCACTGCCCTCCCTGCCGCCGAAGTCTCCTCTGACCCTCTCACCAACGCCACCACCCTCACCACCCGTGACGACAAGCACTGGGCATGCCTCAACTTCTCCCCCGCCATCGACCAATCCTCCAGCGCCTCCCCCAAATGGGGCGACTGTCTCCAACTACGCGCCAACATCGACTCGGGCGGGTCGTGGACATTCTGGTCAGGCCGCCAGACGGTCATCGCCTCGTATGGGTCCTGCGTCATCGGTGTTGAGACTGCCAAGGGCACGTTGGCAGGGACCTTGACACAGATAGGAAATATCGATTTAATCCAGATTGTTGAGTACACCGAGGCCATGATCATTCACCAGGGCGGAAATCGGGTGGCTACGGGCAAGAATGGGAAGAAGTGGGTGAAATGGGATGCCAAGGTGGGGAGTAAAGGGACGATGGAGTGTTTTCAGTTGGCGTTGAGAAGTAACAAGTTTGCGGTTAATTGGGGACTGTATCATACCTAGGTGCCTAGTAGGTACATGTAGACACTGGAGGGTTACAGGTAGGTATTTAGTCAAAGCTTTGAGGCAGGTCTATCGGAAAGGGACAGTGGTCGAGCGGTATGGTGCGCAGCTTCCCGTCTGCAATTCCACCAGGGTTAGGCCCAGAGGGATACTGCCGCCTCAGGCTGGGCTGGTCACCGTACTACCCTATGATGTATACACTACAAATGATTAGAACCAGTACGATTGACAAAGTAACTGAGCTGGGCCCCCTCTGGGATAGTTTCTTGTAACTGGCGTCTTCCGGCTATGCAAATAGGGCTCTACTACTCCCTTCCAGTTGCTCTACGTTCCCTGTTCGATTCGCGATAGAAACCTTTTCCACCTTCTCTTTTTTTCAAATTTTTTTTTTTCTCCCTCCATTTTTAGTTCTTCTCCCAGATATTCTTCTGGTCATTCTCCAGGTATCATTGTGAGTGGGCATTTTGTCGAGTTTTTGGTCTGGTGGAAGGAAGGGGCTGGTGGAGGATGGGGAATTTGAAGGAAGACTTCCATATATTGCCATCGTTGGATAGACTTGAGGAAATTGCGCCCCTGGAGCCTGGGTGGAAGTCAGAATTGCAAAATACCAAAGGGCCAGAACCCCATCTTGACATGAAAGAGTGTCATCCACATGCTAAAGAAAGAAAACGACACATACTTGCCACGCTTGAGGACGTGGAGATTTTTACCCACCACGAGATAAAAGGCCTAGAGGTACCCAGGCTTCGCGATCCGCTGCACAAGAGGCTTTTCCGGAGCAGTTTTCTATGTCTCTTTTCTTCTCTAGCGTATAGCTCCGGCCGGTCTCTTCTCGGGCTGAGGTAGGTATCTTTCTGCAAAATCATTCTTCAGATTTCCAGCCACAAAAACCGGATGGGGTGGATGTTACGATCCAACCAACGAGTATAGATAGATTGACCAATTAGAAGGGTCCCGGAGTCCCGAATATCGGGACTACGGGACGGACCCGAGGGCCCGAATAACGGGACTACGGGACCGGCTGAAAGCCAGTATATAAGAAGGCCTCCCGGCCTTCGTTATTATGGCTCTTCAGCAAGCAATAGCTTCTACAATCGATCAGTACCTTTTGGCTACTACTACCGTTGCTTATTGTTCATCCCAGCGATATACTCCTGTGCTTGTAACGGTTCGTCACAGTGGAATTGATTGTGCGTCCCAACTGTGATCTCTTGCCATGAATATATGAAAATGGCATTTCTAGCTTGTGAAGCGAGGTCCCTCCTAGCATGGAGGGCTGCCGGGGGTATATCACACACTTCGTCGCTTTCTTTTCTTTGCAGTGGAACACGCTCATTAAAACTCAAGACAACACATTACATCATCTAGAGGTAATCCTCTAATCATTACGATACAAGTTCATTGGTAGGTAGTACACCCCCTTACTCCCTCTCCCTTCTTGCCTTCTGAGACTTCTTGCGTCCACCACACTTGCTGTAGGGAGCAATACGGCCCTCCAACTGCACATCCACCGGCGTCTTCTCCTTGATGTAGTTCACCAGGACCTCATCCAAGGTATCCAACACCACCAAGTTGCTGATCGCTTCAGCAAAGAAGTTGTCTCCTCCACCAGCGACGAAGTCAATGGTGACCACCTTGTACTGCTTCGTCAAGTCCAGCTTCTCGCCGCCAATAGTAACGGCCGCAAGGGTGCCGACGCCGTTATCGGGAGAGTTAGTAGGTTGGTACTCGATCTTGATGCCGCGGGAGACCTGGAGGAAAGATGTGACGGCCTTGCCGTTTGCCTTGTTGACACGGGCGACAATGCCGGCGAGGACGTCCCACAGTTGCTGGCCGGAGAGGGTAATTTCGACGACGGCGTTGCCGAAGGGGAAAGCCGTGAGGACCTCGCCGCGGGTAATGGGTCCAACGTCAATCGAGGCACGAATACCACCGGAGTTGGTGAGGGCGAACGAGGGGGCGAGACCATCGGTGGAAGCGTTCAGGCGGTAGTCAAGCATGGCGTCGCAAATGAAGTCGCCAAAGGTGCACTCCTTGGACTGGCAGGTGGACTGCTCGAGAACGACATTGCTGGTGCCGACCACCTGCTTGGAGTACTCCTCGAAGGGCACGCGCCACGCGTCAATTTGCTTCTGGAGATCCTCGTCTTGCTTGGTGGTGTTGGTCAGGTGGATCGGACCGCCGTGGTACTCGAGGATCTTGCCGTCGGCGTCGTAGGTGACGTCGATGTAGCCGAGGTACTCGCCCCAGCGGTAGGCGGTAACAATGAATACCTCATCGCCGTCCTTGTTCTTGACAATGGTCGGGTAAGGACCCACGGCACCGGGGAAGTCGCCGAGAGGGGTGTGACTGTGGCCGCCCATAATGAGGTAGAGACCCGTGGTTTCCTTGGCGAGTCGCTGGTCCTCGTCGTACCCAATGTGCGTGATGGCGGCAATGCGCTTGATGGAGGTGGTGGAACGGATGTGATCGATGGTGTCCTGGACGGCCTGGATGGCGTCGGTGAACTTGGTACCCGGGCCGGGCGAGGAGATGGAGGGTACGGTCTCGGTGGTGACGCCGATGATGGCGAGGTCATACTCCTCGTAGATGTGGTAGGGCTTGATGGTGCGGTTGAGGCGCGCGTTGTCGGAGAAGACGTTGGCCGAGATGATGGGGAAGGTGAGGTTCTCGAGGAACTGGCCGAGCACTTCGTCACCCTTGTCCCACTCGTGGTTGCCCAGCGTCATGCCGTCGAAGCCGATCTGGTTGAGGGTCTCGGCGATCTTCTCGCCGCCGTAGTAGGAGAAGAACATGGTGCCCTGAAACTCATCGCCACAGTTGAGGACGAGAGAGTCCTTGTGCGAAGGCCGGGTCTCGTTGATGATGGTTTTGACGCGGGAATAACCGCCGTAGCAGCCCTTGGCCGGGTTGGTGCAGTCGGTGCCGGAGGAGGAGAACTGATCGAGATGGGCGTGGACATCGTTGATGTGATAGAAGGAGATGTTGTAGTTGCCCTTCTCGTCGATGAAGCGCTTGGAGAGCTTGCGCTCGCTGATCAGGTGGTCCTCGGCCGAAGCCAACATGCCATGGCCGCCCAAGAGTAGCAGGCCCGCCGCCGAGAGGAGCTTGCCGAGAGACGCCATCGTGAAGTGACTCGGGTTAGGGAGAGGGTCGAGGTGAGGAAGAGGAACCAGACACGAACAGACTCGGAACCGCGTTCGACCGACGTCCACACTCGGTTTTTATATCAAGGAACTTTTTGTGTCTCGTTCCTTGCAGCCCCAGCACAGCAATCTCATGTCGATCGGTGGCCAAGGCCTGGGCACATGCGTTAGCTTATCTGCGCTGCGACAGCGTGGTAGTGAAGGGGCAGGTGGGCGAACCTATTGGATATCAGCGGGCCTTGTGCAGCCTGTGCCCCGTTGCACGGCAGCGAGAGAATCCCTGGGGCCGGGATCACCAACGCAACCCTCCAAGCAGCGCTGGATTGTCTCACCGGGTCCGGTTATCGGCAAGGCATGGCTCGTGGCGGCGCGGATGTCTCGACAATCTTTTATCACCTTCCTGGATTGTGGTAGGCGAGCCCCGCCGGCCAGGGGCACCTATCGCCCACTATTGGTTTGTGTCATCCTCCTTCCGACCACAGTAAGGTCCATTCTGGCGGATGCCATCATTGTTATCTTGGACATAAGTGTTGATGTTTGTTTGTTGAAATGGTGAGCACCATCGACGCGTGGCCCATTTTGGGTTCTTTTGTCATGGAAGAAAAAAAGATGGCGGATTAGGGAACTATCTGATCCCATGGCGTTGGACGAAAGAATATCCTGTGTGGTTGGGGACGAGGGGACGCAGCTGGGCAATCTTTTTCTGTACACATGTACCTAAAAAGACAGTACAGTACTTACAGATCTGACATCTGAAATCTGACGAGAGCGTGGTGTTGTGTAAAACGTGGGCAGGCCGCACACCTCAGCTAGCTGTTTTTCAATGTAAGACAATCATTTGTGCTCCTACCTACACTGAAGGGCTACAAGGGCTATATACATACCACATAACAGATGGGCGTTACTGGCGGGATCAATTGATATATTCACGTTGTCCTCGTTTCCGCGAACGTTGTCGCCTCGTCCCTCATTTTGGCTCTCAGCTGCATAAATTGTAGACTAGAGGTATATAGGTACCTTACCGTGCTGGTAAAACAAACGTGTGTGGAGAAGTGCCCGTGATCGGAGCTATGATTGGTCAATCCTGCTACCTATCACGTGACTCTCAAGAGGGTTCTTTCCAATAATCACACCATCAAAAGCATCGTCGTCTTCCCGGCGCTCTTTTAATTTGACGCCTTTCATCGCCTTTTAAACTAATCATATTTTTTTTTTTAACTTGTTCCTTACCAGGTCTTGTTTTTCGTGTGTGGCTATCTCTACCTTTATACTCTGTGATTTTTCTTCTACTTCGGGTTTACAATAACCCTACTATCGACCCATGCCTGCCTCTATGCCAAGCACCAAGCGAAAATCTCGTGTGTTTTCTTGTGGTTGTTGACCTTTCCCGTCTCCGTGATCGGCCGGAGCCAATACCGAACAAACTGGATTGTTCGCCAGTTTTCGGGACAATTGTCAATCTTTTTCGGAACAGTCCTTGGTTGTTACCCAATTGTGCCCTTTGCACATACACTTACCTTCGATCCTTTCAGAGGACATTTCGCGTGGATAGATCATCAACTGAATCAGTCTTGAAGTTGGTAGGGGTTCATGAGAAAGGTTTCCTTGTTGAAGCGACAATAGTAGGTACTTGCACCGCTCAGGGTTTCATCGATTTCTTCAGGTCAGGTGAACAGCCCTGCATGACTTCCGGAGTCAAGAGAACCATTTAAATGTCAAAAACGAAATTCATGTCAACGACCATTCGATGTCTTCGCTCAGGAATCTCCAATGTTTCAGTTGTTGTTGTTCGTTTTTACGCACGCCAAGATCTGGGGAAGACTGGAGGATCTCTGAACGGACCACTCATCTCAACGGACTTCTGTCAGGTGTGGAGCCATCGGGGCATCACGGAAGCGACCGAGCCTGTCGTTGACTGTCATGGGGTTAGGGTTCACCGTTAAAAGGGCCTGGACTTGGTCCCCAAGATGACATGTCAGATCTTTCCATTGTTGTCTTTTTCATAAACAGACCGCTTCCACTTTTTGTTATAATACAACTGGATATGTTTACTGTTTGTTCCAGTCGACTCATCAGTCTCGCAGCATTTAGACAGTCAATAAATAATACTGTTTGCGATCTCTTCATATTCCTCTCACTGCCGTGAACAAAGCTCTGTCCGACCCATCGCGTTACTGTATCGAGTGGAATCCAGTTCGATTCGCCACGAACAGAAAAGTCAACAAAGCCAAGACTCAGGGGTTACAGTCATCAGTCATCGGCCATCGCGAACCTTCTTTCGCAACCGATCCGCATCACTTTGACAAACCCGACACCGAAATTAAACAGACTGAACTCTACCAATTGCCCAAAATGAACTGCCCTTCTCGCAATGACGATGCCGAGCTCGAACATCCCTTTTGGAACCAGCAACCCCATTGCTTGGCTGCCGACTTGACCACCCGCCAGGACCTCAATGGCATTGCCAATTCACGGACGCACAGGCATGGATCCCAGGGCAGCGAGGTCGGCGTCTGCGCACTGAATCATCATCCAGGCGGCGGCATAAGACTGCATGATGCGGACCGGAGACCACAAGTTCCTCCGGAGAAGAACAATAATTCTGCGGGGCGGCGGTCTATTGGTATGTTAATGTCCCTAACCCTTTCCGAGTGTAACTTGAATGACTAACACTGACGGAAACACAGACCCCGCCCCGCAGAAATCCCCGGCAGCCGGTGGTGAAGACCGTGCCTGCCGAACCCGGACCTCCGTGGCTCCACTCCTCCGTAATGCCCGTGCCGCTTCTGCGGTCCCGGGGTGGGTCACCTGGGTTCTCTCCGTCGTCGTTACCTCGTTGATCATGTCCACCATCATGACAAGACAACAACACGGTAGCGATAGACAAATTCAAGTTGATGCAGCTCTCCATGTCTCCGCCGTCGCTGAACCCGTCACCCCTCGGGTCTTCAAAAGAGCATCAACTTGTCCCAAGGGCGGCGTGTCCGATGAGGAGTTCTATAACACGGCCTTTCACGGTGCCGCCCTTGCCATCATTTTCGGCGTCTCCTTCCTCGCCTGCGCTTTTCCCGTCCTCATGACCCGCTTTCCCATGATTCGTCTCCCACCCGTGTTCTTCTTTGCCGTCCGCCACTTTGGTACCGGAGTCTTGATTGCCACGGCGTTTGTGCATCTTTTGCCGACCGCTTTCATCTCGCTCAGCAACCAATGTCTCGACAGCTTTTGGACGCAGCAGTACCCCGCCATGCCGGGAGCCATTGCGCTGGCTGCTATTTTCATGGTGACGATTGTCGAGATGGTGTTTCACCCCGGAAGACATGTGCATCACGGACCTCACGAACAGGAACAGATTTCGGGTGCACCCGCTCAGTCCAATACGAACGACGAATCAATCGACCCGCTCTCTCGTCTCCCCAGCAACGCTCGCGCCCCTGACGACACCACCAACAACCTCCCCTCCCGACCCAAGGGCGCCCTCCGCGGACGCGCGCACTCCATCGGCCGCCGGCTCTCCCACGTTTCCCGCCAAGGTCAAGACCCACACGACCGGGACGCCGTCCTCCCTGCCCTGCCCTCCGAGGACTACTACCTCGACACCACCACCACCACCACTACCCCCCAATTCAACAAGGAAATCTTCCAATCCGACCTGACCCTCTCCAGCCCCAGCACGCAACAACTCGAATCTCAGCTGCCTCATGATGGATACATGTACCTGACCGCCGAGATGAAGCGCCGCAAGGAAACCATGCAATGCGTCCTCCTCGAGTGCGGCATTCTTTTCCATTCTGTCTTTATCGGCATGGCCCTATCCGTTTCCGTAGGGACGGATTTTGTCGTTTTGCTTATTGCCATTGCTTTCCATCAAACTTTCGAAGGTCTTGCTTTGGGATCACGCATCGCGAGCATTACGTGGCCGGAGGGGTCGAAGCAGCCGTGGTTCATGGCTTTGGCGTACGGGTGCACTACCCCTATCGGACAGGCAATTGGGTTGGCTACGCATCGGTTGTATTCTCCTGAAAGTGAGGTGGGGCTGATTCTGGTGGGAACGATGAATGCTATCAGTTCGGGACTGTTGGTCTTTGCTAGTCTGGTGGAGCTTTTGAGTGAGGACTTTTTGAGTGATGAGAGTTGGAGGACGTTGAGAGGGAAGAGGAGAGCGGCGGCGTGTGTGTTGGTGTTTGCGGGGGCGGTGGGCATGAGTTTGGTTGGGGCTTGGGCTTAGGTGGTGTGGTTCTTGTGTATCTGTGGCTGAAGCACTGAAGGGGGAGGTGGTTGTGACGGGAATGCGTGTTGATGTTGGTGATGTCTTTGACCACTCATGGTTGGCAACGGCTTGTTGCGAACGAAAGGGTTGAAGCGTTTGGATGATTTGATTGGACAATGGATGAATGTCATCTGGAAGATCGTTGGATGAAACTGTTACACGATGAAAAGGATAGACAAAAAGGAACGACAATTTTACCTCTACAGTATCGGTATTATCTTGACATCAACCTGCAATCGTCATGTGCCATTTTTCGACGTTCCTGTCAACACACCCACTTGCCGTGCCGAGACGTGATGTTCTGGGCGCCCAGACCGTGATCCCATCCAACCTCACCTTGTCAATATTGGACGGTGGCTGCCTGGGTAAAACGGCACAGTCAGGCCCCCCATAACCAGATCCCACAGCATCACATGCTCTCTAAAGGATTAAGCTGAATACGATGATCACGGACTCGCCGGCATGATGCTACTCAGTTCCGGCTGCTTGGCTCTTAGCGCCGAGCGGCCGCGAGCCCGTTGACCCCACCAGTGCTGCTGGTCCCGCGTTTCAGCCCATCTTAGGCGGGTCCAACACCCACTGCAACTAGACATTGATCCCCGTGGGTCATCCATCCATCCCATCGACATTGAACCAAACACGTGGGGTCATAAAGGTTCTCTTTTCCCTTCCCTTTCAAGTCACTTCGTTCCCTTTTCTCACTCGTTATTAGAAGGGCAGATGGTACCTAACATGGACCAACTCAAACACACCCTCGCCGGCCTCGGCGAATTCGCCAAAGAGAACCTCCCTCCGCAAGTCACCGGGACCGTCACCGACCTCACCTCTTCGGTCCGCAGCAGGCTCACTCTCGGCTCCCGTCGACGCACGCAACCAATCGACGATGAAGAAGCAGGCGACATCATCCCTTTTGACGCCCACGCCGGCGGCGGCCATTTCACATGCAAGCACGGCCCGCAGCTCCGCGTCTCCCCCGCTCTGCAGTCCTTCATCGCCAGGAACCATATTTTGAGTTCGGGCGAAACCGTCGCCGACTTGCTTGCCAAGCCACATATTGCCGTTCCACGCGAGGTAATCAACAGGGACTACCCCCTACCGGAGTACTTTGTTTCTTCGAGTCACAACACCTACCTGTGCGCACACCAACTCTTTGGCGAATCCTCCACCGACCCCTACCGACACACCCTCCAAGCCGGCTCAAGATGCGTAGAGATCGACGTCTGGGACAACCCCGACAACCTGGACGAACCCAAAGTCACTCATGGATACACCCTGGTCTCCAACATCCCCTTCCGCGAAGTATGCAAGATCATCCGGCAAGTAGTAGAGGAAGAGGAAGAATCCGGCGGCGGCGGCGGTGCGCCCGTGTTGATTTCGCTCGAGAACCACTGCGGCGCTCAAGGGCAAGAGGCGCTGGTGCGAATCATGAAGGAAGTATGGGGTAGGCACTTGTTGGATAAGCCGGTAGAAACCGAGTCGCACATTGAACAAGACCAACATGTTCGTCTTCGCGACCTGGGGTCCAAGATCGTGGTCATCGTGGAGCATCATCTCATCAACGAAGCCTCATCTGATTCCTCCTCCGATTCTAGCTTGGAAGACGAAGCCGAGAAAAAAGAAAGGAAACAAAGAAAACAAGCCAAAAAAGATGCTCCCGAAGCCAAACTCATCATCCCCTCCCTCGCCGAGTTGGGCGTCTACGGCCAATCCGTCAAACCGCCCGACAACAGCTGGTTCACCTCTTCGGACCTCTTACCTTCAAAAGACGGCCCGCACCACCACCTCATCAACGTATCTGAATCCGGCCTCAACGCCCTCTTGTCGTCCGGCAACGGCGCCAGCATAGCCAAGCACAACGCCCGCCACTTGATGCGGGTATTCCCCAAAGGCACGCGCATCTCTTCTAAAAACCTTAAACCTTTGCCCTTCTGGGGTTTAGGCGCACAAGTATGTGCTTTAAACTGGCAGACCTTCGACGCAAGCATGCAAATCAACGAAGCCATGTTCGCGGGTACAGGGGGGTACGTGCTTAAACCTTCTTGGTTGCGGTCCAACGCGGCAATGGTGGGACTAGCGAAAAAAGAGTTTCGGGAGCAAGTGGCGAGGACGAGACGCAGAAAACGATTGAGGTTGGTGGTGGCGGGCGCGTCGGATGTTCCCATCCCAAGCGGCAGAGATACGGATAAGGAACTCAAACCGTACCTTACCTGCACGCTGCTACATCCGGGCGTGCCGTTTGGGGAGATGCAGCAGACCAAGAAGAAGACGGACGTGTTTAGGAAGCATAAGCTTAGTGCGCTGCTGATTGGGGGGTTGACGGGGGCAGCAAGTAAAGAGGAGGAGAACAGTCTGGTGACGGATCCGGTGTGGGATGAGACGCTGGAGTGGGACGAGTATGAAGACGATGAGTTGGTTTTCTTGAGGATGTTCATCAAGAGCGATGATTCCTTCTCCAGCAACCCGGTGCTGTGTGTGGCCAGCGTTAGGCTGTTGTATGTGGAGGGCGTCAAGGGGCAGTGGCGGTTCGTGAGGATGTTGGATCTAAAGGGGAGGGAGACGGCATGTACACTGCTGGTCAAGTTTGAAGTGGATGAGCTCTGATTAAATGCCGTTTCGGCTACCACTGATACAGTTGCAAGCACAATGGGAGAAAGCGGGCCCAAAAAGACTAATATACATAAATGAACTCGTCGTTCTGACGATCCGTCAGGTCCAAGAACGCCCGACTTCCAATGTCGCCTTCTTGGGCTTGGGCGGCACCCGCCGCATTGAACTTCTTATCCATCGAAGAATCATGCAGCTTGGCCGGTTTGCCATTCGCCACGCGCTTCTTCTCTTGCATCTTGTTCAGCAATACCAAGTTGCCCAGCTGCAGCAGCACAACCGCCGCCATCATGCTGTACACTCCCAGCGTGGCCTTTAGCCCGGGCGTGTAAGCAGGGGCATCGGCCGTGTCGAACAACAAGGGGCCAATAATGTTGCCCGCCGAAGAAGCAGCGTTGAACAGCGACATCATGATACTGCTCTTGGTCGATCCCGCAGTGTTGGCGAGGATCCACGAGACCACCAGCGTGTTGCAGCCAAAGATGAAGGCGAGGAAGTAGTAGCCCACCAGCAGGGGCGCAGTGTGTGACTTGTCGCGGGGAAGGACATAGAGCATAGAGATGCCTGCCAGGATGGGGAGGAGAATAATCAAGAGGGCAAAACCCTTGCCCGACCGCAACTTCACACTCGTCCAGGCGACACCGAGAATGACAACGTACTGGACGGCGCCGAAGGGGATGTTAAGCAGCGTGGTCTTGTGGTTGTCGAATCCTAGGCCGCTCAGAATCAACGGACCAAAGGTGTTGACCACCTGTGCGCCGAGGTTGTTTGCCAAAGACATGGCAATGAAGAGGTATGTCTTGATATCCAAGAAAACCTCTCCAACCTGGGCCCACTTGAACTTGTGCGCCTCGCCATCGCTGGTGCCGTTGTTGTTGGCCCTCAACCGCTCAATGGCCTTTAGCTTCTCCTCCGCAGTCAAAAACCTTGCCGAATGGACGTTATTATCCAGCTTCCAGTAAATGAAGGGCACCGTAACAACCGTCATCAGCCCCGTGAACAAAAAGATAATCTGCCACGACGCCAACACGTGGCTATGGATCTTGGCCAAACCAAACGACAGCGCCGCCGCAAAGATGGTTGCCAGACCATTGGTGCCGTACCACCCCGCCACTCTGACGGGCTGCTCGCTCCTCCGGTACCAATGCGCCGTGATGACGGAGAACAGCGGCAAACAACCGGCCTCGAACAGGCCCAAGAAGAAGCGCACAGCCAGCAGGGCAGAAAAGGTCTTGCACAGGGGCGTCAGACATTGGGCGATGCCCCAGCCGAGGACGAGGACGGACATCAGGATGCGGTACGGGACCTTGATGATCAGAATCGAGGAAAAGGGCTGCCATGCAAGCTGGGCAATGGGGGCGATAGACCCAATCAGACTGTACTGGTTGCCTTGGAGGTGGGCGTCTTCGCGCAGGCCGAAGATGGCTCCGTAGCCGAGCACGGTCTTGTCGAGGATTTGGAGGAAGTAGACCCAAGCGAGGATGGGGAGAATGGTCAGGTCTGTTTTGCGGAGGATGCGGCGGTTCTGGATGAATGGCAGGGCATGTTAGTAGGGGTTTTCTTTGGGTTGGAGGAGTGGTCGGATGGATGCAAGAAAGCCTTACATCTTCCTCTGTTAGAGTGACGCGCTGGTTCTCGGTCTCGGTCACCTGGGGCCCGTCTTCTATGTCTTCGAGGTCGCCCGAAGCCTTGTGGGCGAGGACGCCGACTTCGCCGTCTGCCATGGTTGCACAATTGACTGGACTGACAACCTAAGGTCGAAGCGAATCGGGTAGGGTGTGATCAACTAGGAGGTAGATGGCCGGCTACCTTCCTGTCTGGGGATGAAGGACGGAGTGAACCCAGGTGGGAACACGAAGGGCTGGACCGGCTCCTCTTTATGTTCCCATCGAGGCACGGGGAAAGTCCACCATGATGTACGCTAATGCTGGGCCGTATTCCGTTCTGGTACTAAAGGTCTGGGGAGACTGGGGAAACTGGGGATCAGCGCCGGTCGCCGACCATGGATCATGGATCGCGGAAGATGGGGAAGAATGGGGATGCTCCACGAGGGAAACCCAATCAAGGCGACGGGCAGGATATGGCGGTCTCTCTTGGCCTAGGATCAACAGCAGCTAGCTCTAGTTCTAGATAATAGGAGGCATCGTCGGACGAACATGGCGATCGGGGTTGTGCCATCATAGATGTCACGGCGGGACGGGAACATGACGGGCGAGTGATGAGTGATGGCCATTTGGAAGCAAGATGGGGGTACACTCCACGATGATGTTTCCTGAGGTGGGAGGACATCATTGCGCTGCATTTACAGCACCGTCATCACCTGTATGCGCAGTACTGCAGTGCCGCTGATTGCCGCTGCCGACACGGTATAATGCGGGCAACCAAATGGGGCAGGCCAAAGCGGCGTCTTTTCCAACTTCCACTTCCCTTCAAGCTGCCGTCTTCCTTCCTGCAACATCAATCACTGAAGCATCAACCAAACTTCATTGGCGAATGGCGACATCACGAACGGACCGATAATTGACCACATTGACAATGTACCTTATATTGGCTTTATGTCCATCGCGTATATACCCGTTTCCATTTCAATAGGTATTTTCCGCAGCTAGACCACCCGTGACCCCCGTTGGACCGACTCCCCTTGATCCCAACCAACCACGCGAATCCAGCCCACCGTGAACAACGAGTCTGGGGATGATGGGGTACCCCGCAGTCTAAACAAGTTCCCATCCCGCAGCCAACTCGATAAATCGACGCGACGTAGAAAGGCCCGATAGAAACGAGATGGATTGCGGGGAAGGTGGCTAGTACCGGTTCGCGGGGGAAACTAGGAAGCACAACAAGGAAGGGTAGAGGTATGGAGCGTGGAATAATCACAACACCATGGTCACCATCACAACGTCCAGTGTGGTTGCTCAGTGGGGGGTGGGTGCACATGGTCGCCCTCCCCACGACCCCCAGTGTTCCCCCCACGTATCTATCCCACGTATCCCACGTATCCCCCAATTCCCCAACCTCCCCACGCCATGTTCATCCACTTTGCTGACTTGTGTAGCCGAGACCAGGGACTCCATGCCGAAGACCATGTCCAGCCCAAGGTTTGGAATTTTCACGTGGGACGAATCGTCAACCTCGGACGAGAAAGAAGAAAGAAAAAGGAACAAAACATACCCCGCAATGTCCCCGATGAAGACAACGATGCCAAAGTAAACAGTCACCAATCGCGGTTATCAGATCGAACACTTCAAGTCCACACACGAATCCAATCCAACTCCTACCCCTCATAGGTATGCCTGCTCCCTGACAACGCCGTTACCACCATGTCGTCCGATACAGACGCATCTCTGGACAAAACCGTCCTAGCCGTCTCCTTCGCCTCCGCCGTCCTCTACCTCTTTCAAGTCCGATCCAGCCCCTCGTACTCGCGCACGCTCGTCAAGACCTCTTCCACCGCCTTGCTCTCCTACCTCTCTCACCTTCTCGGCGGCCCCCAATTCCTTACTGGCGCTCTAGCCCTCAGCGCCCTCGGCGATGCCTTCCTTGCTTGGGATGGCGACCTAGCCTTCCTTTGTGGTCTGTCCAGCTTCATGGTTGCTCATGTCCTTTACATCTTGTTGTTCCTGCAGCAACAACATGCTGCTGGTTTTCAAGGTCTATTAGAGGGGGGATGGCGCACCGCAATGGCTGGTGGATTGGCGGTTTTGGTCCCCGTCATGATCGCCACGTTGATGCCCAAGGTTGGCAATGCGCTGAGAGTACCGGTGTTGGTGTACTCGCTTACCATTTGTGTGATGGCCCTGACAGCGCTCACATTGGAGAATGGAAGGGTGATTGTGGGGGCCACCATGTTCACGGCGTCGGATTCGATCCTTGCGGCGGACAAGTTCTTGGTGCTTGAGACAGAAGGGTATAGGGACTGGATGCAGAGAGCCGTTTGGGTACTGTACTATGGAGGGCAGGCGTTGATTACGCTGAGATTTGTCGAGCCGGCGTGGTAGGGCATGTCCGGTGTCCAGTGTAGCATCCGAAGGCGTGGAGGACAGGGCGGTCACGCTCCTGGTGGACAGCGAGTTCCAACCCGGCTTTCGTTTGCAAGCCAAAGTCTGGCTTAAGCCTCTAGTGCCGGTCTTCGACACTTGGCCGCTAGGAAAGGGGCTAGTGGATGACACCATCGACAGTCGGTAAACTTTTCTCGGATCCTATAAGGAGGATGCCAGGACCTCAGCTTCGGCACAACAGAGCGAAACAGCCAAGTCAACTTCACGGATTTAGCAGGAGGCAGCTCTCTACCCGAATAATTATTGTCCTGGAAATTAACATCATTCAAGGCTAACTCTTCGCATCCATATTTTCTCCCTCCATCCTTTGGACTTATTCATTGTCTCTAACATAGGCATCCTGCTGGTTCTTCACGGGCTTGTACAGCAAATAGTCAAACTTGGCCTCCGCCGCCAGTCCGTTCAGGTCAGAGGCAGCCACCCCGACAAAGGCACCCGTAAAGCTGCCATGCTGCTGATGTCCACCACACTCATCCGAAACAATGCTGGCATCAAACACGGGTCCAATCTTCTTCGGCTCTTCATCACCGCTGCCCAATACCGCATAATAGAACTGCAACTGATTGCCCCGGATCGTCAAAGCAAGCTTCACCTTACCCTCGTTCGGGATCTGGACGTATGGAACGTATGGGGTGTTGAGGTTTCCAATCGGCCATGACGCTTCGGACGACATGATGAGCAACTCTCGCTGGCCATCAGAGTGAGCTGTGACGGTCAAGTAGAAGAAGTTGTACCGGCAGTAGTACGCAGTCAAACCAGCAAACTGCCTCTCGTCGGTCGGGGAAAAGTCGATGACGGTCTCGGCATCGTAGCTGAAGTGCTCCTGTCTCCTGGCCACTAATGCCTGCTCGAACCAACTGCCAATGGCTTCCCGACCGATCACCGTCAACTTGTCGTCCTTGACGTTGAAGATGCGCTCCGTTTCCGGCGTTCTCAGCCACTGGAAATCCTTGTGCAACCCATCCTTGAAGGTATACCTCTTCTCCTCCCAGTACTTGCTCTCATCCCTCTCCCCCAGCAAGTCCACCCAGAGGCTTGGCACCGGTCCATTCTTGACATACAGCCAATCGTCCTTCCAATAACACTCCTGGATTGCCGTCTCACGTCCCAACACACACCTCCTGAGCTGCGTCGTCGGCCGTCCCGTCAAATGAACCAAATATGTTCTCCCATCCTCCGTCTCCACGATGTCGCCATGTCCGGCCCTCTGCAGCACGGCTCTCGGATGGTCCTTACTCGTCAACACGTGCTTCTCCGGATGCGTCTCATACGGTCCCCAGATATTCTTGCTCCTCGCCAGCGTACAAGCATGCTCATACCCAGTCCCGCCCTCCGCAATCAGCAAGTAATACCATCCATTACGTTTATACACATGGGGTGCCTCGGCCAGTGCCAGCTCCGTGCCCTGGTAAACGTTCTTCCTTTCTCCGACGAGTTTCTTCGTCTTAGCATCCCACTCTTGGACCGCAATCCCTGCAAACAGAAGCGGCCTCCGCCTGTGATCCCACAGCATATTCACAAAGTACTTCTTGCCGCTATCCGGGTCATGGAACAGACTCGGGTCGAAACCAGAGCTGTTGACGTATACCGGATCGGACCATTCCCCATCAATCTTGTCCGCCCAGACGATATAGTTGTGTGCGTCTTTGAAGCTGCCATCCTTCCTCTTGACGTCTGTGTACACAAGCCAGAACTTGTCGCCGTCATGTGAGAGGCAGGGGGCCCAGACACCGCACGAGTCCGGGTCGCCACGCATGTCAAGTTGGGACTTGCGGTTAAGCGGGCGCGTGAGGAGCGTCCAGTTGGCGAGATCCGTCGAGTGGTGAATTTGTACACCTGGGTACCATTCAAAGGTTGAGGTGGCAATGTAGTAATCCTGTCCGACACGGAGGACGGAGGGGTCTGGATTGAAGCCAGGGAGGATGGGGTTTTTGACAAGGGGCATTGTGGGCGATGTTCAAGTTGCTGCTGATAGTCGACAGTCGAAGATGGTCACCAGGCTGTAACTTTGAAGAGCTTACCCAGAGCTTGCAGAAGGGGACGAGTGTCTTCTTATACGGTCATGTTTGTCATGCCCATCGGTTGATGTCACCTCTCCAGGACCCCCCAGGTGGGGTGGAAGGATGGAAGAAGTCCGGGTAAAACGCAGACCGCGGGGCAATTTAGCCGGACTGAGCTGTCACACCAACGGACGCACTGCACGATCGACGACGCTGCCAAGATGTGACATTGCGGGATGCACGGTGCGGGGATTCCCAGGCACTCCCGTCCAGGATCGGAACTCGGAAAGCGGGTAAGTATGTGCATTCCTTGATCCTTCGTTCGGTCTATGTACACCCCGAACTTGAGGTCTACGTCTATCATCTGCATGCGCTCAGATCTTGTGGCCTTCCCTCCCATGGAAGTTCTTGTGCCCTCGGTCCTGCATCCCCATGCAACTCGTTTGGTCTCGCGTCGGGGTCCAGTTCCCACCGATAAGCGTGACTTGAGAGTTCGGTGGGCGGGGTGTATACCTCTGTTGCTGCCAAATGGACCGGAAGCTCCTTCTGATGTCTGTAGGGTTCATAGAAGCCTTGTGGTGGTGGTGGGAGTGACGGCTCTTGGACGGGAAGTTCAGCCGATGATAACGCTCCTGCGGAGTTCTTTTTCTTGTTCCTCCTTCTCCAAAACAACCAACCACCGATGACTCCTAGCACGACGACGCAACCCCCCACGATACCCCCTACGATAGGTCCGGTCTTCGACTTGCTGGACTCGCCCTTGCTTTTATCAGTGTCACCATCCGAGGAACCACTGCCGCCGCCGCCGGATGATGGTTTGTCTGATGAACTTGGCTCATCCAAATTCGTAAAGTTCACAGGCGTCGCCAGGAACATCTTCTTTACATCATCCGAGTCCCACTGGACTTTGTCAAGACCCCTGAAACCGATCAGCATGGCATTTATACCGACCCGAAACGAAAAGATCACTCACCCATCTTTGTACCACTTCTCAATCACTTCGGCCGGTCTGTACTCGGCAGCCTCCGCATCATAGCTTCCATTGTTTTTCCAAGTCATGGTTGTCATATCGAAGACACCCAGTCCGAGCGGTAACGGATCCTTACTTTGCCAGATTGCCGGCCATCCATCCTTCTCGTTCTGCCCACCTATCACCAACAGTTGACGGTTGCCTACCACAGCGCAAGTTCCGTGAGAATGAACGCCGTTTGAACGGTCGTCGACACGGAACCAAACAAATCCGGGAAGGGAAAGAACGTATAGGTCATCGTAGGACTCGGTGAACCCTGCATCAGCGCCGCCGTAGACGAAGCTGTTGGTTAGATGTCAGCACTTTTGGATTCAGCAAAAGCCTTGTGAACAGGAAGAGAAACGAACATCTCGTGGGTACCGGCCTGGCTTCGAACGCCCGCGACGCAATGGCCCATTCTGGAAGTTGGCGGTGTGCCTGTCGTTGTCTGCGAGTACCACTTCTTCGTTTGTGCGTCAAAGAAGGTCATGTTGTTGAAGTCAAGGAGGAGATCCGGACGGGTGATCCCCCGCGAGTCGCCCTTTCGCGTCACGTCCAGGATGAAGATCCCCCCTCCAAACATCATGACCACTCCGTTTTTACCGTCCTCCCCAAGTCCATCAACGAAGTGCGCCCTTCCATCCTCCAACGCCCGACCTTTCGGGAGGAAGCCGACCTCGGTATAATTGGTCCACGTTTCCGTCGCAAAGTCATACTCCACCATTCCCGGAATCCTCAGTCCCGGGCCTGACGTGATGTTCGCATCCGGATCGGTGCCAGGCGTCATGATTCCCCCGATCGACCACCCCCTCCCACCTCCCGCCGCATAAGCCATACTTGCCGTCAGATTCAACCCTCGCAAAACCTCCGGATTACTGGCCTGCTCAACCGTCCACGCTCCCCCGCCCTGCCCATCGACAGTAAACTTCCAAATTCCGCGATCCTTCCTCACATCCTTGACCGTTTCTTTCCACGACACTTGGCCACCATAGATGTAGAACCCCTGATCCTTACCATCTGAAGATTTCCAGGGCCAGAGAGCGTGGTTATTAAAAACAGGAGGTTGGTCACCATCGGGAAATGTATGGGATTGGAAGGGGGCGTTGCGGGTGTCCCACGAGGTGGAGAGGTCAATTGATAAGACGGAGGAGATGCCAATGGCAGGGTGGTCGTCGGGCGGAAGGGCGTTC
Source organism: Neurospora tetrasperma FGSC 2508 (assembly GCF_000213175.1). Classification (NCBI taxonomy): domain Eukaryota; kingdom Fungi; phylum Ascomycota; class Sordariomycetes; order Sordariales; family Sordariaceae; genus Neurospora; species Neurospora tetrasperma. Next base: position 59,445 of record NW_009799100.1, on the reverse strand, counting down.
TCGCCGGTTCCATATTGGGAGATTTCGCCGCCGGAGAGGTAGAGGTGGGAGCCGATGACCGCTGCTGTTGATGGGAAAGAGGTAGGTACGTTAGTCGTGAGATAAGGGAATGAAAGGAAGGAATGCCGGGGAAGAGAGGGAGCTGGAGGAGGAGGCGGTATCACGAAGGGGAAACTTACCGCGTTCATAACCACGCCGAATGAAGTTCGAATCGGAAGGCGTATCGGCGTTTTGCCCATTGACAGGAAGGGGCCATTGAAGTGAAGCAACAAAAGACAAAAGTGTCAGTGTCTGCCGCAGCGGGAGGAGCGTTGACAGAAACATCGTGGTGGTGACGTCGGCCGCGGCTCTCACACGCAACGTGAACTATTGACCGTGGAACGGTTCACGACAAAGGTCCGTCACCCAGGATGAACCCAGGAGAGAAAGTTCAAAGGAAAAAGGGAAGTTGAAAACCAAGAGGAAGTGGCAGATGGTGGAGACATTCTTGTTCCCTGTCCGCTTTCTGCCATCCACCAGCGAACTAAACGAGGGCACATGGTTCGATATGACCATTATCAACCAGGGGGTCGTTTTCTACCCTTAGTTAGGTAGCATCTTTGCTGTACATCCACATCTCCAGCCACCATCACCTTACCATTCCTACAACATGTCAACCGGCAATGCTCGCACACGTCTGGCCTGCACGGTTCTCCCAAGCTCTTTCCACGAGAAGGCTTCCTACTCCGGTCTGGATTGGCACTAAAGCAGCCAAAAGGGCCCCCAAATGCTGCGCCAAGGTTGGCGATGCCATCAAACGGACCTTTGACGGAGCTGAAGCTGTGCAATGTTGGCGCCAGCTGGACCAATCAGCTCGTAGGTAAGCTGCTGATCTCTAAGCGAGTCGGCCGGGGTTGGGGGAGTAAGCCCTAAGCAGCAGCTTCGGCAATCGGCAGGCAGGGAGGTGGTGTATTAAATTGTCCGGTCACACTCACATCAAAACTTACATATCCAAAGAATGTCCGTACTATCTTTCACATCACCTAGCGGGCAAGTGGCAAGGACCGAACTTGGGATCCTTGGGGAGCTTGGGTAAGCACTACCTCTAAGTGCGACGTTGGCGGTTGGGTACGACGTGAGGAGACCAGTGAGATCAAGGGATTGCATGGTGAGGAGCGATACGGCGACAGAAGGTGAGGAGCGATACGGCGACAGAACGTGAGCTTGAGGTTGAAGGATGGGAATGGGATGGTGGTATCACACAAGGAAAAGCTGGTCTTTGCGGTGATATAGACAACTTGAAGGGTATCTCATAATTAGGACTAGACAGTAACGTCGCGATGAAAGGTTTGGTAAGGAAGGCATTGGTGGAGATAACATCATAACGCCGAGCTTGAAGTATCGCTAACAAAGCACGTCTAGTTACAGATTGGTAAGCGAGGGCACGAAACGCACAATGGTCGACCCAGCCCTTTCCAAGCTCCCAGATTCCGAGGACCCAAGATTTCAAGCCCAAAGCACTCAACTTTGCTCAACGACCAGGCGTTCTTGCTCCCACAGCAATACCGTGTTCACTATCTTCACCTTCCGAAGCATCTAGTTCGAAGTAATGTTGTCCGTTTGGGATTCCAGTGGGCGAAACATAGAGGTAGGCCTCAAATGGAGGCGCCTGGATTGGCAGCTCGTGTGACTCTTCCGCTTTTGACTGGCCACTCAGGCTCCTTAAGAAAGTAGTCACTTCTTTGACCTCGCCTCTTGTAGGCAAACGAACTTCCGCACATAGCCAGCAAAATACACATTCAGCAACTGCACAGCCAGCAATGAGGCCTGTACTCGGCTTTTCTGGGAGAAGAGGTGGTTCACTTTGTTCGACGACCATTGCATGTTTGTGTAATGTCTGCAATGGGGTCATCAGTCAATCTTTCAAGAAGGTCCCATAGGTTCACTGAGGCAGCCACTTACCTACCTCTAGGTACCGAGCCCCATACCAGTCTTCAACTGCTTGAGGTGACGGGATCGATCCGCGTCAGCATCCGCGTTACAGCTTCCGTTTCTTTCACTGACCACACGAACCAATGGAAGGTACGCCCAAGAAACACTCAGTCCTGAAAAAGAAGGAGGCAATGCAATGGTGGGTACAGTCATCATCGAAGCCCACCTTCAGAAGAACAATCGGTTTATTAGATAGAATCGCGGGTCTTTCTTCTACTGCTTGATCCCGTGTGAACTTGATCTTGAGATGGTGTGGCGTCGAGTCATTAAGGCATGGAATTGATTCAAATCGAACATGATTTTGGAAGGTAGAGGTAGGTAAGCGAGCCTTCACCTGGTTCAAACTCCAATTTGACATGTGTGAAGAATGATCTGGATTCTCCGGGCCTAGCTAAAATACATAGATTGATAACCCGGGTACGCTCCAGCCCAACGGACAGGCGTCCCTAACCTAATTCCATCTCAACTCATTCGGACAAAGCTTGGACACTGTGCCTTCGTTCCTGCCCTAACTTAATGGTCGAGTCCAAGTCCGCCTAGAACCTCATAGTTGACTTTACTTCTTTGATCCCGAAGAGGCACCAGATCTAGTGCTGGACTGGTTGGAACCCGAGGTGCTGCTAGAGAAACCCGAACCCCCGGATGTCTGCGAAGCAGACGATCTGTCTCCGGCCGACTGGGCACGAGCTGCGAAGCCTCCAGAGCTCATGTCACCGCCGCCCTTGGCCTTTTATCATTTTGTTAGATCTGACTGGAAATTATTGAACATTATTGGTGTATATGACTGACCTGTGAAGACTGGATTCGCGAAGAATCGGACTTTGTCATCTCGGTTTTGGGCATTTTGGTGGATGGAGCTGTATATCAAGCAGCTGAGGTTGGAAAGATGATGCTCGTGTGTTATTTGAGGGTGTCAAAGTGGACGGAGTGGAAGTTACAAGGGTAGTAGTGAACTCGTTGACTGAAGAAGAAGAAGAGGATGAGAGTGAGAGAAAGTTCGATGCCTAGGGTAGGGTTTATATACACGAGACGAGAGTCATAATCTAACTGCGGATTGAGAATGCATTCATGTTTGGCTCAACCAAGCGAATGTTCACGTCACTACCCCTCACCATCTCAGATGACGTGTGCATGGTTTGAGTTGATATGATTAATTTGCTCATGTATTAGATGCTTTCACCGTAGAGAGATTTGACCGTGCTTGGTTGGCTGAAGAAGTTTGCACTTGGGCGGTTGGCTACATGTTTGCATTCAGCTGGCTGGGCCTCCCGCTCCCATCCAGTCAAATACATGGTGTGCTGCGCAAACAATGGACGAAATTGACTTGCCTGAACACTAATCGCCAAACTGGGCGTCTCAGAACACTGAGTGGACTTGTCGGGCTCCTTCGCAACCAATCCATAATCTTATCGTCCCTCAACAACTATCTTGCCTTTCTGCCATTGTTGGTATATGTTCTAGATCGACAGAACCACATCATTATAGTAAAGCAACTCATATACAAGATCTTGGAGCTAACGCGATACCTATGGGAACGATTGTTCTAAGAAGCAAGGTCCTCCAAGGCAACACATGCGGAGAGCTTCGATCAGACTCTCGTGCCTCAGTGGCGAGCCCTTCGGCGCGCTGTCAGAATAGTCATTACGTCACAAGGACGAGCAAAACAGCCAACAATATTATTGCCGGTCGAGATACCGTACGAGCCTGATGCACGCGCTCGGCTTGGCCTGCAAGAGGCACTCAGCCTGAGGGGCTCAGGAGGGTAACAGACAGACCTGGAGGTAGGTTGGGAGATTGGCAGACGACAAGACGATATGGATGATTGACGAGGAAACTCACAGCGTGCAGAGAAGGAGGATCATCAAGATGACTTCTCTCTTGATGGAGAGTATATGCTCCTTGGGAGGCGGGGAGCCGACGTGTCAAACATCTTCGTCCAATACGGTCTACGGACAAGGCACGTGCACCACAAGAACGGCCAACATCATCGGGGGCGGCAGGCATGAAGCCGGGTACGTCGACCGACTCAGGTTCTCCATGGTTGCCCGGGCCAGTATGGCCATTAACGTGGATTGATATCACAAACGGTGTTGGTGTCTTGCACTCGAAACCGCTGAAATCGTTTGATGTTAGTCGCGCTAAGACCCAGTGGCTCGTCTCCATGACAATGCTTAGTACCATGACGAGAAGACCACTGCACGCACGCGGCAGCTTTCGCCCGTTGTGAATCAGAAGGTGTTGGAGGTGACTGGGGACAAAATTGTCGGCCACGAACATCACGTAAGTTGACGGCGAGAGGTAAACTAAAAGTGCATTAACTTGAAGCATTTTCATCTATTAGACTCATATTACACGTATCCACGTTTCCAAGACACTCATACAAAGGGTTGACCCTCTTGCGTGCGGGTCCTGCTCCTCTCGTACCTACTACAGAGCGCCACATCCCGAGCTTCACAGAACTTTCAAGGCAGCGACCAGCCAGAATGGTTGAGGTCTTTTTCGCAGTCACTAGCAGTGACAGGAGTGACGGACTCAGTGGCGCCTACGATCTTGGTCGCAAGTACGGGCCTTGAACAGAGTGGCGGAGTCAAGGACGGTGTCGTTGTTGCTGGCGACAAAATCGTGAGTCAGGTGAGTGCAGTTGTGGAAGGTCAGGCGGCTCCAGCCGTAGGTGGCGTTGGACGTGTCAAGGCCGAAGCGGCTGTAGGGCTGGCGGGGGCTATCGAGGGAGTCGAGGCCGTCGTAGTGGCCAGCGGCACCGTTGGTGATGTACCAGGGGGAGGAGGGATTCTCCAGCTCGTTGGGATCAATCTTGCCGTCGGCGATTGGTGCGAGGCGCTCGTAGATGTGCGAATGGCCCGACAGCACCAGGTCAACGTTGTACTTGAGCAGCAACGGCTCGAAGACGTCCTTGCAGGTCGGGCAGGTATCACCGGTGTTGCTGAGGTAGAAGGCACGGTGGCCGGCCACAACGACCCACGGAGTCTTGGAGCGGTCAACGGCCGCCAGATCGGCTTCAAGCCAGTTGGTCTGCGCATTCATGGTGGCATTGACCGGGTCAACACCGGTGAAACCCTCAGATCCGCCAGTCTGGTCGGGGCCGATGAAACCATGGCCCAGGTCGGTCTCGGTATCGAGCTGGATGAAGTGCACCATGCCGTGGTCGAAGCTGTACCAGAAGTTTCCGGTGCCGCCGGAGACGTCGCTAGGCATGCGGAAGTGGTTCTTGAAGCCGGTGAAGTTGGTCTGGCCCATCATGCAGATACTGCTGTCGTACGTGATGTTGTGCACCTTGTCCGTGGTGCCGGCATTGTCACAGTTGGCCTCGTGATTGCCGGGGCCCACCATGTAGGGCTTGCGGGCGGTGATGGGCATCATTTCGTCATAGAACTCGTTCAGGATGGACTCGTACACGGCGGCGCCTCCCTGAATGGTTGTGTTGGGCAGGAATCCATGGATCTCTTCCTTGAGCCAGTAGTCGGCGTAGGCAATGTCGCCCGCATGCCAGAGGAAGTCGAAGTTGTCGATGTTGGCTTCCAGCGAGTCGATGGTGTTCTTCTCTCCTGGCTGAAGAATGTTGGTGCTCGCCACGCTAGTGCCCGCAGATGTGGTCAGGCCCTTGCTACCCATGGTACCGAGGTCGACGACGACGGCGACCGAGAAGGGGGTGTTGTCACCAGCCTCACGGCTCGTCGTAAAGTTGAAGACTTCGGTAGTGCTGTTCATGAGCTGCAACGGCTTGTAGAAGTAAGTCGTATCGGGGCGGAGGCCGCTGATCAGCACGTGGTTGTTGTAGGTCTGCGAAGTGGGATACGTGACGGAGACGTCGGAGGTCGCAATCTGGTCCAGACGGTTCTGCGAGAGGCCCCACTGGACAGAAGGGTTCTTGACGACATCGAAGGTGTTCCAGCTGACCATCATGCCGTTATCGCCGTGGTAGGCAAGGCGGACCTGGGAGTTCATGGTGTAGGCATTCGCCGTGGCCGCAGCCACGAGTAGGTCACTGAACCTCATTGTTGTAAGACGACGTAGAAAGAATGGTTCGTTGTTGGATTCCTAGGTGCTCTCCCTGTCCCTATCCGGAGGTCATACTGCTGCTTTTATATGCGTCGACATTCTCGACATTCTCGACTATTTTGAATCGGTAGTCCATAACACGTGCGTGGGTCCGACTGGATGCATCTACCGAAAGGCGGACAATGGCTCGCATGTGGTCTTGAAGACGAGCCATATTGGTTGAGTGAGGTGGTGGAGTTTAGCCTCCTGTCTACCTCAACGACTTAGGCGAGAGATACGACCCTACTAGCTGTCAAAGACATTAGTCAACAGACATGGCGAACTTTAGGCAACCGCCTAATGCAGGTCCGGCGAGCGTTTTTTTTTTTTTTTTTGTTGCAGGAAATTGGGAGAGTTGACCCGACGGGGAGAGTGACGTCGTGGATATTGTTTTTTCAAAACCAATTGGCAAGCTCAACCAACTCACGTGTTATCCTTCCGCAACTAAAAGGTCCTGGCAATGGCCCACACCATGTCCAGGACTACTCCTGCTGTGAGGGCGTGATGGGTGATGGTGTCTTCGGAAATGGACGGTCGGGAATAGGTCTGGATGAGTGTTGGAAGATGCCCAGTTCCAGTGGTCAGACCACCCTGCATTTCTAGTGTAGGTTGACTTCTCACGCTCACCGCTAAGAGAATTTTCAACCAACCAAATGCCGCGCATCCAGCTCCGTGAAGCCTGTGTGGACCACTGCATTAGGTGCGCACACGGACCACATCTTTCCAACGTTCATTCCCGAAGACGAATTCGTGTAGATCCTGACTTGACTGTCACACTGACCAGTGACCACTGCATCTCCCCTCGCATTTCAGAGCTCGGCACATCTAGATCAATTGAACTGCCGCGCCTCAGTCATGGCTCTGTCTTACCTCATAGGGAAAGCCTCCTTCTGAAGATCAGGTACCCGTCATCTAGAAAAGAACCTAGAGGTACCTACACGTACCGACCTTTTTCCAAACACTGCCCGATATCGTCATGTCCACCATTTGAATCTTCCTGACATTTGGAACATGATTCACGCACGATGCTCACTCACCACTCCTTCACGTTGCTAGCTCAAGCAGTAACCACGGCACTGTCAACCCCATTGAATTCTGGTCCCTCTTCGAACACTCAATGAAATGGTATCATCCCGATGTTAAAGGCACTGCGAAGTGATACCTAGTCATGTCAGTTCCGGGGAATCCGGGATATCGACCAAGCGGAGAGCTCCGCCTGTTGCGGAATTTGGGAGCCGTGAGTTAACCATCTCCTACTGCCAACTTCTACATGTACCTGAAGTTTACACCTGTCACGATTGGGTCCGGATCATGTCTCTTAAGGTACACTATGAAAAATCACACGCTTTGCTGTAAATTCACTATTCTAATAAATGCATTCTATCGCTCCCTCCTTAGAACATACCGCCTGACCTTCTCGTCATCAAGCTCTGGGTGTTGCACCAGCCCTTAAGACCGATGAGACCCCAGTCGTGGCCCATACCGGACTGCTTGAAGCCACCAAAAGGCACGTTAGGCGCCAGGTCCTGGTGGGTGTTGATCCAGAGACTGCCAGCCTCCAGCCTCCTGGCGATCCTCTCCGCCTTCTCCAAGTCCTTGCTCCAGACAGAGGCACCCAATCCCATATCGGTGTTGTTGGCCATCCTGACCACCTCGTCCTCACCACCGACCCACTTCACGACGGGCACAATAGGGCCAAACGGCTCCTCCTGCACAATTCTGGAGTTCTCAGGCGGGTTGTCGATGATGGTAGGCTTGAAGTAGTATCCCTTCTTCGCGCCCGCCTCGGCCTCGACCTCGCCACCAATAACAGGCTTCAGGCCCTCCTTCTCAATCGAGGTAAATAGTTCCTTGACCTTCTCGAACTGCATCGCGTTCTGGACAGGAGGGAAGAAGGCGCCCTCGGTGTCTTCGGACCCGCCGAACTTGAACGTCTTGACGACCTCGACCATCTTGGCCAGGAACTGATCGTAGATCTTCTCGTGAACGAATAGTCTCTTGATGTCAACGCAGACCTGGCCAGCGTTGTTGAAGCAGCCGAGAGCAACCTTGGGCACGACCTCGTCCAGGTTGACATCGTCGCAAACAATGGCCGCGTCGTTGCCGCCCAGCTCGAGCGTCACGCGCTTGAGAGTGCTGGCGCAGGCAGCCATGACCTTCTTGCCCGTCGGCGTGCTGCCGGTGAAGGAGATCTTGCGGATATCGGGGTGAGCAGTCAACCAGGGACCCAAGTCCTCCTCGCCAGACAAAGCCTGGACAACACCAGGGGGGAAGATCTTGGCGGCCAGCTCAACGAGCTTCAGCGCCGTGTTGGGCGTGTAGGGCGAAGGCTTCCAGATGAAGGCGTTTCCAGCCAACACGGCGGGTCCCATCTTGCCGAGACCCAGGAAGAAGGGGTAGTTGAAGGGGACGATACCGACGCCGACACCAAGGGGAGTGTACCGAATCTTGGTTAGCTTCTCCTCGTTATCCTCAATCACCTCGTCCTCCAACCTCAGCTGCGCCGTCCCCTTCAAGTGCTTGACAGCAAAGTCAACCTCGAACTGCGCCGCCGTGGGGGGCTTGCCCTCAAGCGCAAGCAGAGAGGCAAAGTCCATAAAGTTGGCCATGATGGCATCCGCAAAGGTGTTGAGGAGTGCGGCACGCTTCTCAATGGGCGTGTCACGCCACGAGGGGAAGGCAGCCTTGGCGGCCGAGACAGCGGCGTCGACATCGGCCTTGGTAGAGACGGGCACGGCAGGAAGGGGGGCCAAGGTGGAGGGGTTGATGGCGGCCCGGGTGGTGGGGGTTGACTTCAACTCATTGTTGATGATGTTGTAGAAGTTCTGGAGATGCGTTAGTACAAGGTGGCTCAGGTGTGGGATGAAGACAACAGGGGCAGCCCACGAGACGCGGAAGAAGGCAGTGAAGGGGGAGAGAGAGGACATACGGTAAAGTCAATCTTGTAGTCTGTGGTAGAAGCCATATTGAATGTGGTGATGGTGTCTCTTGGGAAACTGAGATGAGGATGGATGGGAGAAAGATGAGTGAGAAGATGGTAGAGCATCCAAAAGTCAGAATATCAGGGTCCCTTTCTTGTCCTTTTATATGTATATCACCACCCAAGCTTGCCGCCCCACGGGGGACATCCTTACATCCAGTCCAGGACACGTTTTCCCATCACGGTGCCTGGCTCAACGGTTGCCACTGTTGAGCGGGGGAATCGTGATTCTGCGGGCGGTGTTGTCAAACTGTTGTGCTAGCGGCGCAAGGGTTTGTAACGGTGAACGCTAAGCGGTGACATGCGCACATGGTAAGTGGAACGTGGGAGAAAGCGGTGACAGTTTCCAACAAAATTAGCATGCCGCAAGCTTGAGAAGCCGATGAACCTCGGACTGGCCATTCCTGTCGTCTTGAAGAGCTTTGGAGGCGGCCGCATGGTTCCGCACGCGGAACTAATGAATGTCAAGCGGGTCCGGTGGGCACAACGGCCTATTTTATAATGCTATTTATTGGATGGTTCGCTTGGGTTCTTCAAAAAAACAGGGATTGCAACGGGCGTGCATAAGGTTGAGGTGGGGATTGTTGAGCCCCTTGAACCCCTCTGCCCCTCTCGGCCCCTGAAGATACGGGTTGAAGAACGACGTGGCGATCGAATGCTGAATGTAGAGCTCTGGCGATCTGTAAATAAAGCGAGAGAGCTGAGAGGTGAGGTCGGGGGATACACGTGCAATTGGTAGGGACGCTGGCCAAGACGAGACGTCCGGTGTCACTGACGGGGGAACCCCTAGTCAGATCAGCATTGTAACCCTTTCCTGGGGATGGCTGGGCATGAATGAGCATCCTTGGCCGCGTGGATATCGGACAGGGGGGGTGGATAACGGCTCGAGGTCTGAGAAAGAGGTCGTGAAAGTGTCAATGCCATAATGCCACACATTCGGTGTGATCCATGCGGAAGAGTAAACATGAAGGTAAGTAAAGGTATAGACAATTTTCATAGCCAAGCAGGCATCTACGCTAGCCACCTAAAGCCAAAGAGCAGCTCTATCTAAGGTATGGATTTTGAAGAAAATAACCAACAAAGCCCAACCACCAAAAAGAATACATACCTCTAGGAAGAATCAACGCTCTGTCTATCTTGCATTCGTCGATCAGTCATTACGCAAAGTTCACCAAACCAAGCAAGGAGACAAGTAGCAAAGTCACAAGGCGGGGAGTCGGCATCCTCACCGCACCCGAATCCTTACCACCCTTACCACTGTTCGGATCAACACCGGTGGCCTGTCTCCCAAGGTACCAAGCCCCAATGTCTGTCAACTCGCCATCACGGTTCAACATGGCAGCATTAGGGCCAACATTGGACACATCGGAGCGGAAAGCGCCAAAAAGGGAGTATCTTTCGACAAAGTCCAGCCGGTCCAAGTATTCCGCTGACGTTGTGTAGAAAGCTTGGGTCTCTTGTAGGTTGGCATTGGCGAGATTGTACTCGGTGACCCACATGGACTTGTTGGGAAAGCTGTGCAGTTCGGAGGTCAGCCTGTGCTCGCGGAGAGGTAGAAATGAAGAGGCGGGAGAAAGGAGTTGACCTACGCAGCAGAATATTCTCCCATATGACTAGCCAGCCCCTCGAAATTGCCATACCAGTGGATGGGGACAAAGTCGAAGGTGCAGTTCTTGGTCTTTTCACCCTCACTGATCAGACCAGAACAAGCCTCTAGAAATTTCTTGGACCACTCCATGCCCGCGGGAGCACCCGTACAAGCCGGCAGCCCTACTCTTAGTGCCTTGTAATCCTCCTGCAACGGCACAATGTTGTTCACCCACACCTGGGCGGCCACCTCGGGGTCAATGTCGCTACCGCCATACTGCCCGGGTCCATCAGGCTCGTTGAACGTTAGGATGTGGGTGACATTGACACCGCGCTCGTCGATCAAGGTCTTGATGGTATTGTAGAAGGACTTGTCACTGATGTCGGAGGGAGCGCCCCAGAGCATGGGGACAAACTCAAAGTCTGATTGGGACACGTTCGAGTAGATTTGGGAAGGCAGCGGTTTGTAGTTATAGTACCATGTCAAGTCGGTGGGAGGGGCAGTCCAAATGTAGGCGTCGTCCGGGAAGGTCGAGTTAGGAGTGAAGACCAGGCCGCGCTTGGAGTTGGCGGAAGCGGATGCGACCAGGAGGCTGGCGGCGGCCGCAATGGCTCGGGTAAACATGTCGATGGCGCGGGTGTGGTGAGGATGGGATGGGATGGGATGGGATGGGATCGAAGGCGTTTTCTTCTGTAATTGAAGTCGAAGTTGTTGGAATTGAACTTGTTCGCAATCAGCGGTTGTTGCTGACGACTCGACAGACGCGACGCCGGAGATCTGACGGATAGTTACTTGGACCAGCTTTACGAAAGTCGTATCGACGGGAGCCAGCCTTGTTCTCGCTGAATGTCGTGGGACCTGAAGGTGGAAGCTGGGATCTGGAAGTCTAAATTTCATCAGGTCAGCAAGTAGAGAGAGGGCCATCAAAGATTTTTATTTTTCTTCCTTCATGACGGTCGCCGAGCCTCGTATTTGCCACTTTGCAACCGCCCAGTCAGGCGCGTCGACAGCGCCCAGAGAAACATTTCCGTCCCGATGTGGAAATTCGATGGCGTCTGCGGGCTGACGGCAAGCGAGCTGACGGCATGCGAGCTGAGACGGGAGTGCGGCTAAAGATAAGCAGCCATCGATGGAGGAGCCAGAGACGCCATCTTCAGGTACAGTACTAAAAGCCCCATGACGCCAAGAAGAAAAGAAAAGAAAAGAGGAAGAAGATAGAAACGAGAACTGTTCGTTGTCAGCCCCAGCCAGACCATGTCCGCCAGCCACGGTGAGCCACGGTGAGCCACTTGATGACCATGATGTCAGATAGGTAGATATCTCGAGACTGTCTCGAGTCGCGGTTCTGTAATGGTCAGGAGGTTTTGTCGTTGAGGTGATGTTTGTTGGATCTGACTCCCTGTAAGGTACGTAGTGCCTCAAAAAAGAGGTCATGATGGTGGTGTTGAATGAACTCCAGTGGAGGAAATAGGATGAACTGCCGAGCGGTGGGGTTGCATGTTTGCCCGCGGGCCGCCCGGCCGTTGCAAGTGCCCGACTATCAGTTGAACGATGGTCAGTGCGTCTTGAGAGGCAGCTGTTAAGGACTGATGTGGCAGTCTGGGAAATCCCCGTCAAGCCCATGCGGGGAAATCGGTTCGCCCCGGACAATTTGATGTCTCCAGCGGCAACGAACCCACGACAGGATCTCTTTACCCCAATGTTCCACTAACAGCCAGTAACAATGAAACCCAAACACCAACTCAACCCTGACTGACATCCGTCGACAACAGACCACTCGCTGCCACTCTCACACCCGACTTCCACTTCCACTTCCCGCTGTGCCTCGGCAAACACAACCCCACTCTTCCGTTCCAGTCGCATTGGATTGTTCCATCAACGAAGTGGAAGATGCCGCCACTACTTCCGCCAGCCCATCATGGCCGATCCCTTTTAACCACGACAACAGCCGCGTCTTCGTCTTTGTCACCGTCTGTCGTCTCCTTGCCGTTGTCGATTCCAACTCCCGCCGCCGGATAACCTCACTCGTCTCCCAACCCAAGCCAAGCCAAGCCATCACCACCAAAACAAACAAACAAACACAACAACAGTCACAATGGCCGTCGAACGTCTCGGTTCCATCCTCAAGCACCTGACCCCAGGTACCGCTCTGAGCAACATCACAGCCAAGAACCCCGACGACATTGTCATCACCCTCGCCATCCGCACCCCTCTCACCAAGGCCAAGAAGGGCGGCTTCAAGGACACCTCGCTCGAGTATCTCGCCTATGCCACCCTTAAGGAGGTCAAAGAGCGCTGCAATATGGATCCCGCGCTTGTCGAGGATATTGCCATGGGTAATGTACGCAACATTGTTTGTCACTGACTGTCACATGCAGAGGCTAATGGCTGTGTGGTTGCAGGTCTCCGATGGCAAGGCCGCCTACAAGCTTCGTGCCGCCGCCCTTGCTGCCGGCTTCCCCAACACCGCTGGTGCCTACTCGCTCAACCGCTTCTGCTCCTCGGGCCTCAAGGCTGTCGCCGACATTGCCCACGCCATCTCGTGCGGCTCCATCGAGGTCGGTATCGCCATGGGCGCCGAGTCCATGAGCGTTGGCGGCGACGCCCTCGAGCAGCCCTTCGACGTGGCCGTCACCTCCCAGTCCCAAGAGTCGGCCGACTGCATGCAGCCCATGGGCTGGACCTCGGAGAACGTTAGCCGTGACTTCGGCATCACCCGCGAGGAAATGGACAAGTACGCCGCCGAGTCCTTCCAGCGTGCCGAGCGCGCCCAAAAGGCCGGCCTCTTCGACGACGAGATCGTCCCCATCAAGACCCGCGTCAAGGACGCCAATGGCGAGTGGAAGGACGTCACCCTCACCAAGGATGAAGGTATCCGCCCCGGCACTACTGCCGAGAGTCTCTCCAAGATCCGCGTTGCCTTCCCCCAGTGGGGTCCCACCACCACGGGCGGTAACGCCTCCCAGGTTACCGATGGCGCCGCTGCTATCTTGCTCATGAAGCGCTCTACCGCCGTCAAGCTCGGTCAGCCCATTCTCGGCAAGTACGTCGGCTCCACCGTTGCTGGTCTGGCTCCTCGCATCATGGGTATCGGCCCCTCCATCGCCATCCCCAAGCTTCTCAACCAGTACGGCCTCACCCTCAACGATATCGATGTCGTCGAGGTCAACGAGGCTTTCGCTTCCATGGCTGTCTACTGCCGTGACAAGCTCCAGCTCGACTGGAACAAGATGAACCCCCGCGGTGGTGCCATTGCCCTCGGCCATCCCCTCGGTGCCACCGGTGCTAGACAGATTGTCACTGGTTTGGCCGAGTGCAGGAAATCGGGCAAGAAGATTCTGTTGACAAGCATGTGCATTGGTACTGGTATGGGCATGGCTGGTCTTTTCGTCAACGAACAGTAAACAAACCCAGGGTCTGGACTCTGGATGGGAGTTGGATAGTTGAAAGCGATACCACACACTTTTTCTGTATACATTGGCGGCGCTTGATCTTGTACAAACATAATAATGACGACATGAACCACCCAAATATGCCCATATTACCATTCATATTGCTAATTGTGCTGGAGCTAGGCTACATCAGAGGTAAGCATACGTTTACAGACAGTCAGACACTTTCTATGGTGCAGTGTCCAAGGCTTGTAGCTGTATGTGACTGAAAAGGCACGTGTAAGTCATGAGTACATCATATTTTCAAACTAGGTACCTTCTACTTCCCTGCTTTCTTCTGTTCCCGCTGTCAACCCTTCAGAATAGTGAAATTTGCCAACAGAGAATTACCGCTATGACTACTACGCCAATACTGTTTAGAGGTATCATGATCTGTTATCCACACCCAAACTTATCGCTACTACATGTTACCACTGCTCCCTTTCCAGCCTAAACCACTGCCCATCCCTCCCACTCAGCCGGGTACATGGGATACACCCACTCTTGCTCCTTTTCCCAATGCCTCTGCACCCTCTCCGCCTCCTTCAGCCCCAGTGCCAGCGGTGACATTGTGCCTGGCCCGTCACCAGAGATACCATACCACGCCTCCTCCTTCGCCGACAGCTGAATATACTCCCACTCTCTCATGCTGCCAAGCTCGGCCGGAAACTGGAGGCCGAACTACGTCTCTTCTTTGGGTACCTCTTCTATTTCATGTGTGAAGATTCGCCATAATGTTGCCAAGGCCCCCTCCAAATCCCTCCAATTGTCCATGGATCCCTTGCTGGTCTTCCATGAGGACCATGACTCGGGCTGCAATGAGTCTGGGTCAGTCATCTTCTCTTGCCCTTTTATGATGCCTCGCCGCTGTTTCCAAAGCTTGAGCCAAAGCTTTTCGAAAAATCTGGCCAGATACCGGATGTTCGGCTCTGAATCGAAGAAATTCGTTGTCGGCTCGTGTTGGGCTGCCGTCGGTAGTGGGCCTAACGGGCGCTTGGTGGTTAGGATCCAAAAGACTTGGATGGTGTAACCGAGGTGAAAGGCCATCTTCATGGAAGCTAGGCTAAACTTGAGCACGCGCCCTTCGTTGAGTTTGGTGGAGTAGAACCAGTGCTTGTACATCTCTTCCAGAGCGAGGCTGGTGGGACATAATATGGGAAGGAAGACCCGAGACCACCAGGGCTTGTGTATCATTGAATGTCCTCCATGGATTAAGGCGACGAGCTGCAAGGGGGTCTGCATCTGGCCCTCCTCAATCATCTCCTTGGAGTGTGCTTGGTCAAGTGTCGGGATCGACTTCTTTCCATCACGTAGATACCAGGATCGGAGAAAGTGATGACTAACGAACTCGAAGCCGGACTCAGAGGCATCCTGATCCATGTTTGGCGAGTGGAAGTGTAGTTTTGCTGCAAATAATTGGGTGTCCTTTGGTTCTACGGGTAATGGGGGCTGTAGAATAGACTTGGGTGTGGAGGATGGTTCTTTGCTGAGATTGGATATGGCCCGATTCCCTTGGGTGAAAGGATGGAAAAGAGAATTGTGCTACTTATATATATATGTGTTGGTGACCCTGGAGATGGTTCTTCTTGCAGATGGCAAGGCCTTTTTGTCGAGGAGTGAAAGAAACTGTTTGGCGTGTTGCCGGAAGATTTTAAATACTGACGAGAAGGTAAGTGCGGTGGCGGAATCGGAAAGAGAACTCGCTCACTTAACTTCCCCATTTCCGGTTTAGTTGTCAATGAGACAGGAATGTCCCCACAGAGGACTGAGCATGCCAAAGTATTCTTCCCGCAAATCTCCATGAACGCAAGTAGGGTGCAAAAGATCGATATATCTTCCTTGGAAGTAACTAACTACACTCAAGTCACCTTATTAAACCTCTACCGCAATTTCCTCCGTCGAGCAATATTTGCTCCGTAAAGAAAACACGGTATCTCCTACCTCGTCCATGGGCTGTAGGATAAACTCAGCTACACTTGGCTCATTGTCACGAAATTAAAATGTAGAAGTTGCCCAAGGAAGAAGGACACCAAAACGTTGATCTTCGATCTGATCAAATTGCAGATCATGTCTCGTATTATCACACAACAGTAAACTTCGAAAGATCTATGGGTATCAAAAAGAAAACCAAAGTGAAATCCCTTCCCTTCTCCTTCCCCCCACCCCAAGCCTGACTGTCAGCCTTGATTACAACCTCCTCATATCCCGTCAACTTCATGTTGCCCTCCCTCAAAAACCCCCTTGACCTTCTCACCCTCTCGCCTCTCCACTGCCAGCTCCAGCAACTCATGCGCTCGCTCGACCGTCTCTTCGTCAATACCTTGCTCAAAAACCAGATCTTCTTCGGCGAAGTTGAGCCTGCCGAGAGACACTAAATAACGATGGGGGAGGGCAGCGGTCATGTTGCTAACGGCCGCAGCGTGAGGATTAACGACGCTTGATTGGAGGTTATGGCGAGAGTTCTGCCCATGCCTGGTGGCGGCATTGGGAGCTGCGCGGCTGTGCAGGGCGTGCAGGGCCGTGGATCGAATGGGAACACCGCGTGTGGTGTTGCGGCCCTTAGAAGCGCCGCGGCCGGTTCTCGGATGTGTAAATGTCGGTGGTCCGGGTGATACCGGTGTGGCAAGCTTGCGGGAGATAGGGTTGACGATGCCGGAAGTCTTGGGATGCGTGACCAATGCGTGTAACAGATTCGTCGACCTGGAAATCAGCTGTGACAATAACTGCGGTGTCGACATTCCACTATCATATCCGTGCCTCTTCCGATTGGTGTGCCCCTCTTTCTGGATATCGTTCCTCCTCCTAGTGTCATCAGAAGCGATAGAAAGGTCATCAAAAGCCATGGACGGAATATCAGCGTCATAAAGCCCGTCAACCGCCCAGCACAAGGCGGATACAATCCTCGGAATGGCCACATCGCTGTTAGCGAGCTGCAACAAACCAAACAAGCTAGAGGCAAAAGACATGAGCGTCTGCAAGGCAGCAAGCTTGATAGATACCTCGCGCGCGGATCCGGGGGAGGCCCATCTCGGAGGGGTATCGACCAAGTAGGATGAGACGCAGTCGATGATAATTTGGGCTGTTGATGCTTCTTGTGAGCCTGGTTCAGGGTTTTGGGGTGGTTTGTCGACATTGTCAGCGTTGCGGATGGGAGGAGGGGGTGGGAGCATTTGACCAGCACGACCGCCCCGACTATGACCGCTGCCGCTGCCGCGAGATTGAACCTGTGGTCGACTTCGAACCGCTAACATCGTGTTGCTATCAGCATTAGAGTCAGGCTTCGGCAACGGTCCTACGCTCCCGGGCATAGCACTCGTCCTCAACAGACTTAACATTTCCCTCCAATCCTGTTCCGGCTGTTTAGCGCTCAGCATCAGGACAACAAACTCCAAATCCATGGTCTTCCAGAACCGAGCTTGAGGTGATGTCATGTGTTGATCAACACTGGGTGGCTTTAAACACCCCACAGCACAGAGATACAGCAACCTAAGACATTGCGTAACATCGATATCTGCTGCTAACAGCCTCATGGCAGGGTCTGGATGTTGCTCCAAGTCCTCCACCGTGCCTCCTCCATCATTTACCATCTTCAAATTTAATCTCGGCAACGCCACAAGCTGGCAAGTGGTGACCACCACCGGCACCAAACTGCTCGTGATCCGTGGCGCCACATCCACAGCGTTCAGCTGCAGGATGAACTGCAACAGACCGGCGAGGTAGTAGATGGGCGAATGATAGCGCTCAGACAAGCATTGCTGCCACATATCGAGAAGGAGTTCGGAGAAGTCGACGAGGAGACGGAAGGGGTCATTGTCGGAGCTGTTGATAAGGTTGGAGACGCCCAGTTGGGGAAGACGCCGGAAGATGATGGAGGCAAAGGAAGCGGAGGGTTTTGATGGGAAGCAGAATCGCGCAAAGGCTTCAAAGGTTAGAGGCAGGGATGGGAGGGGAGAATGGTCGAGGACGAGTTTGAGAAACTGTTGCAAAGAAGGTCAGTGGTTTACTTGAAGGCGTTGGCGGAGAGGGGGATGTGGGCTCGCTCACATCATAAGGCAAACTCGGTCCGGTTCTTGTACTGGTGGACCTCGGGGCAAACAAGTCAGAGTCCTCGAAAACAGCCCCGTCCGTCTCCATCTCCAAAGCAAAAGACGGACTATCCACCGCCGGCCGCTTCCTTTTCCCCTTTGTCGGCGTACCGGTATTCCCTTGATCCCTCAACCGCTCTCTCCTCCCCGCTTTATCCCTACTGGGACTCCCCAATCCCGATACATCCACGTCACTGAACCCGTCCGGTATCCATTTCGTTTTGTTCCTGCCACTCGGCGTCATGGCGCCATCCTTGCCCACTTTCTTGGTCTTTGCTCTCCCCCGCTCTTCCTGTAGGTCTGCATTGGCAAACAGCAACTCGTTACTAGCCGCTTGCTGTGCCTTCTGCGCCTCCTGGAGCCTCTTCTCCATCTTGGCCTTCTCCTCGGCCATCTCCTTCTTAAGCTGCGGTATGTCCCGGTCATATTTGGAGCGCATGAGGTTGGCTTCGCCCTTGGCCGTCGTCAGCTGGGTGCGCAGGTTGGAGAGCTCGGCTTCGAGGGAACGGATGGTTTCGTCTTTTTGCTTGTCGACGTCTTGACCAGCGCCACGGAGGCCTTGGGTGGTCGGTGGCTGTTGGCCGACATAGGGGCGGATGATTTGAGGTGGCCGGTGTGGTTGTTGGCGGAGGAATTGGGACTGGGGAAGCGGGCGCCCGGGAGCTCCCAAAGGGCCTCGTGGATATTGCGACGGGGCAATTTGAGGGTTCGGTCGAAAAGCCTGTTGCTGGCCATATCGCTGCTGGTTTGCCTGTTGTCGTTGATGGTTCAGCCTTTGTTGGCCGGCGATGCTGGGCACGGCACGAAAGGGCTGGGGCGCTGGGTTGGGCAGGCCGGATCGTGGGAGTGACAGGGGTTGAGCGGCTTGGTCTATGACTTCGCCATTGTCGTAGTCGTCGTCGCCGTCGGATATGTACTGCGGTTGCTGGGCGGTGCTCCCGGGTAGTTGGAATTGGGTGCGTGGCGGGGCTTGCGACTGGGCCTGTCTCTGGGTGAATTGGATGGCATTGTGTTCGAGTTGTTGAAGGAGATCGCCGTCGAGATTATCGAGGTCTTCGTCGGAATAAGAGTCTAGGTCCATCATGGTGGGCGAGCATGCGCCTGGTCATGGCCATGAGCCGGCCGAGCATGTCGCGGTCTACGCGGATCGAGAAGGAAAATTAGAACATGGGGATGGGTTCAATGTTGTCATTCAGCCTGTTTGGGAATGGTGCCATGGCAACGGGCAGGCAACAGCCGACAGGAAAACGCGGGTTGTGAAGACGAAAGAAAACCAGGGTTAGGGTACAAATGATTTACTGCTACAAATATGTGCCTGCTACTAACAGAGCCACCTTGATAGACAGAATTCCCAACAGAATTGGACAAAAAGCGGCCAGGGGTTCAAGAAAAAGATTGAGAAATAGTCAGTCAAACCCAATGGAAGTCTGATTGTCCATAGATGTCGCGGTTGCGTTGGCCTTTGACAGGTACGTACCCTTCCAGCATCCTGTCTTTGTGGGGTAGCGGGACTCTTCAGTTCACATGCGGTTGATGATTGGGTGATGGACAGCTGCGAGACGAAAGGGAAGTGAAGTCGGGGAGTGTTCCTCTCAACGCATGTGATTTTGGGTGGAAAGGTCAAGCCACATTCAGGGCGTAGATTCCCGCTGTGCTACCATACATCGATGTGCAATCAGATGACTGACTGAAGCTTTCTATAAGATTTTGGCAGGCATTTTGCGGGATCGTGGAGGTCAGCTTGGAAGAGAAAATATTTTCATGACTTGTTGGAGCACCTGACTGGTCGTCGTGATTGCCTCGCTGTGAGAAGACGGCCTTTCCTTGAACTGCGCGAGTCTGACAAGGCTCAGCTTACCAAGTTAATACTAACCAGCCACTTCCTCGTCCCCCATTTGACCAATCCTTGTGCACGGATGGACAAAGCTCAGCCACATTGACGTAGCACGTCCCCCCTCGGCGTCGACACAGTTCCACTTAAGTTCGGTAGCACAGGTAGCACCGCTTGTTGGCTCGCTCTGGGCTGGCTGCTAGCGGGTGTTAGTGTTGGATGCTTGGCCGTGGCTCCTCCGCGCTTGTTCTCAGTCGTGCTTCCTGGTCCCGTCGTCCCGTCCCAACAATCGCAATCTGCTGGCTCCAGTCCAGCAAATTCCACTTTGGGACAAAAAAAAAAGTTGGAACCGACGATCAGGGAAGCCAGACGGACACATCGATAATAGGTCTGTCTGTCTGCAAGGCATCATCATTACTTATCATCATCACCACGGCATCACCATCTCGACTACTTACCTTAGTACTATTGGGGCGCTGTCGCCTTGCTGCAAAACCGAGCCTCGACATAGGTACGCTAGGAACTTCCAGCATCACGACTCGAGCCGGCCCATTAACGCCGAGGTGGACTCTCCCCCATCCAGTCCACTGACTGCTCCATCAACGGACCCCATCGATACCTATCTTCCCGTCCGTCTTTGCTGACTCCGTCCCCCGAACACCAGGCATCTCGCTGTCCTCTGCCACCAAGTACCACGACAACGGAACTCCTTCCACTCGAGTGCAATCAAAGACCTGCGCATAGTGCCATACGCATCGCGATAGCAACCGCCACTACTCCCCCCGATCGCATACCTTTGGCTATACACATACGACCGCCATGACAGGCCGGTCTCGTCGCGGGGTTAAGTTCCCCCACAGCGGCCGTCGCAGCAGCATGAGCGAGGCCAGCGAAGAGAGCTCCCCCTCCAAGACAAGGGCGCTCGCGAATATCCAAGAGGTACCTATCTTACCCATGTTGTGCGCTGCTGCCATCATGCCCAGCTCACAGCTCTGCCATGTTGTTGCTCGTGCAGTCTCGGCTAACAATTTGTCCACTCTAGAAATCAAAGGATGCCGGCGACAACCAGCAGCTTTCCGATTACGAAAAGAAAAAGGCCAACTTCATCGAGCGCACCTTATGGACCTTTGTCATGATCGCTGGCTTCTTCGCCGCCCTCTTCATGGGCCACATCTACATTGTCGTCATCATCACGGCCGTCCAGATCATCTCCTTCAAAGAGGTCATTGCCATCTCGAGCGGAGCTAGTCGCGCCCGGGACATTCAGTCTACCAAGAGCTTGAATTGGTACTGGCTGGCGGTAGCCATGTATTTTCTACACGGCGAAACCGTCATTTACTACTTCAAGCATATTGTCATGGTCGATAGAGTCCTCCTGCCGCTGGCTACCCACCACCGCTTCATCTGTTTCACCCTTTACGTCGTTGGTATGCGCAGCTCCTTCTCTCCTGAAGAGGCAAAGGCCAAGCTAACATAATTCTGCTCCAGGCTTCGTCTTCTTCGTCAGCACTCTCAAGGGTGGCCACCTCAAGTTCCAGTTCACCCAGTTCGTCTGGGCGCACATGGCCCTGTTCCTCATTGTCGGCCAGTCGCACTTTATCATGAACAACGTCTTCGACGGCCTGATCTGGTTCTTCCTCCCCGCCGCCCTCGTCATCACCAACGACATCTTTGCCTACGTCTGCGGCATCACCTTTGGCCGCACCCAGCTGATCAAGTTGTCTCCCAAGAAGACGGTGGAGGGTTTCCTGGGTGCCTGGGTCATGACCGTCCTCTTCGGCATTCTACTCACCCATATCCTGATGCGCTCCCGCTTCTTCATCTGCCCTGCTAATGACCTGGGCGCCAACATCTTTACCGGACTGGATTGCGAGCCCAACCCGGTTTTCATCCCCCAGACCTGGACCATGCCCGAGTTGCTGTTCTTCCCCACCAAGACGCGCTTTAGCATCACCATGGCGCCAATGCAGATCCACACCTTCTTTTGGGCCACGTTCGCTTCGCTGATTGCGCCGTTCGGTGGCTTCTTTGCTTCGGGTCTTAAGCGCACGTTCAAGATCAAAGACTTTGGCCACTCGATTCCGGGCCATGGCGGTATTACCGACCGCATGGACTGCCAGTTCATCATGGGCTTCTTCGCCTATATTTACTACCACACTTTCATCGCGCAGTCCAAGGTCGATTTCGACGAGGTGTTGGAGATTGTGGCGACCCGGTTGACTATTGACGACCATAAGAAGTTGTTGCTGTTCATTGCAAAGTATCTGGTCAACCACAACGCTATTGATTCTTCGGTGAGTGCTTAACCTGTTTCCTGTGCCGGTTGACGACTCATCATTACTTGCTAACATTGGCTTTAGATTGTGAACGCCATCGAAAAGTCCTTGACTAACCATTAAGGTGGCAAAGAGGCGTGTAATAACATTAGAGTAAAAAAGCAAGCTGGCCCCCCTTCGTGGTTCTAGCTGCACTTTTGAGAGAGGGCGGTGTTTTTGAACCTTTTAACCTGGGACTCAATGCGTGCCCAGTCTTTCAAGAGGAATCTGCGCTTTTGGGAAGGGCGTTGATTCTTCATCTTTCTTCGGCACATACTTTGCAACACACTGTTAGCTTGGAGCTGTGGGCTGACTGGTTGGTGCAGCAAGCCACTGCATCATGTTGCGTTTCAGAGCATATAGCGCGGTTGTTGAGACCATCCACTTCTTTATCGAGCGTCAGATGACTACAGTATTGGTGTTGTAAGGCAGATTTAGCGATGATAGATTAGTAGTCAACTTCTTGGTTACCACCTTTTTCTTTAGTTTCCATGGTTCTTACCCGGTCCAGATTCGTCCAATGTTGCCCCTGATTTTGCTAACAGCCAGCCACAAGTCATAGATGGGATGGAGTGGCCCAATGATGTTCAAAGCATCTCTCAGCTGCATGCGACATTTCTTGCTACCATGATACTCGAAGGTCTGGCTTCTAAATTGAGCGATGAACCCCTCTGCTTGGTATTGGTATAAGGTCAGCATTCCCTCGCTGCCCCTCGGTTTCTTGAGTTTCAGCTTCATCCCCATATCTGCTTTTGGTTTCACGCATCATTGCCGCGCCTACCTGCTGACCGGACCAAGCAAATCTCATTTCTCGGATACAATGGTAAGATGTCAAATCGCTTTCGATCGATGACCAATTCGCTTGACCCCACCTTCATCCCTCCAGCTAGCTCCAATCTTTCTACCTCTACTGACAACTATCCAACTCCAACTGTTACATAGGCATCCCAAGACGACCTCCGTAATGCCTTCCAATCAGGTGATCGCGACGGCGATAACACCCTCTCGGTCCGCGAGGCTGTAACGGCTGTTCAGGCACTTGGTGGACGGACGCTGGATGCTAAGCAACTCGAGAGGGCGTGCAATGATTGTGGGGTGGATACGGGGAGGGAGATGGATTGTAGGCTTCCCTTATTTACTACATATAAGCGTGGCCTCTTCCGTTAAATGGAACGCGAGATTGGAAACGACAAGGCTAATCTTTGGCAGTTGACGAGTTTGTGAGAGTTGTACGGAAGCTGGAGGGTGAAGGGGCATTATAAAGCGAGATGAATGCATCAAATGGAGAGGGACAAGAGGACTCAGAGGTTCTCGCTCCAGATGAGAGGCCTGACGTTCAGATGCTTTGGAGGTAAGAGTTAATTGTTTTAAAGGCACGAGCTGTTGAGTAGGAGTACGGAACAATGGATATTTATCCAGTGACAGAGAGCTACAAGAGTGACAAGCATCACCGATGAGATGGTTGGAAGAAGAAGTGTGGAAGAGGTAATCCGGGTTAGGGTTGAGGACGAGGACGAGGTCCGGCTGTGGTCCCGCCCGTCGGGCCAGGTCCCGTCCGGCGGCCCGGGCACCGTAGCCTTGTGGGGCCGATCTCGATTCCACAAGAAGACCCCTGACAGATGCCCGGACATCCAGATCGATGTGTCAGTGACTCGCCTCCAACACTTCGAAACCATGGTTTTAGACTGGAGGTCAAAAACATGACTTGGTCAGCTGGTCCAGACCCCTACACCTAGATCCTCCAAGTTACAAGGGGGGGGTCTTTTTGGAGGGGCCTGTGACGTCCCCCGCACCAATGGCCAACCGCATCGCACCGCAGCAGACCGCACTGCAGCCAAGCCATTTCCCAAACAAAACATTTTGTAACTTTTAGGTAAAGCACCATCTCCCACTTCGGTTTTTCACTCCGTGGTCTCCGACTGACCTGGTTGAGAACAGGCTTTGAGTAGTGTACGTCAGCTGTGTTGGGCTTGTATATTTAATCTTCTCCATCGACCGACCCAGCAACAGACACGAGACGACGACATCGGGCCATCAAAAACACGGCTGCCATCCCGACCGACCGATGTATTCGCCATAGCGACCGAGTCCTACAAGCTGCCGAGGCTTACCACGACGACGACGACGACGACGACGACGACAACAACACACGCGCTCTGAATTGATCGGATCCCATCACCAAGGGCCGCGAATATGCCCTCCCGACCTTCCTCGTTGCGCTCTATCGCTGGGCCGTTGAACTCGAACCCGCCTAATGCGCAGACACCAACGGGGCCGACCCACGACCACGCCCCAGCCCATCCCAGCGGTCTCCGACAGAGCTACACTGTCTCGTCATCATACAGCTCGACCTCGGACTTTGAGCGCGACGGCGATGAGGATAGCGGCGCTGGGCCCAGTAATGACAATACTGTCCGCTCAGTTACTCCGAACGAGAGAACTGGCCTCCTCTCCCAAGAGCGCGGCCACGGCACCTTTATCGATGCCCGAACCGTGAGCCCCAGCAATGCTAGTCACGCCGACTCGCTTCCCGGCTTCCCGTTTGACGCACCCACCGACACCGATCTCGATTTCTCCCCCTACAACTCCGAGTCGCCCAACGGCGAAGGGCCAGCATTAGGAAAACCCAAACACAAGCGAAAGAGCTGGAAGCGCCAGATCTCCTCTCACATCACCACCCAGAAAATGCACACCTCGAGAGATCTTGCCCGTCGTCATGGTGTTAAGGACACCCCCGGCATGTACCTCTCTTATTACCTCCCTGTCCTTGTCTGGGCTCGTGAATACAGCTGGTCCTACTTCAAAGGCGACTTCATTGCCGCCCTGACAGTCGCAGGGATGTATGTCCCCATGGCCCTCTCCCTGGCCGATAACCTTGCACACGTCCCTGCTATCAACGGCCTATACTCTTTCGTCTGGAATCCGCTCATATACGCGCTATTGGGGTCATGTCCCGCTCTAATTGTTGGCCCCGAAGCAGCTGGCAGTCTCTTGGTGGGCGCGGCGGTGAAATCTAGTGTCGACCTGGGAAGAGGAGGAGACGAAGACAGGGTGCTTCATGCCAAGATCTGTGGAATCGTTGCTGGCATGGCCGGGGCGATGGTCTTCGCTGCTGGAGTGGCGAGATTGGGCTTCTTGGATAGTGTCTTGTCTAGGCCGTTCTTGAGAGGGTTTATCTCTGCAATTGGTGTAGTCATTGCTGTTGATCAGCTCATTCCGGAGCTCGGCTTGAACCATCTTGTCGCGAAGCACCCCGGCATCGGACACGGGAGCTCGGTGGAGAAGCTGCGGTTCATCCTTGGAAACTTGGATAAGGTACATAAACTGACAGCGGTGGTGGCCGGTACGAGCTTTGTGGTGATCATGGTTTGCAGGGAGATCAAGAGGCGGATGCAGCCAAGGTACCCGGGAGTTGCATACGTGCCGGATCGTTTCTTGGTCGTGGTTCTGACATCCTTCTTGGCGTATTGGTTCCAGTGGGATAAAAAGGGCGTTGCGGTGTTGGGGACAGTGGAGGCGGCGAGTCATCAGACCTTCAAGTTCAGATGGCCATTCCAGCCTAGCAATATGCAACTCATAAGGGACTCGATGGGCACGTCGTTCCTGATTGCTCTGCTCGGGTTCTTTGAGAGTTCGGTCGCGGCCAAGAGTCTCTCAAGCAGCGAGCCGTTTGCTGGGATTCAGCTGAGCGCAAACAGGGAACTGGTGGCTCTGGGCGTGGCAAACTTTGTTGGCGGATGCTTCATGAGCTTACCTGCCTTTGGAGGGTATGGGAGGAGCAAGGTCAACAAGGCTACTGGTGGAAAGACGCCTATGAGCTCGATCCTCCTCAGCCTCTTGACCTTGTTCACCATCTTGTTCCTCCTTCCCTATCTTTACTATCTTCCGGTAAGTATTTTTCTCGGCGGCTCCATTCAAGGACGGCTCTCTCTTCGCTTGATATTGTACTAACTCGGCACAGAAACCCGTCCTCTCGGCCCTTATCAGCGTCGTAGCCTGGTCTCTCATCGAAGAATGCCCGCATGATATCACTTTTTTCCTGCGCCTGCGCGCCTGGCCCGAGCTCGCCCTCATGACCATCATCCTTCTCTCCACCATTTTCTTCTCTTTGACTCTCGGCATGGCCATCGGTGTCGGTATCTCTTTGCTGCAGGTCATTCGCAACGCCACCCGCCCGCGGATCCAGATCCTGGGGCGCATTCCCGGCACCAACCGGTTCGAGAACGCAGAGTTCTTCACTGACTCCCCCGACCGCTTGGAATTCATTGAGGGATGTCTGATTGTGAAAATTCCCGAGCCCTTGACGTTTGCCAACACCGGCGAACTCAAGTCAAGGCTGAGAAGACTGGAGCGCTACGGAACAAACGAGGCCCATCCCGCCCTGCCCCGATTGAGGCAGGAAGACAGTAACAAAAACATCATTTTTGATGTTCACGGAGTGACAAGCATGGATGGGAGCGGGACGCAGGTGCTGGAGGAGATTGTCAGGGGCTATAGAGAAAGGGGCGTGAGGGTCTTCTTTAGTCGAGTCCCCGGAGGCAAGGACAGTGAGGTGTGGAAGATGATGAAGAGGAGCGGGATTGTGGACTTGGTCGGAGGTGAAGGACACTTTGTAAGCGATGTTGGAGAAGCGTTGAAGATGACGGAGGTGGAACAGGAGGAGTAATGGGCGTAGAATCAGCGATTGTTCTCTTTTGTTTTGGGTATTTTGAAAAAAACGTGTGTCATTGTATTGATGTGGCAGAATGTGATCTGCCGATTTTTCAATTCTTCTTTTGCAAGGCGCTGCTTGCAACTCCAGTTTCCTCAGGCGTCACATCTTTCTGTTCCAGGTCACATCTCATTCGTTTCATACCCGAGCAACTGCTGCGGGGTCTTCCCCAAGATATATCAGTCTGTTGCTCAGAGATACTTGACGGTATTGCTTGGTATAAAGATGAGCATTACAACTTCAGGTAATCTGATTGGCTGGCTGACGTTTATTAACAGGATCCATATTCCCCAACTCTCCTTTACCAGGGAATGTTACGGCCATCGTACACGTTCTTTCCAGCGTATCCGCCATGGGACGCAGCCTCCTCCTGGGTCTCCCAGCCCTTGACCTTGATCATGGGGAACTTCCCGTTGTACACCTGTCCAGGTGTCAGGATAATGTCCAACGAGGCTTTGGCACCCTCCTCGGTTGTCAGATCAGCCATCTGGCTGCCGAGATCTGTCTTAAGCCACTGTTTACACATCAATGTCAGTCACCGCCCATGCACATACACATGATTCACGGAAGAAAAGGACATGGACGTACCCCTGGGCAGAGAGCAATGAAGGAAAAGCCCTTGTTCTGATACTCCAGCGCATACTGGACAGTCAGAGCGTTCAAAGCCGCCTTTGTGATCTTGTAGGCCGGGCAAGGCGACCACGCAATAGCTGGGTCGGAAGCGGAGGAGATTGACCCGAAGGTGCTGGTACTGGATGTGGGTATAAATTGTTAGTTCCTGTTCTGTTACAATCGAGATTCTATGGGGGGGTTTCTTACATGTTGACAACCTTCTTCAGCTCGGACTTCTCCACCAGAGGAAGGAACTCACGAGTGGTGTACTGGACGCCCAAGACGTTGACTTGGAATTCTTCCTCCAGGCCGGTCCTGCGAGGGTACAGTTAGTACGCATGAGAGGATGTACAGGTTCTGAAAATTCACGACACACATGCAACCAATAAAGAAAAGAGGAACCTACATCTCCCTCATGATATCCTTCTCCAGCGTCGGGTTGCTCATTTTCTGCATGTCGTAGTGGCAGACGGCTGCGTTGTTGATCAACACATCGAGTCCCTTGCCCTCCAGCTTCTTCTCGACTTGGGCAGCCGCTTCCTTGACGGAATCCGGGTTGGTGACATCGAGCTTGACAAATTGGACACGGGGGTCGGTCTTGGAATGCTCCTGCAGGGCAGGGACGTTGCTGCGAGCGCCAGCAAAGATGTTGCTGACTTCGGAGGACTTGCGAGAGGCGAGTTCCTTGACGAAGGCGAGTCCAAGACCTCTTGAAGCGCCGGTAATGAGGAAGGAGGCCATACTTGACTGAGACTTTGGAGTTAAATGGATGTTACTGGTTCCTTGCTGAAAGGTAATCGATCCTGAACGCTTGAGGGTCTGGAGTAGGAACAGATTGTCCGGGGATCTATGATGCTTTATCTCCGAAGCTCTCTCCCTCATAGACAGGTGTTGCATTCGTAAGTGGCACACCCTGCCATCTACCTAGCGAACACGAGTCGAAGCGAGGAAGGACAATTTGTCAGCCAGAGTCCTTCGTGACGGTTTGGTTCGTCGTTTGAACCATGATTTGTTCTTGACCTTCCAGTCGTCTTACTTACTTCGAACACAGTACAGACAGCAGCGTTTATCAGCCAATGGTTGGGGGTCATCGGCTCATGACACCACAATGGCCGATTAACCGACGCCCGATGCAGTAGCGTCCCTCCATTTCTCACCCCTGAAGACCTAAAATGAGAAAGAAAAGAGCTTGAATCTGCTCTCAGTCGTATTGACATTCCTGCATTCGCGGAGGGGGTTCTACTGTGTTCTGAGCACTGTATACATGGCAACGAGGAGAGCTATAAGTAAGTACTGTAGTAGCCCTTTGAACGTCAATATTGGATCTCTCAAGAATTCCACTTGGTTCCACCAAGTTCCACTGATGATTCGTTTCCTGCCTCCGACTTCCACTTACCGTTTCCCAATCCAGAATGTAATCGAGATGCCAGACAGTCCTTCCTGTTCGTCAAGCGCGGGTGTCTCCCTTCAGTGCCTGTTGGTGGGAGCCGGGGCTGTAGGGATTGAAGGGCCAAGAGGGGTCCACCGCATCGCGGGGTCGTTACTACACTAACGGAATTTACAGTGGTAAACGGGTTCTTGAGATAATAGCGCATCTAATTCATTGCAGGTTCGTCTAAACCCGACCTCCACAATGAGGTGCCACAACATCCTGGAAAGTCGCGCCCTGCCGCGCCCCGCCGCCCATCCCCGCGTCGAGGACCTTAACTCAACCGCCATCCAACTCACACTCACTACAAGTACAAATTTTCAACCTTTGAATGTCTCTGTCGCTGGGATGTCGCCTACGTACTCAGATTCCGGCGGAAAGATGCTGGATTCATCAAAGGCAGACCAGGTCGCCATATCCCCCACCGTAATCGTCGACATGAAGTCCTGCAGGGAGGAGGGTATATCCATCGACAAGCTCACATCAACCGACTCGGCAGATGCGGCATTCCAGCCTGTGACCATGGTAGCCTCATCGACCACCGTCTCACCCGCTAGAGAGCTTGTAGTCGTCCTAGGGGTATTGTGCAAGCTCTCGGCAGACTCGACCTCCTGCCCTTGACCCTGGGGCACCTGCAGGCCGGCGTGGTCCTGGGTTGCCACATGAATCGTATCATTCACCGTCTCTGTCAAGGTCTTTGATCTGCTTACATTCGTCTCCAGGGGCAGTTGATTGTTTCTCAGCACCTCTGTGCCACTTTTTTCTTGCGAAGTCGTCGTCCTTCTTAGCAGCTCTACCAGCGTGCTTGCCCCAATATCCGCCAGGCTACTCACCTCCGCAAGCATCTTGAGCCGCTTAACAGCTCCTTCCACAGCCTCCATACAAGCTGGCCTATTGACCATGTGTGCGTTTGCCCGCATTGGGTCCAACCGGGGTGTGATATGCTGCTGCTGCTGCTGCTGATGCATGTTCAAGCAGCTATCGTCTTCCAGAAATGATGGATCCGCACACAACTGCAACAACAGCACAGCCGCCTCAAAAGTCGACATGACGATGCCCGGAAGCCGAGTATGATAGCCCCCCAAGAGCGCGTGCAAACGCGCGACAGCCTCGAGCGACCGCAAAGCAGCACCGGCCACAGCTCTCTTCTGGTATCTCAGGAGGAGTACCTTGTAAGGGGGTAAGGACAACGAACTCGAGGGATGCCAAAACAGCAGCGGTCGGAAGTTCCAGCATAACGAGTCGTAAATGGCCATGTGCAGCATTTGTCGCTGCAGAGGTAGTTTGGGCAAGAGTCTGTCCCACGACTCGTCTGCGTCTGCAAGAGCGAATGCTGGAGGGAGCTGGGAGAGGAACTCGCGCGAAAACTTGTCGTATCGCTCTTCAGCTGCCATAATGTCATCTTCGTTGCCCTGCAGGGGGCTGACGCTGCGCCAAAAGTCGGCCAGACGGGCCTGGAGAAGCCGTTCAGTGAAGGGGTCGGGCGCTTCCAGGCCGCGGTTGAGGGGCATTGTTGGTGGTGTTTGTTCTCCCTTGTCTCTGTACTCGGGAAGAGCGTGCAGCTGAGGCCAGTTCCTGGGGTGTAGGCGGCCTGGAAGTGCGTGCATGCGGTCTAGCTGGCGGGAAAGAAGACTGTCCCAAGTGTAAAGGTTGCAGAAGATGCGACGAGCCATTTCCTTTTCTGTTTCATTCGCCCCAATCGCGGTTACGCTATCGCTGTGAATACCTATGCTCTGGGCGATGCGAATAGCACGACTCACGGCTTCCCAGCAGGCCTTGATGTTGCCTTCGGTTTGGGACTTGAGCGCGGCAAATGCAACTTGATGGACTCGAATCAAGGATCCTCGACCATCGAGCGCCCAGCTCATGGCCTCCAGAGTATTGGCGATATCGTCGCACTCATTTCGCACATCGGCAAGCAGCACACCACGGATCCGATCGAGTGGATAAATCGGCGAAGGTAGGAATTGCAAGGCATATGAGACAATGCGAAGCAACAGGACGCCAAAATCCACGTCCATTACGCGGATTTGCCTGGGTACGTCGTTGGCGTCGGCAGCACGGCATTCCTCTGCCGAGAGTGTGTTACACCAGTCTTGATACTTGCTCATCAGCCACGGAACGTGGACTACCTGATCCATCCTGGTGGGACGAATCATGGTCAGTTCGGAACAGACATGAAGCTTGGGGTGGGGAGGATGGATGTAACCGTGGGACGTACCAGCTGATCTCTCTTACAAAGAATTGCACCAGAAAGTCAATGATCTGTCGATCTGGAATGTCGCGCATGACGCGATGAACATCTTCGGCGGCTTCAGCTACAAGAACTGGAGAGCTCTCAGAGTCGAGATTGTCCTGGCCGAGTCCCATCTACATCAATTGTTAGCTCACGTCTCTACAGTTGTGTATACGTTTGGGACCAAGACATGGAGCTCCACTCGCCTTTTGGATGAGTGCCAGTGTGTTGCTTTTACTCCCTTCGAAATAGCCAAACGATTCAGCCAGAGCCCGTCCCGACCACGTCTCCGTGGTATTTGTCCAAAAGCGGGGTCTCGCAGATCCGGACGAACATCCCGGATAGTAAGAACCCGTTCCCGCGCCCGCTCCCGCTCCGGCGGTACCCCCCCACCGGCTCCACTCATTCCGAAGCAGATCCCGGCCTCCCCAACTTCCACTCCTCCGTCGCTGATTACTAGTGTATTTGTACTCTCCCGTTTTTAGTGCAAATCGGGCGGAATATCTCTCGAACCGGCGTGGTGGTTCTTTCTGTATGCCAAACGTGATCGACGGCGCTGTCGTGGATGACGACGATGCGGATGATGCACCGGGACTGGTCGCTGAGCTGGAACTGGGGTTTGCGTAGTAGACGCAAGATTCAATGCACCGTCGGCGAGAGCAGTGGTTACACGGGATCTCTCGGTTACACTGTCGGCGTAGCACTGTTAGCACATGGCTCAAAACCCGAAGGATGGAATTGGGATGCGATCATCCGCAACGTTTTTGTCCCACCAACCTTTTGTTTTCGATTGTAGCATGGTAGACACGAAGAGATTGGTCGTTTTCGAGGAGGGGCGGGAACAAAGCTCATGGTGGGATACTGTACAGCCAAAAATCGACAGAATGTTAAAGTCCCAGGCTTGGCAATCCTTCTGAAGTGCGAGGCGGCAAGACATAAGCACTTCTTGTATGAGTGAAGTGTCGGATAAATCACGCACGGAGGGGTGTGCAGACGTTTCCCTGGGCCTCGCTGCCTTATCAACGTCCTCTTCTTCTCCATTGTACCGAATACCTAGTGTAGTCCCTTGCGCCCGGTAAGGGTCCTGTCGTATCAGGTGATTGGAGTAAGACAACGGCCTCGATGCCAAACAAAAGTCATGCGTTACGTTGCGATCAACTGAATCCTTCCATGATACCGTATGTGATTGTTTGAAGCACATGGAGGCGTGATGGGACTTCAATTGGCTGCAACAAACTCAAGGAAAGACTTCCGTCGGCAAAATCAAGATTATCCGATGATGCCTCCTGTCAGCTAGGTACTCTAATAGTAGAGGTAGGCATGTAGAGGTACCCGACCTTGGTGTTTGCCAATTCCCGGTTGCGGCGTTAGGGATTAGGCGTTCAAGCACGTTCTTTTGTTCCATGGCGAACAGCTCGTGGACAGTCAGAACTCAAGGCTCGGCTCATCCTTCCTATTCTAGTAAGATGAAAAGCCACCTGGGCTGAGCAGGGACGACCTAACCGATCTCAAGTTGGATAATCTACCTCTACATTGCTCAGATACGCCCAATCAAGACATATCCCGCATGTGATGGATACCTCTATGTATTATCAACCTTGATTTGTCTCGCTTGCGGTGCATGCGGTACACAATTCCGCTACCCCGAATTATATCATGTAGAGTAGAGGTACTTGATCCTTCACGTACGATCCCGTCTACAAACAGGAACAATCCTCACTCTCATCTATCACATTTTCTCCTCGAGTTCTACCATCCGACAGTGACTCCAGAGTTGAATAAAGGTTAAGGTTTTTTGGTGCATGTTTCGACCAAGTCATTGAACGTCGGATCAATCTAAACCCGTACTTCTTGGTGTG
Organism: Neurospora tetrasperma FGSC 2508; assembly: GCF_000213175.1. NCBI lineage: Eukaryota > Fungi > Ascomycota > Sordariomycetes > Sordariales > Sordariaceae > Neurospora > Neurospora tetrasperma. The sequence goes on along the minus strand of NW_009799100.1, from coordinate 26,341 downwards.
TCTCCTACGCACCTGCCACTAAAAGAAAATATAGGGATCTGCTCAGGCAACAACGAAGCACCTTATAATGTGATGCTTGCACCTTGATGGAAGGATTCTCACCCCTACCAATTACCCTCACCCACCCCACTCCACACCTACAACTGGTGTCCACCACGCCTCACCGGAAAACTTGACCGGCATCTGTCTATCACAAGTGTACTTTATGGGATGCAAAACAATATAGTGTATACTGGCGTAGATACATGCAAGTCCCTCTGTTGTGATACCCAGCCAATCCTTGAGCATGTACACTGACGAGTGCGGGGCCTTTGAATCACGACTACCTCTAGGGTTGTGTACCCTTTTTTTCTTGTGCTAACCGACCCAGTCAGACATTTCTTCAGCCAGGAGCAGTTGTCGGAAGTCTAGCCGAAAGTGGAGGTTCTCATCTTTTCACCAAGGTAGGTAAATGCAGGCGCTTTCCCTCTTTCAACTTTTGCAAAAGTCTTGGCCAGCGGGGACTGGACCCGATGGCGCACGGAGGAGTCCAAGATGCCACTGTTTCTGCAAGATCCTCGCGTCCAGAAGAAACAAAAGGAGCCCTGCTCATCCAAAATGGCGACAACTGGCACGATTCTGTACTGGCGAACGGCAGTGACCAGGCCTCTCCACTACAGCCAGGGCATCAGTTCGAGGAACTCAGGGAGGTGCGCTCCACAAGCACAGCCCACTTCCTAGCCCACCCCCACAATGGATCATTTTCCCTCAACTGTTCCTGGCTGGGGCTCGTAGTTGCTTGGAATGCAACCCTTCTGCTTCGTAAAGTCACCTATTTTCTGATGAATCGAGGCTGACGTCAGCACCAATCACCGATTCTCGAGGCAGGAGCTACTAGGGAGACAGAAGGCAGCATAGAACGTGGGCCATACTCCCGTCCTCTGCCGGCAGTACACTAAACCTAGGTGTCTAGTGTAGGTAGTCACTCCAATCCTCTTTGAAGGGAAGATGAAGTTGAGGTACCTAGGTACTTTATCGCCATTTGCAAGGAGTTCACCGCGCTAACAACCTAGTTATTCGTATGCGGCTAGTCATCGGAACGGGCCTGGCCGCCTAGACCGGTGCGGGTGCTAAGGAATTAGGTCTTACGTACATGTATGTACTGTGTACATGCCAGCTTGTCGAGGAACTTGAAGCCGCGAAGGGGCCGATTGGATGCCCGGACACTCCGATCCTTCCAACGTTCGTTAGCGGCGAGATCCCGCAGCGCACTGCGACGCAGTTCAACCTGTCCACGAAGCTTCCAGAATGTTGGCATCAATCTGTTACGTTCTGAAAGATTTCTATCTGTCTTGGGTTTCCGCTTTTGGACATAGCAGTCCCGTCATTCCTTGTGTTCGCAAACAGAGCCTCGCGAAACAAGTTGGCGGCTATGGACCAATCATGTGCAGACCGACTAGGTACATGGGCCCCGGAGATAAAAGCTTAAAGCAGCTCGGGTGGGGGCAGCATTGGGAGATGTTTATCGGCGGATACTTGGTAACGTTGGTGTGAAACCAGACTTTATCGGAATAATTTCACGTTGATGTGAGAGGGTGTGATCTTGTACAGAGTTGCGCAATCGGGAGTCCAGCAAATGGCAGCAAAGCAATGCGTGGGTGCCTGTAACCGAGTGGAAGCTTGAGGACCTACCCTCCTACATTACCTAGGTACTAATCCCTGCCGTCTTTCCAAGTTGGTGCCGAACAGTCAGTTATGTATGTATAGTGGCATCAGAAACTGCACCACAGGCAGGGAGGGTACCTACACTTCCGTTGGGGCGGCGGAGACGAGGACAACGTTGATTTTCAGTTGATTTCATCATGTAAGTACCTTACGTAACTCAGAGGTAGATACAAGGAAGCAGCAGCAAGCTGTGTTTAGACCGTGGTTGAGTTTATTTCATATTGTATTCATGTTCCGGACTCCAGGTGAATGAAAGGTCTTTGCGTGGGTAAACATGCCTACCTACTTGACCTCCATGGGCACAAAATTCGCGTTATGCAAAAGGTGTCTCTATCGGTAGGTGGTGAGTTGCTTTCAGGTGTATCAATACCAGAAACTTCACGCTGCCCTTTGGTGACATTTCCCTTCCTTCCCTGCCTCTGTGCTTGCTTTATTGGCCAGTCTCGCATTACAAATCTGGCTTCAGTTCGGGCCCGAAGTGCAAGAATCCAGCCATTCAGCCATTTCGACGAACACACATCTTTGTATAGCTGGTGGCCTCGCTAACTTGGCCTTCATGCTTGGTCTGCCACGCAGATACCCCCCTACTTTGAGGTTCTGAACCGAGAGACAAAATGTGAAAAGTGGCTCTTTCATGTAGTGTCCCGTTGATGATAGCCAGGTAAGGTTGTATATGCCATGCAGAGTGTACTTGAAACTGTTCCAATGCAATTGTCCTTGGTGAAGGGAAAAGTGCCCGGTGATAACGTTATTTTGCGTCCAAAAGATCGACGGTTTTCCTCACAGTCACTTCCCAACCCCTGAGTATTATAAGGTGGCAGTACCAGACCACCTACCTCTAGGTAACCACCTGGGATTTATAGGCCGGCAGAGGTGTAGACGAAGCATCCAGGTCGGACCAACCCTTCACTTTCCTTCCAGCATCCATCCACCACGAAAAGCAGTCAAGTCTTCAAGTTTCGTCATTACCCACACTACCAAATATCTTCTCGGAGTCATACACACCTAGTTGCATACTCGCACCTTATTCTCAAAGTGATTTCCGCCTCAACAACAGACGCTGCAACGATGGAGCCTCTCCCACGAGCCAACTCCCCCATGAGCTCCATGCCTGACAAGAGGGAAACATCCCAACAGGACCTCGAAGCCCATGACACCGACAAAACCATGACGGCTGTAGAGGAAACAACAACATCTCCCACCGACGAAACCAAATATCCAACCGGCCTCCACTTGACGCTCATTATCCTCTCGCTGTGCGTTTCCGTCTTCCTTGTTGCCCTCGATCAAACGATCATCGCCCCTGCCCTAGGCGCCATCACTACCCAATTCGCCTCCATCAAGGACATTGGGTGGTACGGCGCCTCCTACCTCTTGACCACCACAGCCCTCCAGCCCATGTACGGCAACATATACACGCTCTTTGATATCCGGTGGACGTTTTTGGGAGCCGTTGCCCTGTTCGAACTAGGCAGTTTGATCTCGGGTGTTGCGCCCAGCTCTACCGCTTTCATCATTGGTCGGGCTGTTGCTGGGTTGGGGACCGCGGGTATTTTCTCAGGGGCAATGGTGATTCTGACCTATACAATGCCGCTGAGAAAAAGGCCAGTCATGTTTGGTGTTTTTGGGGGGCTTTGGGGTGTGTCTAGCGTTGTCGGACCGTTGCTTGGAGGGGCGTTTACAGATAAAGTTACGTGGAGGTGGTGTTTCTATATCAATCTACCGCTTGGAGGGGCGGCGATGGCGGTCATCGTCTTCTTTCTCAGGATACCGAGGAATGCAAATGACGACAAACGCGGCGCTGAGAATGGCAATTCCAAGGCGTCGTTTGGTTCAAAGCTTTTGCAGCTGGACTTGATAGGGGCGGCCACGTTCATTCCAGCCATTATCATGTTGCTGCTTGCTCTTCAGTGGGGAGGCGCCGATTATCCATGGAACAGCTCTGTGGTGATTGGCCTCTTTGTCGGGGCGGCAGTCATGACTCTGATCTTTGTCGGAATTGAGATTTGGCAGCAAGATCGGGGCCTGTTACCACCGCATTTCTTCAAGGATCGCAACGTCCTGGCGGCCATGATGTTTGCCCTGTTTGTTGGCGCGTACTTTTTTCCTCTCGTCTTTTATCTAGGTGAGTTGTATCCTGCTTGCTTGAAGCATCCTTTGGAACGACTTCTAACTAGCCTGGGCAGCACTTTATTTCCAAGCAGTCAAAGGGGACGAGGCCATCGAGGCCGGCATCAAACTACTCCCATACCTAATTTCCTTCGTTCTTGCCTCTATGGCCAGCGGAGCCCTAATCACCATCTTTGGCTGCATCAACCCTGTGGTCCTCTTTGAGACGGCTCTAATGACAGCCGGTGCCGGGCTCATCACCACCTTTTGGCTCGACACCCCCTTTGCCAAGTGGTTCGGATACCAAGTCGTGGCCGGGCTAGGAACGGGCGTCTGTTTCCAGGCCGGCATCCTTGTTGTCCAAAACGTTCTTCCACAGCATCTAATTCCCCAAGCCACGGCATGCGTCCAGTTCTTCCAATCGTTTGGGGGCGCGGTCTTCATTGCGGTGGCGCAGAGTGTCTTCCAAAACGGCATCATCAACAACCTTGTCCGGGATGCGCCGGATATTAGCCCAGATCTGATCATCAATAGCGGTGCTTCGGACATCCGCCAGGTTTTGACGAAAATGGGCCGCGAGGATGCTACTAATCTGGTACTAGGCGCGTATACTCTGGGGTTGAGGAACACCTTCTACATTAGTGCTGCTGCGGCTGGATGTACTTTTCTTGCTGCCTGTTGCTTCGAGTGGAGGAGGATCCAGAAGGGAGGAGGGGAAAAGCAAAAGGCCCACCAGATCTGGCACTAATGGTCAGGAGAATGAAGGTGAGCCGGTGGCCAATGGTGTGAGGCTGGGTGGAACACTGCCCTAGGCTGGGTCGTCGGGTCATCGAAGACTTCCATTGTTCGGTCTCAATGTTACCGCAAGTATCATGGAATAACACCTAGATAGGTACCTAGATGAATAGCACGTTCACCAACCACAATGACTCCAGTCAAACAGGCAGCTTGTTGATGGACGATGTGCTGACTCGGGCCTTGTCGATGCAACGCAAGGGGGCCGGCCGACACTAGTCGAGATTTCGGCCGAAACCTATGGCTCGACCGACGCAGGACCATTGCACCCTCACAGAGATACGGGTCGAGTCTGATAACCCTCGCTTACCATCGAAGCCCATGCACCACTGACTTATATCGGTCGTGTTGGAGTAATCCCAGGAAACGGGAAAAACATAGCCTTCTGTCCGATGAAGAGGGTGTACCCAAATTCACGACAACGCGGGATGATGTTGACGGGGGACGGCCGAGCAAATATGAGTTATCATGATGACGGATGCGGCAGCGATGAAGTTGAGTGAAGGGATGAGCCATCCATACGAGATGTGATTGGTGGTGTCGTCTTCGTTCGAGGCAGGAACCTAGTCAGCCTGATGTAAGCCGCGTGCCTAGCCAGTATAGAAAAGGTCGTGTTTAATCGTGCCAATTGGGATAGAAAAGTGAAGACAGTACGTGGTATTCCAATGCAACCACATTGTCAACCTTGGGGCCCCAGTAGACCTTCCTTTGACATACGATCACTAACCATTGCAAGGAACGCGCCGTGGGTACTCACGTTATCCTCGTCCTTCAGACACAATACCCGGGTGACGCTGAACGGCCGAAGAGGGGTCTCCCATCATTGGGGTTAACAAGACCAAGAGCAGCGTGACTCTGCACTCTAGAGTCCCAGAAAGCTTTGTGTGGAGGTATGTCCCAGGTATTGCCTTCATCACCCGCATTGCAGACACCTGCCATAATGCCGAACTATGGTGGGACGATGGTCCATCGACAGCTGCGCGTCGACAACCAGCCAGCAGTAAAAAAAGAAGACAGGGAAAGACCAAAAGTCTCTCTCAATAAATCAGCCATTATTCGGAGGCTTGGAGCACTGTAAGTAATCCCATCACTGATCAACACCCCGGCGTATGAAAAAAGCGATAGCTAATAAGGTCGATCTGCCAGGGAGTCATACCAGATTGCTCTCCAAACCCTCGATCTGATCCGGAGCAACGTCGTATCCAGTCGCTTTGTGTTGCCAAAACGGCTTGCTCCCACTGCCAGACATCATGACTTGGTGAACGAATTCGAACGAGCCGTTGCGCGCGTCGTACTGGCTCATCCACACATGCAAGTGGGCATCGCAGGCGCCAAAACCAGCACGCCGACGTGGGTTCGTCTCGACAGCATCAACCTCGGAAAAGTGATCAAGTGGCAAACGGTCAAAGGCGGCGATGATGCTTTCCAGAAGGAATTTCAGCAGACGCTAAACCGCGAGGCTGACACCAGGTTCACCAAGTTCCGTGCAGAGCCAGGATGGCGGATCAGGGTTCTTCGCTCGGAGGCTGACACGTCTTTCATCGAGATCCTCCTAATGTTCAACCACACTCACCTCGACGGTGTCAGCTGCAAGAATTTTTACCGGGAGCTCCTCACACACCTCCATGCGTCCGACTCGGGCTTGCACGGCTCCCCACAAGCAAGCCACAACCCGTTCCTGATCGACCACATTCTTACCCTATCACCCACGTCTGCCTTGGCCGCCAGCCTCCCGCCGCCTCCGGAGTACATCCTCCCTTTCCCCGTCGACCCAACAGCGTTCGAACACTTTCTCAAGCACGAGATTCAAACCCCCTCTTCTCAGTATCCGCGCAACGTTGCAACCCATGCACACTGGGCCCCAATCCAGCTTACCAGCCCTGACACAGTTCCGTTCAGGAGCCAAATCCGCACCATGACATTTCCAGCGAACATTGCGGAGGAGCTGGTACAAGCCTGCCGGAAACAGGGGGCGACATTGACGGCGCTATTGCACGGTATTGCACTCGTTTCGCTGGCCCCCTTGAGAGAACTCGTGGCGAAAGCCGATGCCTTTGCCTTTTTGACGCCGATGAATATCAGAAGATATTTGCCCTCTCCTTATTCGAAAGGAAGGACAGGCAGGGTCAAGAACAGATTGGACGCCGAAACTGCCATGGGGAATTACGTGACAATTATCGAGCACGTGGCGGATGAAGAGCTTGTCGGCCGGGTGCGGCGTTCCTTGACGGCGTCCAAGTACGTGTCAGGTTGTAACTTTCAGCCGAACCCGAGGGCAGCGGAGGCAGAGGAGGTGTTATCTGAAGTGCACGACTTGATCTTCGTCGCCGCGCGCCGCGTCCGGGCGGACCTCGCAGCCAAGGGCGAAAGCTGCTCTCCGCAAGGCCTGGAAAACGACATGATCGGCTTCGTGTCGCGAGGGGTCTCGGACTGGAGAAGGCAATTACAAGAGGAAGTGAAGAGACCGAGAAAGTCGTCGTGGGTGGTGAGCAACTTGGGGGCCGCGGAGGGAAAGCCGTTTCATTCCTTGGAGGAAGGTCAGGAGGAGAAGGAGCATGGATGGTCCATAACGCGTATGAGCATGACGCTGTGTGCCAATGTGGTTGCGTCTGCTTTTGGGATCGCGGTTGCGTCGGTCAAAGGAGGGGACCTGGTCGTATCGGTGAGTTGGCAGGAGGGAGTGGTGGATGAGAAGGTAGGAGACGCGTTCGTGGTGGCAATGGAAAAGTGGTTGCGACTGGTCGCGGAAAGGCAGAGGGCGGATGATGTTGTTTGGAGCAAGTGGAAGGTTTGCAGTGACTGCAACTAAGTACCTAGGTACGGCTGCTTAGGTTAGAGGTAGGTGTCATGTACTATCATTATTTCAGATGAAGCGTTAGTAGTAAGGCGGGTTTCCGTGCATTTGGCTGCCTTGCACTAACTGGCCCACTCCGACTGCGTTAGCCACCTTTATGAGTGAAAGGGGAAAGTCCAGGTCGCTTAACGGCAGGCAATGGAAATGACGAGCACGTGATCAGAACGGGATGTCTGCATGGATGTGGATGTGGGCTGTGCCACCCCGCACCCGACCTGAGGTCTGGATTCTCCATAGAAACATCATCTCTTCCCACATCCATTGTCCTGTGGACTGATGACTGCGTGGGAATAGCATCACCACCCTTCCCGTTTTGATACCTTTGCTTACCATTGAAGCCATCTACAGCGTGCCTAGGATCATCGTCTTTTCTGATCTCTTCCTACCTGTGTTTTTTCTGCAATTGATAAGCAAGGCACACTGGTGCAGGATCGCGTCTCCCGAGCCGAGTGGAAAATATTCGAATTCAATTTGACATCATGACCAAAACACCTATCAGCCTATCAAGTTATATGGCTACCTCTACATACAAAAGATCAACCAAAGTCCCGAGCCATTTCCAACTTGTGTGAAAACCCCAACGCCTAACTTCTCAGCTTGCGAGTGCCACCTCAAGCAGTCGCAGACAGGGCCTTGTCCGCAATGGTGGAAGCGCGGGTGCTGATGCTCACGCTGGGGTCCAGCAGATCCAACATGCTGATGTTGGTCCCCAGAGCCTGGATGAACCAGTTGCGCAACTCGGCCGCAATCAGACTGTCGACACCCAGCTCTGCCACCGACTTGGCCGGGTCAATGCTCTCCACGTCGACGAACAGCATCTCGGCCACCACCTTGGTGATGGCATCCTGTACCAGCGCCACCGTCCGTCCTCGCCCAGCCTCTCCCTCGCGCACTGCAGCTTCCAGCTCTGCCCGGAGATGAGCAATCGTGTTCTTGTTGGAACCCTCATCGGCTGCGTCTTGTGACCTTCCCGAGTGTCGCTGTGCGTCCGCAAAGGCGCGCATCATCAAAGACACGCGCCCGTCACTGTACCACCGTGGTGGCACTGTGGAAGATGACGACGATGCCTCGCTGGCCATCTCTTCACGTCTTTTCGCCGCCATTGCTCTGGGATCCAAGTATGTGTGCAAGTTTGCGACAGAAAGCCCGTCATCGTCTTGACCTGACCATTGCCCAGCACTAGTCTCCTCCGTCACCGTTCGGTTGTTTAAGAATGCCGGCTCGAGGAGCGCCAGGAACTGAGACTCATCCAGGGTCAGTGCCTTGTTGCGTTCAAACATGTCGACGGTAATCCCGCTGCTGCCGACATCCGTCACGTCCTTGATCAGGCTAAACGACACAGTGGACGCGGGCAAGCCAAGCTGTCGGCGGTATCGCGCAAAGGCATCCTGGAAGTTGTTGGCAGCCGTGTATGCACTTTGGGTCGCGAAACCATACACCGACAATGCAGAAGTGGTCATGACAAAGAAGTCGAGAGACATCGACAGAGTCGCTTTGTGCAGGTTCTTGGTGCCTGCCACCTTGGCAGACAACCCTTCGTTCCATCTCTCAGGTGACAGCTTGTCAAAGGTCAGATCCCTATATGAGACTGCCGCATGCACGATGCCCTTGATGGGACGAACAGCCGAGATTGCCTTGATCGCGCTGGTCACCTCGTCTTCTTTGCTGACATCGCAGGCAAAGCATTGAATCTCAACACCTCGCCCGGCGAGCCCATTGAGCAGCTCCTGGACACTTGGAACGCTGGAGGCAGTACGCCTCGACAAAAGTGCGAGGTGCCTTGCGCCCCTTCCCACCATCCACCGGACCAAAGATTGTCCCAAGCCCCCCAAGCCTCCCGTCACCACATAGCTCGCTTCGGGGTCGAATTTGACGGTGGGTGCATATGGCGCCATCCGAACCAAACTTTCCGGGTTCTTGAAGCTGACCACTAGCTTTCCAGACATTGTGCCAAAATCGCCAAGTGCCGACGACAATTGTCCAACGTCTGCCGCCGTTATTCTTGGAACCGGTCCAATCACCCCTTGCCGGTAGTAATCGTCGACGGATTGCATGAGCTCGGCCCCAAGCAGTGGATCCGAATCGAAAACGGCGAACGGGTCGATAGAGGCATAGGTGGCATTGTGTGGAAGTGACATCTGACCGACTACTGGCGTCGTCTGCCCATCCACCCCGCCGATATCGACAAGACACCCAAGCGGTGCCAGGACCTGCAGGAACAAAGACAGGAGCTCTCCACGAGCGGCAGTCGCCATGACAACCTCGAACTTTCCCTTGCGCGTTTCCTGAGCTGCGCGCTGGAGCTGCTTCGAGTCGAGGATAGAAATGACATGCGAGGCGGGTAGGCCTAGCTCCTCAACCAGGAACATGCCTTGCTCGGCTGTCTCAACTGTTGCAAACACCTGTGACCGCTTTGCCTTTGCAAGAGTGATGGCTGCCAGGCCAAGGTCCTTGGCGCCCGACTGTATGAGGATTGACTGTCCCTCACGGACGTGAGCGACGTGGTCCAAGGCGTAGAGGGCGGTGGTGTATGCGAGCGGCATCGAGGCCATCCGGATCATGTCATCCTTGGGCTGAAGCTTCGTTGCGAAGGCAGCAGGCACACGGGTGACACTGCCAAACTGACCCTTGCCCACTCCATAGACGCGATCGCCAACTTGGATGTCGTGGACTCGGCTGCCTACGGCTGTGACCACACCCGCATATTCGGAGGTCAGGTAATCGCCATCCACGCGGCCAGCCCAGTGCTCCAAATCTCTTGAATTTACGCCCACAGCATCAACAGCCACATCGATGAAGTCGGCCGGCAACGGCTGCAGGAGGTCTTTGTAGGGAATGAAGTACAATGAGTTCAGCACACCGGGCGTCTCGAAAGCAGCACGTACTCCCCCTGTCTGACTGGGGCTGCCAATCGGACGTAGTTCCGGCTTCATGCTCCTCGTCTCTAAGCCGTACTGGGAGTGGAATCCGGCATCTGGGACGTGACGGCTAACCCACAGGCAACCGTTCTGCCAAGCGAACTCGCGGTCAGCGGGGTCGCCACCATTGCTCTCCCCATCCACGAATACAGAAGCCGATCCGCTGGCTTGACGAAACAGGTCACACTCGCCGTCCACGATGCTGCGAGCGAGCTCGTTTGCTTCAGCAGCATCTTCAACTTCAAAGTTGTCCACGTCGATATCGATGGACATGTACTGGCTGGAGGGGTTCTCAGTTTGGAGCACGCGAAGCAGGCCTGAGATCAAGGCACCCTCGGCAGCCCGTCCCTTGATGGTACCGCAACTTGTCAGAGCGACCAAACTCGTTGCACTGCGTGCCAGGTATTGCATGGTAGCCAGATTCTCCTCGTTGGCCTTGATCAGCAGGTGGCTCTCGTCCAGCAATGCGACCACGCGCGATCCGGGAGAAAGCTCCTTCGTGACGTCGTTGAACGTGATAGCCTTTACATTGGTACCCCGCTGTTGCAGTTCTTGACATATATGATCTACCAGAACTGGTGTTCCGTTGCTGCCACCATGCACCACATGGACAGTCGTTGCCGACTGGGTTTCCGGTAACGGTTCAGGCTCTTGCTCAGGCACCTTGGCAAGAATAACCGAGGTGGTATTATGGGGTTCCGGGAAGTCATCAAGTACCAGGTCCAGCCCTGCGAAGCCTGCTTCTCTCAGGGAACGGTCCCAGTCCTTCAGGCTCTGGAAAGGAGCATCCACACGTCCATCTGGAATGCCGGCCCAGTATCCCGTAAAGGTGCCCACAACAACGCCTGGCACGATGAAGTTCTCCGTTGTCTCAACCAGAACAAGTCGACCACCTGGCTTGAGGAGCCTGCGGCATCTTGACAGCGTCTTGGTCATGTTTGAGGTGGCATGAAGGACTTGACACGCAATGATCAGGTCATATGTCTGCTCCTCGTATCCCTGTGCCACGGGGTCCTCTTCAATGTCAAAGACGGAGAAGTTCATATCCCTCAGATCGGCCATGGATTCCTTGGCCGCCGACAGGAAGCCGGGCGAGATGTCTGTGAAGGTGTAATCCCGGTAGGCCTTGATGCCGTTGGGGCCGTTAAAAGCCTTCATGGCGATCCGCGTTGCGCCACCAGTACCGCCTCCAATCTCGAGAACCCGGAGGTTTGGTTTGGCGTGGGCAAGGCCAGCTAGGACAATGGAGAGCTGTGGGTAGATGCCTGTCATCAGGAGGCCTTCCTGATAAAGTGGTGTTAGAAGGTTCTCCCCGATGATGACTTCCATCCCCGTTTTTCGTTCATACAGAATGTCGGCCGCATTGTCGTGCAGAAGCTTTGCGATCTTGACTTCCATGATGTCAGGTGCCTGGGCGACAAGTTCTTCGATTTGCTGAAGCAGAGCACCCTTAGCTGCCAGCTCTCTTGCCTCTTCCATCATCTCAGAATGATCACTTTCACCCTTTCTGATGATCCAGTCAAAGAAGTGGCCGACCTCACCCGAAGGCTGGGGCCGATCTGCCTGCCGCCCGAAAGTTTCATACATGCTGTATACAATAAAGTGGGCTACCTTGTTCGTGATCCCCCACAGTGGCGCCTTGTCAACATTTTTGGTTGGTGGAGGGTATATCTGGCGAGCTTGGCTGTTGCTGAGCTTACGGATGTCCGGCTTCCACACTAGGCGAGTGTAGGGGCTGCTGAATGCCCTATCCACCGGCTTGGCCTCACTGGAGAAGCTAACGCATCGGAGGGACTCGACGTCAAGCAGAAGCTTTCCATCTGCACCCAGGAACTGCAGATCAAGATGGGCACTCCGGATACCGCGCCGCTGCCCACGAGCCACAACGGTACATGTCTCGCCGCCATGGGCTAGGCTGCTGTCGATGTACAAACCGGAGAATTGTACCGGCACAAAGGCAGTGGTAGCCTCGCTCGGCCGCCCTCCGTGGCACGCAACCAAGCCCAGCTGAATGGCACCGTCCAGGGAGGCCGGGTGTACGGCGTATCGGGACTCGCCACCCTTCATGACACCAATTCCGGGCTGCAGATGAACGGTCGCCACGGCCAAGTTTGACGCCGCATCAACACGGATGTCCGACAGAGGCTGGAACACCGGACCGTAGCCGAGGCCAATGTCCAAAAACTTCTTATACCAAGCCTTGACGTCCACGGCCCTTGGTGCATACGGAGCGGCAACTCGACCGTGTTCGACGTCAATATCATAGCCTGTCTCTTGAATCACCACCTTGACTCGTCCAGTGCAATGCTCCGTCCACTCATTGGTTTCGCGGCCAACTGAGCTGATGGAAAAGGTAGCCCATGCAGGTGATTGCGCTGTGGCAAAGTCGACAAGCTCCATGCTCGTGAGTATCTCAACGCTGTAGTCGTCTTCTGGGATTACAAGGCTCTTCTTGATGACGACGTCACGTAGAGAGAAGCCCTTGACCTCGAACGGCTTGGCGAACTCATCGTAGATGCGTAACGCAGCTTCTACCGCCATAGCGATGTACGCGGCACCTGGCAGAACAGCATCTATTCAACGGAGCCAAATGTCAGCTACATAAGTGCAATATTCGCTGCTTGAAAGAGGGGAGTGCTTACCTGGCACAAGGCGGTGATCGCCTAACCATGGGACGTCCTTCATCCGGAGAATGTTCCGCCATTGGGGTCGCAACTTTGCATTGCCGACGACCTTCGAGCCGAGAAGGTCATGTCTCAACACCGACCGGTACCGGTACTCCTTGCTGGCCCGGCTCTCATGATAATTCAGGCCGTTATAAGTGTACTGGTAGGGTGGCAGATCGAGACAGGTGCTGCCGTGTTCTAGGCCTTCGCTGTGTCCTGCTTCCCCATCAACAGCGTTTACAGCGGCAAGGTCGATGGGCGTGTTTAAAGTGAACAGCGTTCCGGCAAGTTGCAACATGGATAGTCGGGCGTCCTCCTGCCTCTTGAGCGTGGAGGCATACGCCACAGCCTTGCCAGCGGCCTTGACAATCTGCTCCACCGGGCTCTTCAGCGCGGGGTGCGGTCCAATCTCTACCAAAGCGTGGATGGTGACATTCTCGTTGCGTACCAAGCTTGCAACAGCCTCCGAGAACTGCACAGGTAACTCGAGATTGGCCCTCCAGTAAGCGGATGGATCGTCAAACGACCCAGTTGTGTCTTTGTTGGGTTTGACAGACGATACCCACAATGCCTTGGGATACCGCTGCTCTGGTGAGGCAAGGCCGAGCTTCTGGATGTGTTGAAGGCCCTGGCTCAGCATCTCGATGTACTCGCGCCCAATGGGAAGCATGTGGTGTGAGTGGTAAGCATTGCCGCCCGTCTGGAGTTTTCGATTGAAGACGCTGTCGGCGGCCAAGGCTTTCGAGATACTATCAACGGCTGCTGGATCGCCGGACAACGTGACGCTTCCTGGCGAGTTGATTGCTGCTAGCTTGACCTGATCCTCCAGGCCAGAGAGATACTTGGCTACCGCTTCAGGGCCCAGGCCGACAGCCAGCATTGCACCGGTCTGTCGGTTCCGTGATACCGCCTGACCGCGGAAGTAAGCGGCTACGATGGCTTCGGCAGCTGTGATACGACCAGCAGCGTACGCCGCAGCCATTTCACCAGAGGAGTGTCCAGCAACACCGTGAGGTCTCACGGACCATGAAGCAAGCAGATCAACCAAGCCAACTTGTACAGCAGTGCACACAGCCTGAGAAATCTCGGCTCTCTGGATGAGGGCAGCATCACAGTCTCCGGACAAGATCTTCTCTAGTGACCAGTCCGGACCATTGGGCAGTGAGCTAAGGACATGATCCAGGTACTGGATCGCCGTGGAGAACACTCGATACTCAAACAGCTGGGCACCCATGGCATGCCACTGGGCGCCTTGGCCGGTGAAAATGAAGCCAACGTTGGTGGGTTGCAATGGTGCTCTTACCACCCTGCTCTTGGCCGCGAGGCCCTCAACAACCTTGTCTTTCTCTACGATACAGAAGGATCGCTGGGCAAATTTGGACCGTCTGGCACCCAAGGTGTATGCGACATCTGCCAACGGTAACTTGTCGACAACTTGAGACAACGCTTTGAGGTTCAGCTCGAGAGAGTTTTCGTTGTGAGCAGAGAGGGGGAGGAGCACAAGCGATCGTGTGTTGGCGTTCGGCGAGGCGGTCATCTTTGGCCTCTGAATGATGGGACGATGCGAAGGCGTACCGCTGCGCCCGTTTATATGGCCATTCACACCGTTTGTTGTATCTCTGGTGCTGCGCTTGTAGATCCCAGGCGCAACATAATCCGGCAGCACGATGTTGACATGGTCTATGATGCAATGACCGTTGGCACCACCATAGCCAAACGAGTTGATGCTTGCTCTCTGCAAGCGATCCTTGGGCCACGGCGTGACCTCGGTCACTGGCTGAACCTTGGCACCCTCGAAGTCGATGTTGGGATTCCGGGTTTGAAGATCGTAGATGGGTGGGATTGCACCGTGCTCTAGAGCAAGAACAACCTTCATGATGGACGCCAAAGCGCTGGCACCTTCCCCGTGTCCCACGTTACTTTTCACGGAACCGACAAGTAGCGGATCGTCACTAGACCGTTCTGGAGCAAAGACTCTTCCCAGTGCGGCTACTTCGATTGGGTCCCCAACATACGTGCCTGTTCCATGGCATTCAAAGTAGCTGGTGTCGCGGAACGGCAGATTGCCGGCGTTACGGTATGCTTCCCGGATGACCGTCTCTTGTCCGTTGGCACTAGGTCTCGTGATACCGCCGGTTCGTCCGTTGGAGTTGATGGCTGTTCCTCGGATCATTGCGCGGATGGGTGACATATTGGCGATAGCGAGGGAAGGTCTCTTGAGATAAATGGCGCCGAAACCCTCGCCACGAGCGTAGCCTTCCGCCCGAGCGTCGAAGGTGTGGCAGCGCGCAGATGCGGAGAGCGCGCCGAGCTTGTCCAGGGCAATTTGCACTCCGGGATCGGCGATCCAGTTAGCTGAGGCGACGATGGCCGAATCACAGTCCCCGGCGCGGATGGCGTTGACTGCGAGGTGGAGGGCGTACATGGAGGACGAGCAGGCGGTGTCCACCGTGAGGCTGTCATCAGATGTCAGTACATGCCATGTCAGCTGTCTTGTAACCCAGATATGCACAAGCTACGCACCTTGGCCCTTGGAGATTGAAGATGTAGCTGATGCGGTTGGCAAGAATGCTGGTGCCGGCGCCAGTGAAGGCATACGGCCTCGGGTTGTCCCAATCCCGCGATTGTATCATCCAGTGGTCAAGGCAGAAGTTGCCTACAAAGACTCCCGTCCGGGTCCCCGAAACGCTCTCCCACGTCTCTCCGGCATTTTCAATGGCTTCGTAGGCCACTTCAAGTAACTTGCGTTGCGAAGGATCCATGGTCTCGACTTCCAGACCGGTCATGCCGAAGAAGGTGTGGTCAAAAAGACGAGCATCCTGCTCGGCAAGAAAGGCGCCCTTCATGGACATGGAGCCCGGCCGGTCTGAGTTGGGATGGTGAAACCCGGTTGAAGAGAAGCGCGGGTCATCAAACTCCTTCCAGCCGTTGACTTTGTTTCGGAGAAACTCCCAGAATTGAGAGGGGTCATGAACACCGCCTGGCCATCGGCATGCTGCTCTTACGTCAGTACTGGTTGTTTCTGTAGTCGTGAGGTAAAGACGACTTACCCATGCCCACAATGGCCACCGGCTCATGAGTGTCGTGCTTGAAGGTGGAAGACATCGCTATCGTACTTGATGGTGATCTCTGACACGGTCAAGTGTGCAGAATGTTGAATGGAAAAGCGTGTGGACTGTGGGTTGTTGAAAGTAAGTTGCCTGCCGTTTATCTTATGACATGAAGGGAGCAGTGGCTGGTTCCGTCCTTATTCCTCTCTCTTCCTTTCTATGTTCAGTTGAGTTCGGTCCTCTTCATTTATGCTCATTGTCTACGCTTTCCAATTCGTTCTTTCAAGGCCTTGTCAACCATATAGCACCGCCGAGTGCGGTTATTGTCACCAATCCGGACTCCGTGTTTCCGTTGCATCTGATAGTACGCAGTGGTATCAGGATCTGCATTGCGGCTCCGGTGCGAAGTCCTCCTTTCCCCAAATCTTCGGCCGAAGGCCAAGAATCGCAGGCCATGTGGGATAACGATGCAGCTCATCGGCCGACATAGGATGGTGCTTACATGCGGGCACCACAAGTACGGCGGGCCGTGAGAATGTTACCCATCCCCGCCGAACATGCCCATGGCCGTCAGCACTAAAGGCTCGCCAACCTGGGACCTCGCATCAACCATTGGTCGGCGATCTACAAAGATGTGTGGTTTGTGCACCAACTACAGCAATCTGATTCTGAAATACTTGACCTTCCGGTGCCGTTGTCTTCAGAACATCTTGTGAGGTGATTCATTCTTTTCATTTTTACTTCTCCAAGTCATTTCTATCTATTGTTTTTTTCTCCGACAACACTACTACCAAGCATCCAGGATGGGCAGCCTTTCGACAGCCGGCGTGAACGACCCGTCCTCGCCCTCCATTCTGGGCTTGGCGCAGAACATACTTTCCGCCGCCCAGGATATCACCAAGTATCTTCAGGTCAACAAGCTTCCCGAGCCATCCTTTTCCCTTGAATCTCAAGACCCCCCTCACGACCACCCCGAATATCGCCGCCTCCACGCGTCTCTCAAGGCGAACTTGGAAGATCTGCAACTCCTCATTGACGGTCCCAGGAAGTGGCTCAGAGCGTTCTGCTGTACCGGCTACGACCTTGGTGCCCTTCAGGTTGCTCTCGACTTCGACTTCTTCCAGCACGTACCGGCTCATGGGGATATTGCAGTTGAGGATCTGGCCAACAAGGCAGGCCTTGATGTAGACCGTACCAGCCGCATCATCAGACAGCTCAGGACCTACAGGATCTTCGAGGAGTTGCAGCCTAGAAGGGTTTCTCACAGCCCTTCCTCTCTCGTGATTCAGCAGGATGAGCAGCTCCGGGCCGTCGTCCACTACTCTCTTGATGAGATGCTCAAGGCGGCTGCCGACTGCAATGTCAGTCTCAAGGCAAACCCTCACGAGGCGCACCAAAACCTCAACCCCTTTGTCACTCGGCATGGCGTTGGCATCTTTGAGTTCTACCAAAAAGATCCGGAGAAGGCTCGGCGGTTCGCCAAGGCTATGGCGGGCCTGAGGAAGATGGATAGTCACCTTGACTTCCTGCTCAAGGATGGGTTCAACTGGTCTGCTCTCAAGGGGACCGTCGTTGATGTCGGCGGTGGCAATGGTCACATTTCCAAGAGCTTGGCTCAGGTAAGTCTTTGTTTCTCTGCTTCCTCTTGACTCACGACTCGTTCTGACAACGGAAACAGATCTACCCCGATTTGGACTTCATCGTGCAGGACTCCAATGCCGACATGCTCGCTGAAGGCAAAGAATCTCTCACCCAAGACCTCGCCCCCCGAGTGCAATACATGCATCATAGCTTCTTCGATCCTCAGCCTGTCAAGAACGCCGCCGCTTTTCTAATTCGCCAGTGCACTCACAACTGGGCCGACAAGGACGTGGTCACCATCTTCAAGGCATTTGTCCCCGGTCTGGAGAACTCGAGCCCCGAAACTCCGCTACTGATCAACGACATTATCATCCCCGAACCTGGAACCTGGCCACGTCATCAGGAGCGCAATGTGCGCCAGGTCGATATGGTGATGCTCGTCAACTGTGGCGCTAAACAACGCACGAAGGCCGAGTTTGAGCAGCTTTTGAAGCAGGCGGACGAGAGATATGAGATCAAGAATGTCTTTGATGATGGACCATTGGGTTTGCTGGAGGTTTATCTCAGAAGATAGATGGGCCTTGAACAGTTTCGAGGTGGATGATGTGCGTATCCCACATGGACAAGATAAATAAGGCTGCGTTTTTGCCCTTCTTTGACTTTTTTTGTGTTGAACCATACTGCAAAGGAGGCGATCACGGAGAGCAACGTAGTGTAGTGAAAGTCTTGATTGATTGAAGAGAAAGAAAGAAGAGGAGGAAGGAGGATAAAATCCGACTTATATACAGGGTAGCAATGTGTGGATCGTATCCACTAATGCCAAGAGAATGCCAAGAACTGGTGATGGCTTCAACATTTTGCCCATAATTAATTTTACATCTCTCTTTGTTCACTTCTAAAAGACAAGCGCAAACAATTTCCATCGTCAAACAGGGGCCGCATTGCCACCTCTAGCCAGTTACACGAAGCTTCAAGTTGTGGTTCGATCTGATGTGCATACAATGTATCTTGTATCTGGAGTCTGGATTCTGGAGTCTGAAGGGAGAGTGCACTTACAGGGACTTAGTAGTGCTGCAGTCTTGGACCGTCCTATCCGATCTCATCGGCCGACAATGTCTTGGCGATAGAGACAGTGTTGGGCCAGGGTTCTGACAATATCGCACCGAATACAGTGCCTCTCTCCTAGCAATATCTTGGACTCCGGTGACGGCTCATCTATTCACACAACGACAAAGGGAAGAAGGGAACATAGGGCCGATGTTCTATTCTTTATTCTTGGTCGTCAACGTAAACTTACATGGGGCGATAACTGCGAGCCATTTCTCCCTTGAAGCGTTGAGTCATAGCTTGCGAAGCCGCACATAACATTGCTGCGGCACACGAGCAATGCCCTCCAGTCCAGCATAAGATGACAGCGCCGGTGGGGTCTTCAACAGCTCGAAGTTCCAAACAAGCATGGCAATCACGATCCGCATCTCCATGTACGCCAACCTCCTCCCCCAGCACGTACGCGGCCCCAAGCCAAAGACGAGCTGCGGGCCAGCAGCTCCGTCAAAGTCTACATCATCAGTTAGCAGACCGTTTCCTTCCCTTTTGCGTACCAACCACCGCTCCGGAACAAAAGCTGCCAAGTCCTGAGTCTCATCCCATGTGGCATTTATCTTGGAAGCGCGCGAAGTTTCGCTCCTTCTCGATTCGTCGATGGGAAACGACGGCGACAGGAAGCCGGGGCCGTTGGACATGAAAAAGACTTGCGTTCCCTTCTTGATGGGATACCCCAGGATAGTGGTATCAGTCAAGGCCTCGCGAGTGACTGGAACGGCGTTGATGCGGAGCATCTCTTCCATGATGGCGTCCAAGTACGGCAGCTTTGCATGCCGGATCTCCTCGAAGGTGAAGAGGCGGTTCTCGTTTTTAGCAGCACTGAGGGTCGTGTATAAAACTGAACGTAAGTTGCTTTGGACTACGGGATGGTCGGTGAGATACTTGGTCAACCACATCATTGCGCCGCTGGTGGTGTGATGGCCACCGACTATGTTGCCGAACATCTGGACGGAAGAAGCTGTTAGATCGCAACCATGGACAGAACTCGGGAAGAATGCACAACTCACCTCGTCTCGCAACACCTTGCTCCTGAAATCCGGAGCCCGACCTTCCTTTTCAGCTCTGGATGCTTCCCGCATCAACATGTGCTCAATGCCCGTCTGGATACAGCCAGATTGGAAGTTGCTAATGGCAATCTCCACTTGCTCCCTCATGGCACGCTCCTTCGCATCGAAAATGTGTTTGTACCAAGACTGTTTTGACCACCACCAGGTTTGCAACTTGGGCATTAGAGCATTGATGGTTCTTTCCACGATTTCCGGAGCCTCGTAAACGGAATTGAGGAAGTCAACGAGCGGCACCAGCGGGAACACGACCGGCTCGTCGGAGTCCTTACCCTCCATCATCGCATCGACATCTTCGGCCTGCATTTTATCCACACGTTCCATCTGTGGCCCAAGCGAAGTGTGCACCCAGTTCTTGCCAAACGCAAACTCGAGCATCACATCCAGAGATGTGTACTCGAAATCCTTTTTGACGCTAAAAGGCCGTCCGCGAGCAAGAAGCATTTTCGTCTCGAACAACTTCATCAGCTCCAGCCCCTTGCCATAGATTGCCGGGCCCACGTGGTTGTTGAGGAAGCTCGTGGTCATGAGATCCTGAATCAACTGGCGATTGGCCTTGAACTTTTCCCCTGTCATGTAAATGCCGTGGAAGGAGCCCATGCAAGCCATCCCATCAGACAAAAAGGACGACTTGTCGAATTCCTTCCGCCGCATCAGGATGTCCTTGGCCTCGCGGAAATCGGCGAGAAGCACCCAGGGCTTGGAGAAGGGCCGGATGAAGATTTGGCAGAGTGGTGAATTCATCTGCTTCATCTGCTTAGCGCACCAGACACGGAACTCGCCCGTTGCGCTAACTTCTTTGATCATGGCCGGCGCATCTCCGAGGAGAGACTTGGCAGCCTGGGGGTTGTAAGGGATGCCGGGGATGGGTTTGGGGAGGAGCCATCGGTACAGGCTGTAGAGACTGACAGTAACTGTGAGAAGGACAAGGAGAGGATCTGTGAGATTGGAGATGTTGTCAAAGAATGGGATACTTTGCTGGACGACTGGTAACATGATGGGCCAATATGGCGGCTAGAGGATGTTGTTGCTGGACTTCGATGTTTTCTGGTGAAAGTTTGTTGAGCGCCCATCAAACAGTACATGGTTTGCGTAAACACCTTTGGAAATGGGCAAGGTACTTGATACTTGGACACCAAAGGCAAGTTGTGCAGTCATCACTGACAGCAGAACAGCCCAGCCGAAGGCACAGTCGGTCCTCGTTGGTTGTGACGGGACCACAGTCCACATGCCACCCACCCAGAGGTATCGGGCTTCTCAGCTGGCTGTCTCGGTCTGGTTTCTTCGGGCCTGGCGTCGGGGCTGAGAATGGAGTGCTGATCGAGACTCAGGTTGTCCCTAGGACAGGGGTCTAGAGCATCGGAGTTTTTGACAATAAGTCGTCGGCCGACAAACTTCGGCTTGCGCGGGGCTCACGGTGACCTTCGGTTGTATCAACCGAACACAGTGGAAACACCAGTCTGCATGATGGATCAGGTTCTTTGGCTGCCACCCGGTCACATTCTCGTGATGGCTTGACTGTCCAACCCCAGAGGTACCTACCCTAGGTGCTGTGCCACAGGCTGTTGACCTGAGCCTCGCCTCAACTCTCTTCGATTGGTTCATAGGCCGAAAAATGACCACGATGCTGTCTCGGGAGAATTATTGAGATGTTTTTGCAAACCAAACTGATGGCCGATGGGCTGGAAGGCAGAAACGATGAGTACGTACCCAGAAGGGAGTCAAAGAACATATAAACCTCTGGTTGAAGGTCACTTGAAGATCTTCACTGCAAGGCAACACGTCGTCGCATCGCATTGCATTGCGTTTCAACCAAATTCCCGCTTCAACTGGTCAAGCAACTTCTTCGATTGCAACATGAAAGGCCTTCTCTCCCTTGCCAGCTGTCTTGGCATATTTCACACGCTGGTTGCAGCTGCAACCATCCCATCCTACTTTGAGCGTTCTCCATCAACCCCTCGCAAGTTGAGCGTCGCCCAAATCCAGCGTGAACTTGGTTCACGGCTCTCGAAGAGCACCATCATTTTCGGACCCGAGGATGCACGTTACGAAGACGCTACGTCGAGATGGAACGATTTTGCCAAGCCAAAGTTCCAGATCGTCATCGAGCCTGGCCAGGAATCCGATGTAGCCAGTATTGTAAGTTTTATGGCGTATGGTCAGTGTCACACAGTAGATCACAAGATGCTGACACGAAAATGCAGGTAAAATACTGTAACGAAAAGAGCATTGAGTTCTTGGCCATCAACAAGGGTCATGGATATCCCTCTAGTCTCGGATCATTCAACGGCGTGCAGATCAACCTTGCACAATTCAGAAGCATCACCATTCAGCCCAATGGCAAGTCTGCTTGGTTTGGAGGCGGGGTGTTCGATGGCCAAGCCAACAGATACCTTTGGGATCAGGGATACGTCACGACCACTGGCTCCTGCGATTGCGTGGGCATGATGGGCCCAGGCCTTGGTGGTGGCCACGGCCGCCATGAAGGTCCTCACGGCATGATCAGCGATAACATTCTTCAGCTCAATGTTGTTCTTGCAGATGGAACTGCCGTTCGTGTCAACAACACCAGCCACAGTGATCTCTTATGGGCTATGAAGGGTGCGGGTCACAACTTTGGTATTGTCACCAGCTTCGAGATGAAAGTCTATCCCCGCGGTCCTGACACCTGGCACTACCATAACTATGTGTGGCGTGGAGACCAGCTCGAAGCTGTCTTCACTGCCCTCAACAATTTCCACGGAAATGGCTCAACCCCGGTCAACATGACAACCAACTTCGGAAACATGTTGTTGGATACCACCGTTTCGGATAAGGAGCCTGTCCTCTGGTGGACGTTTGCCTACCGTGGATCCGCTGCTGAAGCAGAAACACTCCTGGCCCCATTCAATGCCATCGAGGCTGTACGGGATGAGCAGGGAGATGTTCCCTTTCCAAAGGTGGCTGCTGCACAGCAGACTGATGAGAACAGTGCCATTTGTCAACACAACAAAGTCCGAATCACCGCCACAGCCGGTCTTCAGGTGTACAACCTGACCGCCGAGCGCCTTATCTTTGAAGGTTTCAAGAAACGCATTGCCAGCGACCCAACATTTGCCGCAGGAGCTGCTGTGACCCACGAAGGCTACTCCACTGCCGGAACGGATGCCCAGAATTCCAACGACTCAGCCTACCCCTTCCGCGATGACCATCATCTCATGCTGATTCAAATCGTCATCCCTCCTAACAACAAGACCATCGAACAGGAGGCCTGGAAATGGGCCAAGGAGGTGAGAGACCAGTGGAACCAGGGCCAGCCTACCAGACCAGTCAATGCTTATGTCAATTATGCCAACGGGTTTGAGTCTGTGGAGGAGCAGTATGGACATGAGGCGTGGCGGTTGAAGAAGCTTCGGGATCTCAAGGCCAAGTATGACCCTTTCAACCGTTTCCGGTTCTACAATCCCATCATCGGGAAGAAGACCGTTGGCCCCATTTAAGGTGATACAGATGAAAGATCCTCTAGAAGTCAACCTCGGGATAAATGTATCTAGATTCTCTACTACCTCACCTACGGTTCGTATTCAATCTTAAACCCATTTGCTCCCCTCACTGAAAGGCACATCTGTACCTCTACAAAAAGGCTTTGTTTACCTAGGAAGCTGGGTAAATTCCACTTCACACTTGTGATGCGCAAATGTTTCAACTACCACCGGGCAGCCTTTTACCTCTAAAGGTGAACTGCTCGAACTGCCCCCCAATAACATCCACGCATGTAATCTCTAGAGGTACCCTAGGTACACGATGGGGCCTTTAACACCTGATGATCGAACCATCCGTTCACAAATGTAAAGTTGGAATGCAAGAAGACTCCCGTTGATGCCCACAATACCTCTACGCTCATAAATAATGTATTAGGCTCTCGCACTAGTCAATAACTTTCCTAATTATTCACTGTCGTGCCTGGCAAAACAAACGCTTGTGGGCAGAGACCCCGGCCCCAAGCTTGCACATTCATTGTCTCCGCGACAGCGCGAAGCCACCTGGGTAGATACACAGCGCGAGATGTCATCCCGTACATTTCTCCAGCACTACCTATACAATGATGGCCCTTACACCCTTGCTGCTCGAAACCGGGAAAGGATTGAAGAAGTCGTGGTCGTGCGTCACATCGGCCTCTGTGGTTTCGTGAAGCTTCATATGCGGGAAGACGCGAACAATGAGCAATGAAAGCAGCACATAGAGCTCGCAGTAAGCAAGACTAGGGAGCAGTAAAGGTCAGTTCCACTTGCCATGATAATGAGGGTCTGGATTACTCACTTAATGCCAAGGCAGCTACGACTGCCCTTGGAGAATGATAGCAAAGCCCGGTCGAGTTCTTTCCGATGCTGATTGTTGTCATCGATCCATCGCTCTGGAATGAAAGAGTGCGAATTTGGAAAGACCGTTTCATCATGATGTATACTGAGAGGCGACATCCCGATTGCATAACCCCTTGGTATCACGTATTGAAATTCGCGCATGATGTTACTTCCCTTCGGTGCCCATTCGCCACGATACACCAAGTCTTCTCCAACTGGGATGCGAGAAGAACGACTGGCAACGCCATAGGATAGACGTAAACCTTCGTAGATGACACCTCCCAGGTAGGGCAACTTTTCCAGCGTGTGCCAAGAGGGAAGTTGTCCAGATTTGCCGTCGATGGCCTGTGTTACCTCTGTGGTGACCTTTTCCAGCAGCTCACGGTTTGCAAAGAGATGATAAGTGATGACGGATAATGCCCAACTGACGGTTTCCGTCCCGGCTGCAAACAATGAGAATCCCTCATCCGTCAAACGCTCGAGGGATTTCTCGCTTGGTGGAAGATCTGAGGTCAAGAGAGCACCAAAGACTGATGAGCCATCGTCGAGACCCTTGATCACATTGTCTTGTGCTCTCCTCACATATCTCGGCATATCCCCCTGGATGTCATAATTCGTCAGCGAAACAGGGCAGGGAAGGAAACTTTCACCAGAGAAAACGTACCACTAACGCATTGAAGAGCGTGTTCATATCCTTTGAGAATCGTCGAGTGATCCTGTCGTCCCGTTAGCGACAAGACCCGTATACAGCAATGACAATGGGACACCATTACATGGCTGTAGCAACACTCAAGTGCTTGAAAAAGGGGATAAAACGAAGCCAGTACATCAGTTTGAGCTGCGCGTACAATGGCTCGCGGAAGTTGGGCTCCCACCCCTTCTGCTCGATCAACCCAAGGCTGTCACCGAGACAGTAGCCGGAGATGACATCGGTGGTAAAATGGCTATATGCCGTAGTGACATCAAAGGGCGCTGACTTGCCCAGGATCAGGATTTTGTCACAAATGCGCTCGGCATAGTCGCGAACTGTTGGCTCCAGTCGCGCAACTTGTGCACGGGAAAAGAACTTGTTCAAGGCGTTTCGTCTCATCCGATGAAGATCATGGCTTGTGGTCGAAAAAGTAGCGTCGACAATACTGAGATGGATGGATGTCAGAATCGAGCCCAATTGAGTCGTAGATTATCACACGGGGAACTTGCCCTCCACTTCCTCGGACTTGATGCAAAGGCTTGTCTCGTTTTCTACTGCCGGAGGCGTAGATCTCGTCAATGAAGCGCCAGTCGCTACAATGAACTTCATTGGGACTGATGCGTACGACAGGGCCTAGGGTAATCGCATAGTCGTCGAGTTCCGTTGTTAGAGGACGGTGACAAAACATCGGAAGACATGTTGAGATGGTGCTTAGGGCTCGTCATACCGTATTCCTCGTGCATTAACAGGATGCGCTTCTGGTACATGCCACCTCGCAGGACGTCCCAATAGAACTCAGGAATGTACGTTGCCGCCGCAAGCTTGGGACCTGGAATATGTCGCAAAGGATGGAAAAAGACATTGTAGAAGGCACTCGCGAGGTAGAAGGCGATCGAAGCACTTGCTAAAACGAGAATACATCTTGCGGATGTATATAAGAGTTCTGCAAGTACATTATGTCCGCGCATTTCGTTGAGAGCGATGAAGGGATTGAGAAGAAAGTAGTTTGCGTAGGCGGTAAGATGATAAAATTGGTACTTTGGCTCGTAGTTGCTTTTTACTACGAATGTTTAGAGTGAGGATAGTGTTTGTGAAGGTTTCGCCCGACGTGCGTCGGCCGAGATGCGAGTGGAAGGTACTTAGAACGCACGTTGAAGGTCTTAGCCTAGGACTTGGTCATTTCTAGAACTTTATTTGCCACGGTCGCAACTAAAATTTCAAGTTTTAACTTCTTTTGCTTTTTTTCTCAACAATTATCGCGTGCACTAGAATGTGACCGGTACTAAAATGACCGCGTTTTTCTCCTTATTAATCTAATACTAGTTGTATTTTTATATATATAATAAACGAGCAGGAATATCTATTGTAATGTAAAAAGTAGCTTTTTTAAGCTGCTATTTAAACCGTGTCCTACTTGGCGCTAAATATTCCTATTTAAGCTTGCTAAGTAGGTACTAATATAGGG